>NC_082713.1:7674790-7991518 GCF_030144855.1 Hypanus sabinus
ATACCATCCGGGTGTCTCTATCATAGCCGCAGAATCTCAACTCTGTTCCTCTGACTAAAAAATTTCCTATCACCATTGCAGTCTTCTTCACCTTTCTTCTACTCTGAGCACAGGACCAGACTCAGTGCCAGAGACCCCATTACTGCAGCTCCCTCGGTAGGTTATCCCCCTCAGCAGAATCCAAAGTAATATACTTATTATTGAGGGGAATGGCCACAGGTGTACTCTGCACTGGGTGTGAACTTCCCTTCCTTCTTCTGACAGTTACCCAGATACCTGTCCCCTGCAGCCTAGGGATGACTACCTCCCTGTAGCTCCTATCTATCACCTCCTCAGACTCCCATATGAGTTGAATGTTATCTAACTACAGCTCCAGTTTCTTAATACGTTCTCTGAGGATCTGCAATTTGGTCCATCTGGTGCAGATGTGGTTATCCAGGAGGCTGGAGGTCTCCAGGATTCCCACAACTCACACACAGTACAAAACACGCCAGAGCCATTTTCACTACACTAATATGCCCAAACAAATGAGGATTGAAGAATTAAGAACAAAAAGAGAAACTCACCAGATACGTTATCTCACCCAAGCCTGATCCCTTCTGAGCCTAACGAGCCAAAGCCACTCCAATCACGGACCCTCCCACACAGTGGCCGCTCCAAGAATGGCTGCTCTGCTTATACGTGTTATTTTCATTTGCCCTTTCTAATGAATCTCACTTCATGATTGGTTGCAGTGCAACTCCAAAAAACTGCCTATTTAATCATCATTGTGTCTTCAAATTTTCCTGGCACAGATTGACTTTCAACTCAGTTTATTTCCTTTATTTATTTACTTTTAAAATGGATGATGTGAGAGGTAGTGTTGGGAAGCGTATGGTCATGAACTTTGGTAGAAGAAATGAAAGGGATGGCTATTTTCAAAATGAAGAGAAAATACAAAAAAGAACTGTGGTGCCAAGGGACTTGGGAGTGCTTGTGCAGGATTCCCTGAAAGATAATTTGCAGGTTGTGTATGTGATAAGGAAGGCAAGTGTGATGTTAGTATTAATTTCAAGAGGACTAGAATATAAAAGCAAGGATTTAACGTTGAAACTTTATAAAGCACTGCTGAGGCCTCACTTGGAGTATTGTGAGCAATTTTGGGCCTCTTACCATAGAAAGAATGTGCTGAAACTGGAGAGGGTTCAAAGCAGATTCACAAAAGTGATTCCAGGATTGAATGGCTTGTCCTATGAAGATCGTTTGATGGCTCTGGGCCTGTATACATAGAATTCAGAAGAATGAGGGATCACCTCATTGAAAACTACTGAATGGTGAAAGGACCTGATAGAGTGGATGTGGAGAGGATGTTTCCCATGGTGGGAGAGTCTAAGACCAGAGGACGCAATCTCAGAATAGTGGGGCACCATTTTAGAATAGAACTGAGGAGGAATTTCTTCAGAGAGTGCTGAATCTGTGGAATTCTTTGCCACAGGCAGCTGTGGAGGCCGAGTCTTTATATATGCTTAAGGCAAAGGCTGATAAATTCTTGATTGGTCAAGGCATGAAGGGATGCAGAAAGCAGGCAGATTAGTGCTGAGAGGAAAATTGGATCAGCCATGATGAAAAGGTGGAACAGACTCGATGAGCCAAAAGGCCTAATTCTGCTCCCATTTCTTATGGTTTTGTGGTCTTATGGTCTAAATGGAAAGAAACACAATAGAATCAGCGAAAGACTGCACATAACAAAGACAAAGAAGCGCCAACTTTTGTAAATGCTAAAAATGGAAAGAAAACAAAATAGTACTGATAAATAAATAAGTAATAAATATTGAGAACCTGAGTTGTAGGCTCCTTGAAGGGAGCCCATAGGTTGTGGAATCAGTTCAATGTTGAGGTGAGTGAAGTTATCCATTCCCATTTGGGAGTCTGATGTTCGTGGAGTAAGAACCTAGTGGTGTGGACTTAAGGCCTCCTATGTACCTCCTTCCTGAAGGTAGGCAGTGAGAAGCGAGCACAGACTGGATGATGGGGCCCTTGATGATCAATGATACTTTGCTATTCTATAGTCCACCCTCTCCTATCAGATTCATTACTCTTTCAGCCATTTGTCTCTTCCACCGTATCATCTCCCAGCTTCTCACATTATTCCCTTTCATCTGCACTCCCTTATCTACCAATCTCTCATTTATGACCTGCCAGCTTGTGTCTCTCCTGCCTTATTATTCTGGCTTTTGCTCTCTTCCTTTCTAGTTCTGATGAATGATTTGAACTGTTAATTTTCCTCCACAGATGCTGCCTGACATGTTGAGTTCCTCAACATTTTATGTGTGTTGCTCAAGGATCTACAAGTTCATTCCAATTTTTTTTTAGCCTCCAGATGAAGTAGAAGTGATCAGGACAGGATACTGGTGATGTTCATTTTTCAAAACGTTGAAGCCCTCATCCTTCTCAATCTTAACACTGATGGTTTAGACTGGAGACTATGCACAGCACACCCCACCACCTCATTCTGAAGTCAATGACCAGCTATTTTGCTGACACTGAGGGAAAGGTTGTGCTTATCTCTTCCTGTACTCTGATACCTTGTTGTTTGAGATGAATAAGGCATTGAAAATGATGTGGGGACTTTGTGGCTGGAGGGTTTTCTACATAACCATATTCTGATGAAAGATCTTCTATACATTAAAAATATTTACTTTCATGCTCTGAACTTTGAATGTCCTCAGGGTACAATGAGGCACTAGAAAAACATAAGCCTTCTCCTTAAGCTTATGGACTTGTTATATATGCTGTTAAAGACAATTGGCATTAAGATACAAAGTCTCTTGAAACAGATGTGAGAATTGGCTGTTCACAAAATAGCTTCCTAAAACTAGTTTCACATTTTAAAATCCAACAGTTAATTAAATAAAATGTCGATAAATCTCAGCTGTAGGTGATAAAGAGCTACAGACTCGATGTGCTTCACATCTCAATTGTTTCAAATAATTCATTTGGTTGTGCTAAGTTTTACCTCTACTGGCAGTGACGGAAACTTCATTTTATTCAAACAATGCTTTTATGAACATAATCCAAACTTAGAGAGATCATCATTTTCTTATTTACACATACAAGAGTCATCTCAGAAAAAGCTTTCGTTTTAATGACTAATGAAAGTGGAACATAGAACAGTACAGACAAAATGCTGGAGGAACCCATCTGCTATTGCTGTTTTGTAACTTCAAAATGTTTAACTAATTTGAAGGAAGACACAGGAATCCAAAATACAGGTCTAACTTCATGTGTACTTGATGCGAAGCGCAAACGTATCACGTGGTAGTGTGATGACATGTGCAATTCTCGTAATTATATACAGTGTATTACTCATAACACATTATTTAAACAAATGACGTTTAACGTCGTATTTACAAGATTACTCAAATATTACTGAAATATTAAATGCACATGACCATCACCTTCCCCTGCTGTTTCTTCCCCTTTCCTTTCTTCAATGATCCACCTCCTCTCCCATCAGTTTTCTTCTTCTCCAGCCCTTTGCCTTCTCCACTCACCACCTCCCAGTTTCTAACTTCATGCCTTGTCTTCCCCTACCATAATGACTTCAGCTGTTACCTTCTATCTTGCCCTCCATTGGCTCCCCCACACCTTCCTATTCAGGCTTATTCCCCATTCCTTTCCAGTCATGAAGAAAGGTCTCGGACTGAAGTATCGACTGTTTATTGATTTCCACAAATGCCTGACCAGCTGAGTTCCTCCAGCATTTTGTGTGAGTTTCTCTGGATTGCCAGCATCTGTAGGATTCTCTTGTGTTTACAGAACATGACAGCTCGCTCAGGCCCATGGGCTAATGTGCCGATCTTTTAACCTACTCTAAATTCAATCTAACTCTTCCCTCCAATTTTCCATCATTCTTGTGCCGATATAAATAAAACAGAAATGTGTCATAAAGGCAGGAACTTGGAAGCATAAATTGAGAACATATGCTCTCAGGGAAATGTATGGCAGAAATGTGGCAGATGTTCAGGGGATATTTGCATGGCATTCTGCATAGGTACGTTCCAATGAGACAGGGAAAGGATGGTAGGGTACAGGGACTGTGGTGTACAAAGGCTGTTGAAGATCTAGTCAAGAAAAAAAGAAAAGCTTACTGTTACGAATGTAGTAGCAATGAATATGAAACTGAGACAGGGTTTAAAATAAAACCCGAGATTTATTAACCTCTGCTCAAAACTTAGAAAAGTAAACAAATAATTAACTTAACCGGAAGTTAACAGTTAGGTGGCAATATCTAACAAAAGTCAAACTTAAAAATTGTTCTTAATGAGTTCTCATCCAAGTACAGACTTAAAGTGATAAATTCAAAAGTCCATGTGATTTTAACAGTCAGTAAGGAGAGACTTCCCTGAAACAAACGATTCCTTCGAAGTAACGACAAATCTTCGGATCCCACAGCCGCGAGATGCCTTGTTCACAGAAATCACGAGGAGATAAAAGGAGCAACCTTTTGACTGGAGGGTGGTCATTGCACAAACCTTTGCAGGGGTTAACTCAATTATGCATGCCACAATTCCTGAATGAAGTCACAAAGGTCTATCTTTCCCCAAAATGCTGAATGACATTAACTTTATCCAATCCTTTGAACTCGGATAACTCCAGTAACGCCTTCACTCTCCGATACTGGACTGTAAGGGAAAAATAAACGTACAACAAACAAAACCAGTGGAGCCTCCACACCTCTGACTGGCAACGGCAACGTTGCACAGAAATAAAAATGAGAACCGCGTCACAGATCGCGGGCGTGATTTAAATACTATTTGGATCATGCCATCACGTGACATGACATCACCCCACGGTCATGAGACAATTACATCATCCCACTCACAGGACCATTACATCATCCCACTCACAGGACTATTACATCATTCCACTCACAGGACCATTACATCATCCCACTCACAGGACCATTACATCATCCCACTCACAGGACTATTACATCATTCCACTCACAGGACCATTACATCATCCCACTCACAGGACTATTACATCATCCCACTCACAGGACTATTACATCATTCCACTGTCCCCTGTTCAAAGTGTGAATATGTAACATTTTGAAAGGTTCAAAAAACTAAGTAATGATAGAGATCTACTAGATTATAAGGCTAGCAGGAAGGAGCTTAAGAATGAAATTAGGAGAGCCAGAAGGGGCCATGAGAAGGCCTTGGTGAGCAGGATTAAAGAAAACCCACAGGCATGCTACAAGTATGTGAAAAGCAAGAGGATAAGATGTAAAAGAACAGGATCAATCAAGTGTGACAGTGGAAAAGTGTGTGTGGAACTGAAGGAGATAGCTGAGGTACATATTGAATAATTTTCTTCAGTATTTGCTATGGAAAAGGATCGGTGATTGTAGGGATGATTTACAGTGGATTGAAAAGCTTGAGCATATGGAAATTATGAAAGAAGATGAGCTTCAGCTTTTGGAAAGCATCAAGTTAGTTAAAACTCTGGGACCAGATGAGATGTACCCTAGGCTATGGTAGGAGGCAAGGGAGGAGATTGCTGAGCCTCTGGCAATGATCTTTGTATCATCAGTGGGGATGGGGGATGCTCCAGAACATTGGAGGGTTGTGGATGTTGTTCCTTTATTCAAGAAAGGGAGTAGAGATAGCCCAAGAAATTATAGACCAGTTTTACTTCAGTGGTTGCTAAGTTGATGAAAAAAATCCTGAGAGGCAGGATTTATGAACATTTGGAGTGGCATAATATGATTAGGAATAATCAGCATGGCTTTGTCAAAAGCAGGTCGTGCCTTATGAGCCTGAGTGAATTTTTGAGAATATGACAAAACATCTTGATGAAGGTAGAGCAGTAGACATAGTGTATATGGATTTCAGCAAGGCATTTGATAAGGTACCCCATGAAATGCTTATTGAGAAAGTAAGGAGACATGGGATCCAAGGGGACATTGCTTTGTGGATCCAGAACTGGCTTGCCCCCAGAAGGCAAAGAGTTGTTGTAAATAGGACATATTCTGGATAGAGGTTGGTGACAAGAGGTGTACCTCAGGGATCTGTTCTGGGATCCTTACTTTTTGTGATATTTATAAATGACCTGGATGAGAAAGTGGAGGGATGGGTTAGTAAGTTTACTGATAACACAAAGGGTGGGGGTGATGCAAAATTGGGTTGAAGTGTGGCAGATGGAGTTCAACCCAGAGAAGTGTGAGGTGGTTCATTTCAGTACGTCAAATATGACAGCAGAACATAGTATTAATGGTAGGACTCCGGGCAGTGTGGAGGATCAGAGGAATCTTGGGGTCTGAGTCACAGGACACTCAAAGTTGCTGCGCAGGTTGACTCTGTGGTTAAGAAGGCATACAGTGTATTGGCCTTCATCAACCATGAGACTGAGTTTAAGAGTGGGAAGGTAATGTTGCAATTGTATAGAACCTCACTTGGAGCACTGTGCTCAGTTCTGGTCACCTCACTACAGGGAGGATGTGGAACCTATAGAAAATGTGTAGAGGAGATTTACAAGGATGTTGCCTGGATTGGGGAGCATGCCTTTCGAGAACAGTTTGAGTGAGCTTGGCCTTTCCTCCTTGGAGAGACAGAGGATGAGAGGTGAACTGATAGAGGTGTATAATGAGAGGTGTATGATGAGAGGTATTGATCGTGTGGATCGTGTGGAGACTTTTTTGCAGGGCTGAAATGGCTATCACGAGAGGGCACTGTTTTAAGGTGCTTGGGAATCGGTACAGAGGAGATGTCAGGGTTAATTTTTTTAACATAGAGAGTGGTGAGTGCATGGAATGGGCTGCTGGTGACGGTTCTGGAAGCGGATCAAAAAGGATCTTTTAAGAGGCTCCTGGATAGGTACGTGGAGCTTAGAAAAATAGAGGGTAACCTTAGGTAATTCCTGAAGTTAGTACATGTTCGGCACAGCACTGTGAGCTGAAAGGCCTGTAAAGTGCTGTAGATTTTCTCTGTTTCTATTTACCAGAATAGTTTTTCTCTTTTTTTAATCCTTCTACAAAAACAGCCTGATCTGCTGAGCATTTCCTTGTATTCATGTTGATTTCTAGTCTCTGTTGATTGATGTTTAATTTTTAATGGGGGATCCCTACATGCCCTTTGCAAAGCTTTTGACCAGCTGTGGATTATGTTAGAGAGTCCGAGAGCACTTCAGCACAGTAACATGCCCTCTAACCTATCTAGTCCATTCCAAACTGTAATTCTGCCTTGCCCCATTGACCCCTCCCAGACCATAGCCCTCCATGTCCCTCCCATCCGTGTACTTATCCAAACTTCTCTTCAATATTGAAATCAAATCTGGAGCCATCCTTCCACTGACAGCTTGTTCCACTCTCAGTGAAAACGTTTCTTCTCAGGTTCCCCTCAGGTATCTCATTTTATAATCTTAACCTAAGGCTTTTTGTTTTGGTCCTATCCATCCTCATTTCCCCTATCTATAACCCAATAAGTCTCTCCTCAATATTCTGCACTCCAGGGATTAAAATTCTGAGCTATTCAACCTTTCAATGGAACTCAGGCCCTCATGTCCTGGCAAAATCCTTGTAAATTTTCTTGGCACTCTTTCAATCTTATTGATATCGTTCCTGTAGGTAGGTGACCAGAACTTTACGCAATACTCCAAATTTGGCCTCACTGAATTATACAACTTTAACACAATGTCTCTACTTCTGTTCTGAATACTTTGAGATAGTTTGGTCAATGTACCAAATGCTCTATTTACAATGCTATTGACTTGTGATGCCACTTTCAAGGTATAATTGATCTGTATCCCAGATCCCTTTGTTCTACTGTGCTCCTCAGTTTCCTATCACTCACTGTGTGAACTTTAGAATTTTGCATCCACTTTCTCAAACTATCCCACAACTTTAAAAACAGAAGGGAAATGGGATTAACTCAGCTTGCTAACATGGCTGGAATGGATGTATTGGTTCAATGGACCTGCTTCCCCTCTCAAATCCTTCTTCACTTACGCCCCTTTTAGAGTTATTCCTCAAATTAATATTGTTTCTCCTCTGACAATTAGCTTTATTTATCACAGGTACATTAAAACATACAGTGAAATATATCATTTGCATCAAATCAAGGGATTGTGCTGATAAATGATATATAATAAAGGCTTATGCTCAGAAGGTCCATCTGCTTCAAGAAGGCTTCAATTGTACTGCTGCCTAAAAAAATGCAGTAACCTGCCTCAATAACTATTGTCCAGTAGGACTTACATTACATCCACTGTCATGAAGTGTTTTGGGAGGTTAGTGATAAAAAATATCAACTCCTGCCTGTGAACTCATTTGGATCTGCTCCAATTTGCCTACTGGCACAACAGGTCAACACCAAAATCCATTTCATTGGCTCTTTACTCAATCTAGACAGCAAAGATGCATATATCAGCATGTTTTATCACTGCAGCTCAGCAGTCAACACCATCATCCCCTCAAAACTAATCAACGAGCTGCAAAACCTTGGCCTCAAAACTTGCTCATGTAATTGGATCCTGGATTTCCTCACTTGCAGATCCCAGTCAGTTTGGATTGGCAACATCTTCTCCACAATCACTATCGGCACAGGTGCACCACAAGGCTATGTGCTTAGCCCCCTGCTCTACTCGTTTTACACTTATGACCATTAAACTAAGCTCAGCTCCAATGCTGTATTTAAGTTTGCTGATGATACCACTGTTGTAGGCCAAATCAAAGATGGTGATGAATCAGCACGTAGGAGGGAGACTGAAAATCTGGCTGAGTTGTGCCACAACAACCTCTTACTCAATGTCAGCAAGATCAAGGAAGTGATTATTGACTTCAGAGGGAGGAAATCAGAGGTCCATGAGCCAGTCCTCATCGGGGGGATCAGAAGTTGGGAGGGTCAGCAACTTTAAATTCTTTGATGTTATAATTTCAGAGGACCTCTCCTAGATCCAGCATGTAAATTACGAAGAAAGCACAGCAATGTCTTTATCTCTTTAGAAGTTTGTCAAGTTTCAGCATGTCATCTGAAGCTCTGACAAACTTCTATGGATTTGTGGTGGAGAGTATAGTGATTGGCAGCATTGCAACCTGGTATGGAAACACCAATGTCCTGAATGGAAAATCCCACAAAAAGTAATGCACACGACCCAGTTCATCATGGGTAAAGAACTCCCCACCATTAAGCACATTTGCATAGAGCATTGTTGCAGGAAAGTAGCATCCATCATCAGGGACCTGCACCACATACTCTCTTCTTCCTGCTGCCATCAGGAAGAAAGCACAGGAGCCTCAGGACTCTCATCACCAGGTTCGGAAACAGTTATTATCCCTCAACCTTAAACCAGAGGGGATAAATTCACTTAACATCACTTGTCCCATCATTGAAATATTCCTACAACCTATGGACTCACTTTCAAGAACTTTTCAACTCATGTTCTTGATATTTATTGGTTGTTTATTGATACTTTTATTATTATTTTAAAAAAAATGAATACATTTTTACTCACCTTAGGCTGGTAAAACCTAAGGTGCGGGCATAGCCAAGCATGCTCATTTTGTAATCACTAGGAACTTTCGAACTATTCTGATGGTGTTTAGTATTATGGCTCTCTGAATATTTACATAGATATTACTGTGAAGGCCTAATTGTTTAGTGCTGTTGTGTAGTGCCTTTTGGATGATACCAGTTGTAGATATTACTACTTGGACAACGTACACCCTGTTCATGTTCCACAGTCTTTCAATTTCCTCTTTTAATTCAGCATATTTCTGGTGTTTTTCACTTTCTGATCTCTGTAAGTTTTTTGTGTTTGGGATGGCTGTATCTATTAGGTAAGTTGTTCTTGCTTGCTTGTCCTGTATGATTATATCTGAATGGTTATTATGGATTGTCCGATCTGTAATAACGGATAGGCTGCAATATGATTTAGGGGACTCTGACTCTTAGACTGGATCAGGCTTGTATTTATAGTAAGGTATTATGGCGACCCACTTTCTGTGCAGCTCACAAATAGCCAGCACGCGGGGAGAGACTTTGGTAATGCACCTCTGACGTCAGTTCCGCCCGGAGAGGGCAGGAAATAGGGATTAAATGCCAGCGCTGCGAAGTTTGAATAAACTAGTCTCAAAACGACTTATCGACTGTGTGTTGTCTCCAGCTCTGTATGTAGTACATCGCTACATTGGTGACCCTGACGGTCCAAACGGGATTTGGACCAAAGATGACCGACTCTTCATCTGTTCACGCAGTTTCGCTTAAACTGCCGACTTTCTGGACGCTGCAACCACGCGGGTGGTTTAGCCGAGCAGAAGCCCAGTTCCAGATTCAGCAGATATCCTCTGATTCCACGCGTTACTACCACGTGGTGAGCGCCCTTGACCAGGAGACGGCCGCCCAGGTTGCGGATTTCATACAGTCGCCCCCGGAAGAAGGCAAATATGAAGCATTCAAAGCGCTGCTCATTGGGACCTTTGGCCTCTCACGGCGTGAGCGGGGTGCCCACCTGCTTCACCTGGACGGTTTGGGAGACAGGCTGCCGTCAGCATTGATGAACGAGATGCTGTCCCTGGCTGACGGACACAAGCCCTGCCTCATGTTCGAGCAAGCATTCCTAGAGCGACTGCACAAGGACATACATCTGCTGCTGGCCGACGCAGATTTCAGCGACCCCCGGAAGGTGGCGACCCGGGCAGATGTGCTGTGGAAAGCCAAGAGGAAGAGCGTGGCGTCTGTCGGTCAGATTACCAGGCCACGCGCCCAACAGCAGACCAGACTAGGCCCGGCAGGGGGCGCACACAACTCAGAGGCAGGAGTGAGGAGGACAGTGAACAGTGGTGTTTCTACCACCAGCGGTGGGACACAGAAGCCCGCTGTTGTCGCCCGCCTTGCAAGGGCCAGGGCCAGGGCCAGCTGCCACTAATGACTATGGCGGCTGGCCGCCAGGACAGCCTCTTTTACGTCTAGGATAAACAGTCGGGATGCCGCTTATTGGTCAACACTGGAGCGGAAATCAGCGTCTTGCTCCCGACGGGGTACCACACCCACAACAGGAAGCCAGGACCCACCCTGAGGACTGCAAACGGCAGCACGATACAGACCTACGGCACCCGCACAATGCAGCTGCAGTTCGGCGCCAGCCGGTTCACGTGGGACTTCACACTGGCCGCGGTGGCCCAACCACTCCTGGGGGTGGACTTCTTGCGAGCTCACAGCCTGCTGGACGACTTGCAAGGGAAAAGACTGGTACATGCCGAGACTTTCCAGACGTTCTCCCTGGGTGAAGCCAAGTTGCCGGCCCCACACCTGGACTCCATCACGCTGTCGGACAACGAATTCACCAGAATCCTGGCGGACTTCCCATCAATTCTGACACCACAGTTCACGGCAGCCATGCCTAGACATGGGGTACAGCATCACATCCCGACTCAGGGACCACCCCTCCAATCCCGCGCACGAAGGTTCCCCCTGGAAAAGCTCCGCCTGGTGAAGGAGGAGTTCAAGAGGATGGAGGAAATGGGGATCGTACGGAGGTCCGACAGCCCATGGGCCTCCCCCCGGCATATGGTGCCCAAAGCAGCCGGGGGTTGGAGACCATGCGGCGACTACCGCAGACTGAAAGAGGCTATCACTCCAGACTGCTACCCCATGCTGCACATACAGGACTTTGCAGCAAACCTGCACAGGGCAAGAATCTTTTCAAAAGTAGACCTCGTCCAGGGATACCATCAAATCCCGGTGCACCCTGAAGACATCTCCAAAAGAGCACTCATCACCCCATTTGGCCTGTTCGAGTTCCGCCGAATGCCATTTGGCCTGAAGAACGCCGCACAGATGTTCCAGTGGCTAATGAATGTGGTGGGACGCGACCTGGACTTTGCGTTCATCTATTTGGACGACATCCTTATAGCCAGCAGTAGTCGCCAGGAGCATCTGTCCCACCTCTGCCAGCTCTACTCCCGCCTGAGTGATTTCGGCCTCACGATCAACCCGGCCAAATGCCAGTTCGGTCTCGACACCATCGACTTCCTGGGCCACAGGATTACCAAAAACGGGGCAACACCTCTGCCCACCAAGGTAGATGCCATCCGGCCACTTAGCCCGGCCCAATGTGGTCAAAGGCCTGCAGGAGTTCGTTGGTATGGTGAACTTCTACCACTGTTTCCTCCCCTCAGCAGCCCGTATCATGCGCCCTTTGTACACCCTGATGTTGGGTAAAGGCAAGGACATTACTTGGGATGAGGAGGCTGCGGCCGCTTTCGTTAAAGCCAAGGAAGCCTTGGCAGATGCCGCGATGCTGGTGCACCCCAGAACGGACGTTCCGACCGCCCTCACGGTGGACGCATCTGACACAGCAGTCGGTGGGGTGCTGGAGCAGCTCATCGTGGGGCGCTGGCAACCCCTGGCATTCTTCAGCAAGCACCTACGACCACCCAAACTCAAGTACAGTGCTTTCGACCAGGAGCTGTTGGCACTGTATCTGGCAATCTGGCATTTCAGGTACTTCTTAGAAGGTAGGCCGTTCACTGCATTCACGGACCACAAACCATTGACCTTCGTGTTCACGAAGGTGTCCGATCCCTGGTTGGCTTGCCAGCAGCAACATCTGTCCTACATCTCTAAGTACACGATGGACATCCAGCATGTCTCGGGAAAGGACAACATCGTGGCAGACGCACTCTCCAGACCAGCTGTTCAGGCCCTGTCCCTGGGGGTGGACTATGCAGCACTGGCGGAGGCGCAGCAGGCAGACAATGAGATGCCCAGCTATAGGACCACAGTGTCGGGTTTGCAGCTGCAAGATTTCCTCGTAGGCCCAGGTGATAAGACCCACCTGTGCGACGTGACTACCGGCCAACCTCGCCACATCGTCCCGGTGGTGAGTTTTCTACTCCATACATAATTTGGCGCACCCATCTATCAGGACAACCGTCCGGCTGGTCTCCAGCAAGTACACGTGGCACGGACTTCGCAAGCAGGTCAGTGAATGGGCCAGAACGTGCATGCAGTGCCAAACAGCCAAGGTGCAGAAGCACACTAAATCCCCGCTGCAGCAGTTCGAACCCACCCACCGGAGGTTCGACCACATTCATGTGGATATCGTGGGCCCTCTACCAGTGTCCCGAGGAGCGTGGTACCTACTAACTATGGTAGACCGGTTCACGAGGTGGCCAGAGGCTGTCCCGTTTACCAACACATCTGCCGATTCCTGCGGACGAGCACTGATTTTAACCTGAGTAGCATGTTTCAGGGTACCGGCCCACATTACCTCCGACAGAGTCGCCCAGTTCACCTCCAGCCTGTGGGCAGCCTGTTGGGAACACAGCTACACCACACTACTGCCTACCACCCACAGTCGAACGGACTAGTGGAACGCTTCCACTGTCACTTGGAGTCGGCTCTCATGGCCCGCCTGAGAGGACCTAACTGGGTGGATGAGCTTCCTTAGGTCCTTCTTGGAATTCGCACAGCGCCCAAAGAGGATCAGCACGCCTTGTTGGCTGAGTTGGTGTATGGCACACCCCTGGGGGGAAAGAGGAGGTTTTCACGGTGGACCGACTCAAACCAGCCCGTGTGGAATTGGCGCAGCCAGTTGAGGTTCAGGCACCACGGCGCAGAGGCAGACCTCCCAAACAGAGGCTGATCCAGACTGTGGACATTGGGGGGGTGTATCGCCGGTTCTGGGGGGGGGGAGGGAGGGTTATGTGGCGACCCACTTTCTGCGCAGGCGAACCGGCTCACAAATAGCCAGCGCGCGGGGAGAGACTTTGGTAATGCACCTCTGACATCATTTCCACCCGGAGAGGGCGGGCACTAGGGATTAAATGCCAGCGCCACGAAGTTTGAATAAACTAGTCTCGAAACAACTTACTGACTGCGTGTCGTCTCTACCTCTGTATGTAGTACATCGCTACAATATGATTTCTTTTATGAGTTTGTATTTTAAAGCAAGATTCTGATGAATGACCTTTGCCACTTGATTGTGCCTGCGTAAATAATCAGATTGAGTTAAACTGTTTCAGGATCCTGTAACATGTAGAATTCTTTCTGTTTTATCTTGGCATTTTCTACATCCATCATCTTGAATCTGTTGGTATCTTATTCTGTATTTTTGATATTTTCTTTGTTTTTAATAATAATGATAAATTATTATTATAAAAAGTTGAAAACAATTTATCTCAGCAGCTGGTAAGAAACTAAGGTAAAGGCATAGTCAAGCATGATCAATTCTCAATTGGTGGGAACTTTCAGACTATTCTAGTGGTGATCAGTTTTGTGGCTTTCTGAAGTTTTACATAGATATTGGTGTGTATCCCTGATTGTTTAATACTATTGTGTGGATGCCTTTGTGTTGATACAATCTGACAATGGTTAGGCAGCATCTGTGGAGGAAGAAACCATATGAATGTTTCAGATTTGTACTGTTGAAAGATCTCTAAAATATTAACTCTATTTCCTTTTCTAGAATCAGAATCTGAATCAAGTTTAATATCACTGGCATATGTCATGAAATATGTTGTTTTGTGACAGCAGTACATTATAATAATAATTTCAGGTGTATTTGCGCTGTATATTGTCTTTTGTACACTGGTTGTCTGCCCTGTGATGTGGCCTTTCATTGACTCAGAGAATGTACAGACTCCTTACAGTTAACAGAAGGAATTGAACTGCCATCTTACAGCTGGTGCATCCATCATTAAGGACCCTCACTATTGGGGATATGCCTTCTTCATATTCATACTAACAAGAAGGAGTTAGAGGGGCTGAAGATCCTCACTTGACAATTCAGTTGTGTATTTAATATTTCAATAATATTTGAGTAATCTTGTAAATATGTTGTTGATTAAACATTCTTGTTCATTTAAGTAATTAATTACAGGCTATATATAAAATTACATTAATTGCTTACACATCATGCTACCACGTGATATGTGCGACTCGCTTAAAGATGAAGTTACAATTATATTCCCGGACTCCTGTGTATTCCTTTGAAATTGCTTACTGTTTTGAAGTTGCAAAGCATAACACATTCCAAAACAGTTTTTTCCCTTCTGCTATAAGATTCCCTAACAGTTCATGAACCTACAAATACCATAATATCTGAGTCTGAGGACTCTGTTGGTCAGAGTTGATCATGGATGTTCTGTCCTACCTGTCTGGATACACAAGCCAGGGCAGTACGATATGGAGAACAAGCTGTTGCCCATGTAGCAAGCTCCCCCTCTCCATGCATCCAATGAACCCAAAGGAGCAGCAGATACCGAGTCAGTTTGGTACCAGAAGCTTCACTGGAGTTGCCAGTCAGCATTGAACTCAATGTAGGACTGCTTTAGTGATTCCAGCTCCAGAATTTTCCCTCGGGTTCACTCCCGAAGCCTTCCCCATGAGTGGGTACGGCCAAAAAGCAACGGAGGTTTGAGGTCAGAATTTTCCTTCTCCCAGATGAACTGCCAACCACTGCCCCATCTGCCTGAAGTGACTGGTATTAGGGCACCAGGAACTTACCTTTGTCCCTCCTCCTGTCAGCAGAAATAGTGCTGCCGGGTTTACTAGCTAAGCCACACATGAAGGCCAGGAGCTGGACTGGGCTGTCAGAAGCTATTTGAACTACACACCATTAGGAGCATTTAATAGGTAGTTACCATCCCCAGCCATTGCAACCTTAAGGAACCAAGACCATACGATACAGAAGCCGAATTAGGCCATCTGACCCATCGAGTCTGCTCTGCCATTTCATCATGATCCATTCTCCCTCTCAGCCCCAACCTATTGCCTTCTCCCAACATAAACTCATTATTATTTTTCTTTCCACTGTTTGTGTTATTTATAGTGATTTTTATGTCCTTCTGCTCTACTGTTGCCACAAAACAACAAATTTTGTATATAAAAGGCAGTGGATGTATCCAATTGTGGATTCTGGTTCTGTCAGGCTCTTGGAAGTATATCCTGTCTCTGAACTAATGCTACGTCTAACCCAGGGTTAAATAATATGACTGGTCTCCCATACTGCTGCAGATGTTTCGCATCATTAACCTGCAACAAAGCCTTAACCAGGGTAAATTGTCCTAATACTAATCCTTTAGCTCTGTTTATGGGTCCATAGGGAGCAGGGATAATCCTCATAGAAGTACTAGTCTGTTAATATTCTCTAATCCTAATACACCACTTCTCTTTCTTCATGCCTGGTTTGTGTTAGCATTACAGGAGGAAGAAATATTCTCTGGAAAGACTCATCAGCATCTCTTCCTACCCCTAGCCATCCAGGGCAAACACCAGAAGTGCTGTATTCACAGAGCTCTCAGCATTGTCAACGACCCTTCCCATCTGTCTCACAATCTCTTTGATCTCCTATCATCAGGCAGAAGGTACTTCAGTATAAGGACAAGAACTGTTAGGATAGGTAACGCCTTCTTCCCCCAGATTATGAGACTTCTGAACACCCTACAACCATCCAGTATAAAAACACAAAATGCTGGCAGAACTCAGCAGGCCAGACAGCATCTATGGGAGGAGGTAGTGATGACGTTTCACTTGTGTAACCATCCAGTATACATTATTTATGGTAGCGCCCCTAATAGTAATACAGTTGTATATTTAACAATATGTATATGCACTTTATGACAACTTTTACATCTACTGATTTTTTATGATCTACTAATTATTGTGTTAATATTATTTTATGTGTGGTATGCGATGTATGTACTGTGCTTTGCACCTTGGTCCCAGAGGAATGTTGTTTCATTTAGCTGTATACATGTATCCAACAGAATGACAACAAACTTGAACTTGAATAGACAGACTCAAGTCACCTCTCCCTAAAAGTCTGCAGAGTGATGAAATTAGTGTCTCCTTCAGCCTTGTTGTGCTGGAAACAGACTTGTAATATCACACTGATGGGGTATGGCACACGGTGTTTTCAGGCGAAACTTTTCCTACAAGAGCCAGAGTAAAAGTTATGTAATTGACACAGCAGGTGACTTCGCAAAATGTTTCAGAAAGCAGGCTGTTTCTAAAGTGCGTGAAACAGTAGAGTGGAATTCACAGCTGGTGGTCTAACATCTCGTGTGCATTACTGGGAACACCAATGGTAGGAGGCTCGCAACAAGTGGATTTTATTTGACTCTCCATGGACATACTAACAAGAAACAAATAAATCATGTCTGAGGAAGACTTATTAATTTCTCACCCTTCTTTCTGTACATAGTTGGCCAAAAATTGCTTTCACATTCTCCAGCTTATTCATCGAGAGGATTTACTAATGAAATGTTAAATGTACTTAAATTATCAATAGCTCAGATCAGGCATCATTCTTGTCAGAACTAAGGATTGTGTCTTGAGGCTATCATAAAGACAGGCACTCCAGAATTAGCAATGAAGAACTTTGTTCTAACCATCCATCTATCTATCCATCTGTGTATCCATAAGATCATAAGATATAGAAGCAGAATTAAGCCATTTGGCCGATCAACTCTGCTCTGCCATTTCATCATGGTTGAGCTATTTCCACCCCAGTGTCAGCTCCAATCTCTTGCCTAACGCCCATGTCCTTTCATGCCCTGACTAATCAAGAATCTATCAATCTCTCCCTTAAAAATGCTGAATGACTTGGCCTTCACTGTCATCTGTGACTGCAAATTCCTCAGATTCATATCTATCTGTCTGTCTAATTCTACAAATAAATCCAGAGTAACACACTCAAAATACTGGTGGAACTTAACAATTAGGCAGACTCTATGTAGAGGAACAAAAAGTCAATATTTTGGGTAAGTCAATAATAATTAATTATTAGCATTGTTATTTATTGACAATGCTTAATTCCTTAAGGTTGTTATAGCCGGGGGTGTTAATCTCAATGCGATGTGCCTCAAATAGATTCTGGAGACTTCACGTGTGGCTTAGCTACTAAGCTTGGTGGAACCATTTCTACTGACAGGAGAAGGGGCAAAAGTAGGTTTCTGCTGCTTTAATACCAACCGTTTTGGGCAAATGGGCCTTGTCAGTCGTGGTTGTCAGCTCATGTAGGAGAAAAAAAACTCTTATGTCAAGCCACCACTGCCTAGACACATGGAGCAGGTATTGTTAGGAGTAGGCCAGTAGTGAGAGGGTCATCAGGCATTGGCTCAAAGGACATCAGCTCACTCTGGGTAAGCTGCCTGGGTAAATTTCTATTAAATTTCCCTTTTTTATTAGTGTCAGGGGTACTAAAGACCATAAGACATAGGAGCAGAAGTAGGCCACTCAGCCCATCGACTCTTCTCTGCCATTCCAACATGACTGATCCCAGATCCCACTCAACCCCTTCTCGCCATATCCTTTGATGCCCTGATTGATCAGGGAACTATCAAATTCTGCCTTAAATATATGCATGGACTTGGCCTCCCCCACTGTCTGTGACAGAGCATCCCACAAACTTACTACTTTCTGGCTATAAAAAATTCTTCCTTACCTCTGTTCTAAAGAGTCATTTCTGAATTTTGAGTCTGTGCCCTTAGTCTGGATACACCCACCACAGGAAACATCTTCTCTATATCCACCCTATCTAGTCCTTTCAACATTTGGTAGGCTTTAATGAGATATCCAACATCCTTCTGAATTCCATTGAGTACAGGCGCAAAGCTGCCAAACGCTCCTCATATGTTAACCTCATCATTCCCAGAATCATCATCATGAACTTTCTCTGGGTTCTGTCCAATAACAACACATCCTTTCTGCGTGATGGGGCCCAAAACTGTTGGCAATATTTAAGTGCAGCTTGACTAGTGTCTTATAAAGACTCAGCATTATCTCCTTCCTTTATATACTATTTCCCTTGGAATAAATCCCAACATTGCATTTACTTTCTTTTCCACAAACTCAGCCTTTAAATTAACCTGCTGAGAGTCTTATATGAGGACTCCTAAGTCCCTCTGCACCGCAGATGTTTGAATTTTTCTCCCCATTTAGATACTAGTCTGCACTATTGTTCCTTTTACCAAAATGCATTATCATACATTTCCTAATATTGTATTCCATCTCCAATTTTTTGCCCATTCTTCCTTCTGCAATCACATTGCTACCTACAAAACCATCAATTTCATTATCTGAATCATTGACAAACAATAGGGTCCCAATACTGACCCTAGTGGAACACTGCTGTCACTGGCAGCCAACCAGAAAAGGCCCATTTCATTCCCACTTGTTGCCTTCTGTCGATCAGTCATTCTGCTATCCATGCCAGTGTATTTCCTGTAACGCCATAGGATTATATCTTGTTAAGCAGCCTCATGTGTGGCACTGTATCAAATGCCTTCTGAAAATGTAAGTTGGTTATATCAATTACTTCTCCTTAGTCCATTCTGCTTGTTACTTCCTCGAAGAACTCGCAGAGATTTGTCAGATAAGATTTCCCTTCACAGAAACCATGCTGATTTTGACTTATTTTATCATTAGTCTCCAAGTACCTCAAAACCTCATCTTTAACAATAGGCTCCAACGCTTTCCCATCTACTGAGGTTATCCACCTTACAACCTTTGGGCTTGCCTGGCACTTTTACCTTTGTAATCACAGTCCTGCTCCCTGACACTCACGGACCTCTGAAACTCTGCTAGTGTCTTCCACAGTGAAGACAGATGCAAAGTACTCATTAATTTCACTGCCATTCCTTTGTCCCGCATTGCGACTTAACCACCATCATTTTCCAGTGGTCCAATGTCAATTCTCACATCCCTTCTCCTCTTTATATATCTGAAAAATATTTTTAGTATCCTGCTTTATATTATTGGCTAGTCTGCCATCATCATTTTAAATCTTTTCCCTTCCTGTGGCTTTTTAGTTGCCTTTTGCTGGATTTTAAAAGCTTCCCAATCATCCAACTTCCTGCCACTTTTGCTTCCTTAAATGCTCTTTACTTGGCCTTTATGCAGTTCTTAACTTCTTTTGTCTGTCATGGTTGCTTACCCCCCATATGAGAATTTCTTCCTCTGTGGGAGATATTTATTCTGCATCTCATGGACTATTCCCAGAAACTTCAGCCACCTCTACTCTGCCGTCATCCCTGCCTGGGCAAGCTCCTCTCTCGTGCCTCTGTATTCCCTTTATTCCTCTGCGATACTGATACACGTGACTGATGATTTTTCTTCTCAAATTGCCCTATGAATTCAATTTTGATCATTGTCTCCTAAGGGTTCCTTTGCACTAAGCTCCCTAATAAGATCTGGGTTATTACACATCACCAAATCTGGGATAGCTTTTCCCCGAGTAGCACCAGCACCTATGCATCCCTACCTGTCCTTTCGATACAAAGTACATTCTTTGATATTAACCTCCCAACTATGGCCTTCTTTCAGGCACAACTCAGTGATGCCCATGTCATACCAACCAATCTGTAATTGTGCCGCTGGTTGGTCCAACTTATTCCGAATGTTATGTGCATTTAAATATAACACTTTTAGTCCTGCATCCTTTGCCCTTTTGAATTTTGCCTCTGTGGTACAATTTAACTCTTTAGTCTGTCTGCATTTGTACCCAATCACTGGATTGTCCATCCTTATACTCATATTACATCATCTACTTGTAAGCCTGTTGACTCATCCTTAGTTCTATCACAGTGGTTCCCATCCCCCTGCATATTAGTTTAAACCACACCCAACAACTCTAGTAAACCTGCCTGCAAGGGTATTGGTCCCTCTTGGAATTAAGTGCAACCCATCTCTTTTGTATAGGTCACTCCTGCTCCAGAAGAAGTCCCAATTACCCAGAAGTCTGAATCCCTACCCACTGCTCCAATTCTTCAGCCACACATTTACCTGTCACCTCATTCTATTCTTATATTCACTGTTGCATTGCTCTGGGAGCAATCCAGAGATTACTACCCTTGAGGTCCTGCTTCTCAGCTTCCTAACTCACTGTATTCTTTTTTCAGGACCTCCTTCCTTCTTCTTCCTATGACATTGGTAGTAATATGTACTGTGACTTCTGGCTGCTTGCCCTCCCTTTTCAGGATATTGTGGATGCATCCAGCAATTACTCAGACCCTGGCAGCTTGGAGGCAAACTACCATTGATGTTTTCTTTAGGTATCCACAGAATCACCTATCTGTTCCCCGACTGTAATGTCCCCTATAATTGCTGCCATCCTCTTTAGTTCCTAACCTCTCTAAGGTGCAGGGCCAGATTCAGTGCCAGAGGCACGGCTGATGTTGCTGCCCCCAGGTAGGTCATCCCACTCCCCCACCAACAATAGTACTTAAAATGGAGTAACTGTTGAGGGGGACAACCGCAGGGGTGCTCTCCACTACCTAATGTTCTCCCTTCCCTCTCCTGACAGTCACCCATTTATCTCTCTCCTGTAGCCTTGGGGTGACCACCTCCCTGTAACTTCTGTCTATCCCTTTTCACTTTCCCTAACAAGCCAAAAGTCATCGAGCTGTAGCTCCAGTTCTCTAGCACAGTCTCTCAGGAGCTACACCTCGATCCACCTAGTGCAGATGTGGCCATCAGGGAGGCTGGGATTCTCCTGAAATTCCACATCTGACAGCCAGAACAGAACACTGGCGCTGTAGACATGCCCACTATTCTCTCCAGAGTTGAATAAAAAATAAGGAATTAACTTAACTTGCCTCTGCCTGTTCTCACTATAGCGCTGTTTGAGCCAAAGCCTTCCTATTCTTCCTCAGACTTCTCCAATGATGACCGGTCCACTCAGCATTAGTGATAGGGGACTCTATAATCAGAGTAACAGACAGGAGATTCTGTGGAAGTGAAAGGGAGGTGCTTCCCAAGTGCCAGGTCAGGGACGTCTTGGATCACATTCACAGCATTTTGAAGTGGAAGGGAGAGCAGCCAGATGTTTTAGTACATAAAGGAACAAATGACATTCAAAGGAAAATCAAAGAGGTCCTGAAGAGAGTATTTAGAGAGCTAGGTAGAAAGCTGAGAAGCGGGACCTCCAAGGTAGTAATTTTTGGATTGCTGCCTGTGCCACGTACCATTGAGAGTAGAAACATGATGACTTGGCTTGGCTGAAAAGCTGTTGCAGGGGTGAAAGCTTCAGGTTCTTGGATCATTGAGATCTCTTCTGGGGGAAGTATGACCTGTACAAAAGGGAAAGTTTGCACCTGAAACTGAAGGGGACCAAAATTCTCATGGGCAGGTTTGTTTGAGCTTTTGGGGAGGGTTTAAAACAATCTGGCAGAGGGATGGGAACAAGAGTAAAGGACCTCAGGATAGAACAGATGGTAAAAAAAGCAAAGATAGCGTGCAGTCAGACTGTCAGGAAGGGCAGGCAGATGATAGGACAAAATTGCTGTCAGCAGGGTGAGTATCAGTGCATTAGGGATGCAGAATCAAAAAGGGTAGCAAATACAGTACTCAGTGGTATATCTCAATGCATGGAATATAAGAAATGAGGTGGATATTCTTGTTGCACTCTTATAGATTGTCAGGTATGAGATAGCTTTTTAGAGCAGTTTCTCATTGAGCATTCTGGGCGATCATCTATACTGGATTGTGTGTTTAACCCTCAGGTTCAGCCAGCATATTTTTGTTTTGGGTAAGAAAGTCTCTGGCCCAGCCAAATTGAGAAATCCCGTTTGTGTGGATGCTGTGTGATGTGTTGCCCGGTTACAAATCCAAACCGCAAAATATCAGACAGTACACTGTATGCAATTAAACAATTGAACTTTATAAATCTTAATCTGTCTATATGGTTAGTAAAGAAAATAAAAAGAAAAAGGGCCCATTTTAATTAAACAGTCTAAAATGCACGTTGGAGCTTACGGTATCGTCGATTCGACCCCCATCGACCTCCTCCAAGTGTCGCTGACCGTCGGACCTTCGCTCAGAGTCCATGCTGTCCGGCAGCCTACTAACTTTTCTAATTTGCATCTTCTCTCTTAATCTCTCACTGGCAAAAGACCGCGCAATCCCTGCTCCCAGACCCACAAGAAAGAACAACATGCCTCTCATTGGTTAGCATACATTCCAAAGGCCCCATTATCTCTAGTCATAACCCAAACTTTGCTGTTACACAGACACCATTACCTTAGCAAAGAAACCTTACAGAGCATTACAGGTGTTATGTAATAAACTGGAGGTGATTAGCGAACTTAAGAAAGAAGAACCCAGTGATCACACTATGATTGATTTCAACTTGAAATTTGACAGGGAGAAAGTAAAGTCTGCTGGAGCTGTATTTCAGTGGAGTAAAGGAAATTACAGTGGTATGAGAGAGGAGTTTGCCAAAGTAAGTTAGAAGGAGATGCTGGTAGGGTTGACAACAGAGCAACAATAGTGTGAGTTTCTGGGAAAAATGAGGAAGGTGCAGGGTAGAAGTATTCCAAGAACAAATAAATACTCAAATGGCAAAATAGTACAACCATGGCTGACAAAGGAAATCAATGCTAATGTAAAAATAAAAAAAGAGGGGGGCATACAACAAAGCAAACATTGGTGGGAAGATTAAGGATTTAAAAACATACTGAAAGCAGCCAAGAGAATTATTAGGAGGGAAAAGATGACATGTGAAAGCAAGCTAGCAAATAATATCAAGGTGGAAACAAAAAGCTCCAAGTATATAAAAAATAAAAGAGTGATGAGAGTAGATATAGAATCGCTAGAAAATGAGGCAGGAGAAATAATAACAGGGGGCAAGGAGATGGCAGATGAACTAAGTGAGTATTTTGCATCAGTCTTCACTGTAGAAGACACTAACAGTGGTATGCCAGATGTTGAAGGCTGCGAAGGAAGAGAAGTGAATGCAGCTACTATTATAAGGGAGAAGGTGAAAAAGGTGAAAAAGCAGGCAGACCTAAAGGTACATAAATCACCTAGACCAGTTGAACTGCACCCTAGGGTAATAAAGAGGTGGTGGTAGAGATTGTGAAAGTACTTATAATGACCTTTCAAAAAATCATTGGACTCTGATACGATTCCAGAGGACTGGAAAATTGCAAATGTCATTCCACTCTTTAAGAAAGGAGGGAGGCAGCAGAAAAGAAATTATAGATCAGTTACCCTGACTTCAGTGGTTGGGAAAATGTTAAGAGTCAGTTGTTAAGGATGAGGTTATGTTGTACTTGGTGACACAGGATAGGATAGGAGAAAGTCAGCATGGTTTCCTTAAGGGAAAATCTTGCCTGATGAACCAGTTAACCATATAACCATACAACAATCACAGCACGGAAACAGGCCATCTCGGCCCTCCTAGTCCGTGCCGAACTCTTAATCTCACCTAGTCCCACCTACCCGCACTCAGCCCATAACCCTCCACTCCTTTCCTGTCCATATACCTATCCAATTTTACCTTAAATGACACAACTGAACTGGTCTCTACTACTTCTACAGGAAGCTCATTCCACACAGCTATCACTCTTTGAGTAAAGAAATACCCCCTCGTGTTTCCCTTAAACTTCTGCCCCCTAACTCTCAAATCATGTCCTCTCGTTTGAATCTCCCCTACTCTCAATGGAAACAGCCTGTTCACGTCAACTCTATCTATCCCTCTCAAATCTTTAAATACCTCGATCAAATCCCCCCTCAACCTTCTACGCTCCAATGAATAGAGACCTAACTTGTTCAACCTTTCTCTGTAACTTAATTGCTGAAACCCAGGTAACATCCTAGTAAATCGTCTCTGCACTCTCTCTAATTTATTGATATCTTTCCTATAATTTGGTGACCAGAACTGCACACAATATTCCAAATTTGGCCTTACCAATGCCTTGTACAACTTTAGCATTACATCCCAACTTCTGTACTCAATGCTTTGATTTATAAAGGCCAGCGTTCCAAAAGCCCTCTTCACCACCCTATCTACATGAGACTCCACTTTCAGGGAACTATGCACAGTTATTCCTAGATCTCTCTGTTCCTCTACATTCCTCAATGCCCTACCATTTACCCTGTATGTTCTATTTGGATTATTCCTGCCAAAATGTAGAACCTCACACTTCTCAGCATTAAACTCCATCTGCCAACGTTCAGCCCATTCTTCTAACCGGCATAAATCTCCCTGCAAGCTTTGAAAATCCACCTCATTATCCACAACACCTCCTACCTTAGTATCATCGGCATACTTACTAATCCAATTTACCACCCCATCATCCAGATCATTTATGTATATTACAAACAATCTTTGAGGAGATTACAAGTAGGATAGATAAAGGGGATTGAATTGAATTGAATTGATTTATTACTTACATCCATCATACACATGAGGAGTAAAAATATTTATGTAACTTCTCTGTCTAAATGTGCAATGTGCAATTTATAGTAATTTATAATAAATAGTATGTACAACAGGACAGTCAATATAGCATAGAAATACAGCTCTGTCAGCATGAGTTAAGCAGTCTAATGGCCTGATGGAAGAATGGATGTTGTATATGGACTCTTAGAAGGCCTTTAATAAGGTGCTACATATGAGGCGGCTTAACAAGTTAAGAGCTCATGGTATTACAACAAGTTTACTAGAATGGTTAGGGCATTGGCCAATTGGTAGGAGGCAGCGAGTGGGAATAAAAGGATCATTTTCTGGTTGGCTAATAGTGACTAGTGGTGTTCTGCAGGTGTCTTTGTTGGGACCACTTCTTTTCATGCTGTAGATCAATGATTTAGATGGCTTTGTTGCCAAGTTTGCAGATGATTTGAAGATTGTTTGGAGAGGCAAGTACTGTTGAGGAAACAGGAAGGCTGCAGAAGGACTTAGATAGATTAGGAGAATGGACAAGAGCTTGATGATTTTAGTCAGATTTCTTAACCCTTTGACCACCAGGAAGCTGACAGACATGTTTGTTGGTGCTATCTTAACTATAACCCTATAGAATAAGAGAATAGCTGATGAGAAGCAAGTGCCAATTTTGCTGAATCTATTGGTGGAAGAGGATACAGTTTACTTAGAAATGTGACTGTCCAACCAAGCCAGCCAAAATGAGCTTTGCTGATATCATGGAAATAATGCAGGAACATTTAGAACCAAAGCTATCATTGATTTCAGAATGATTTAGATTTCTTAAGCAGAATCAAAAGGAAGGGGAGTCCATTTCAGCCTACGTGGCTGAATTGAAGAGACTGTCTAAGATGTCAGTTCAGTGATGTGCTTAATGATGCACTGAGAGCTTGTGCAATCTTACAAGAAAACATTCAAAAATGGATCCTAACTAAAGCACAATTCACATTTAAAAGATCATTTGAAATTACTGTATCAGTGGAAACAACAAACAAAGATGCAGTTCAGCTGCAGTCAGGAGTGAAAGTGAGCACAAACAAAATTGTCTAAACAGAAACCTGCATGGCTGAAAAAATTGGCTTACAATTGTGGTAGGTGTTCACATAACACCCAGACATTGCATTTTTAGAGGTGAAATATGCAGAAAATTTAATAAAGTGGGACACATGCACACAGCATGTAAGGCAGACAAAAATAAATGGACTGCTCAAGGAAGAGAAAAAAATTAAAAAGTCAAGTTGCTGTTTCAAAAGGAGCACTGATTTTCCTGCTGTTCTTGAAAAATCCGATTATGATGACAATGACATAGGACTGGGCAGCCCTGAGATTTACAATCTAAAAACTATCAAGAGACAGGCAACGTGGCTTACACCAGAAGTAAATGGTAAATTAATTAAAATGGCACACTGACTTGCCTGTTTCAGTCATTCCACAAAAGGAGTCTGAGCAGCATTTCAAAGATACTAAATTGAAGTGGAGATGTCTTTTATATTATGTCGTTTATAGCAAAGGAGGCAGGAGAGTCTTGTATTTAATATTTCATTAATATTTGAGTAATATTGTACATATATTGTTTGGTTCAACATTCTTTGTTTATATAATTCATTATGAGTTATATGTAACAGTACATGAAAGGCATAAATCATCATGCCACCACGTCATAAGTGCATACCTCACTTAGAGTCAAAGTGGAACTAAGACACGTATCTCCCAACTCCTTACTATTCTTTGTATACATGAATGTAATTATCTACCTAGCTACCTATTTATTTATTTATTGTTTGCAGTTTGTCTTCTTTTGCAGATTGATTGTTGACAGTTTGTTGTCCGACACAACCTCAGCGTTCTTGAAACTGGTGATGTAGGACTTCAGGCCTCTGTGCCCCCTGCCTGATGGTAGCTGAGAGAAGACGGCATGGCCTGGATGGTGTATAACTTTGATGATGGATGTTGTCTTCTTGAAGCAGATCTGTAGATATGACTGATGTTGGGGAGGGCGGTGCTCGTGATGCATTGTGTTGAGTCCATCACCGCCTGCAGCTTCTCGTCTCATTTGAATTGCTGTACCAGACAAGGGTGCAACCAGTCAGGACATTTTCAACAGTTCTCCTGCAGAAATTTGTTCAAGTGTTTGGCCACAAACAACGTACGTATTCTCACAAAGTTTCATTTTCACCCTTGTTATGAAGAGAAGGAACCCTCCTGGTTGTTGCTTCCTCTCACAAATACCAAATATTTACATAGCAATTAGATTTCCCTCACTGTCTGGGTACAACTAGCTCCTCTCCCAGGGGATAGGTGCAAGCTGAAATGGCAGAAAATGATCTTGGAGATATTTCAAGCATGAAATGGATAAATTAATGGCTCAGATTCCTGGCAGGAGAATCAGAGCTCGCTGTAATGGAGTAAACCTGACTGCAGCATCTGTGATCTGCACTTGTACAGTTAAAACGAGAAATCTAATTGTTATCTGAGTCAGTTTGCTCTTTTGCAATCTGGAAAGCACCAATCCTCACTGAGAAATTTAGCTCTGCAATGTGCTGGCTTTAAATTTCTGGCACTAGCTCATTGTACTATGTACTTGTAAGAGGTGGGTTCTATATTGAAGTGAACCGGATTTTATTGTATATGGAGTATTGTGACTTATATTGGTTTTTGGTGAACATAGAACACAGAACAGTATAGCACAGTGGAGGCCTTTCAGCCCAGAATGTGGTGCTGACCTTTTAACCTACACTCAGATCAATGTAACTCTTTCCTCCCACATAGTCTTCTGTTTTCCGATCATTCATGTGACTAAGAATTTCTTAAATGTTACAAATGTACCTGCCTCTTCAACCACTGCAGACAGGGAGTTCCATGCTCTCACCACTCTCTGTGCAAAGAACTTACCTCTGACATCTCCCCTACACTTTTCTTTAATCGCCTTATAATTATGCCCCTGGTATTAACCAATCCCATCCTGGCAAGAAGTCTCTGCTTGCCCACTTAATATATACACCTCTGTCTTTTCAAAAGAAATATATTCCTGCCATCAGACAAACTGCAGCACAGATTCATTAGCTTTATTTGTCAATGTACATTGAAACGTACAGTTAAATCTGTTGCTTCACTATATAACCAACAGCATCCCAGGTGTGTTGGGGGCCAGAAGTTAAATACTGACAGCCAAAGCCCGGAGGCTGTGAAGTGCAGAATGGAGGCCTGCCCTGAAATCAGAGGCCTGTCCATGTGTGTTGAAGGGAAGAACGGGGCTTATTTTGTTGTTTGTTTTGTTCTGTCTTGCAATGTTCTGTGTTGTTCTGCCAAGCTTTGTGGACATGTGGGTGGATGGGAGGGAGGAATGGGGCTTAATCGGAAGCAAGACACACACAAAATGCTGGAGCAAATCAGCAGGCTGGGCAGCATCCACAGAAATGAATAAACGATCGACATTTTGGGCTGAAACCTTTCTTCGGGCCCGGAAAGGAAGGAGAAAATGCCAGGATACAAAGGTAGGGGGAGGGGAAGGAGGATCAAGTCTCGGTGAGCACATGGTTGAAGAGTCAGAGGGCAGCAGAGGTCACAGAGGGGGAGCAGTGAGAGAGGATCTCACTGAACTCCCGTTGAAGAGAAGATTTAAACTTCTTCTGAGTAGACATCCTCTTAATCCTTCTCTGAGGGGCTTGCTTTTGCTATTGCTGCTGTTTTCTGTGCTCTGTGTTGTTCTACTGAACTTTGTGGCCATGTTATGCTGACACTGGAATGTGTGGCAACATTACGGGCTGGCCCCAGCACACCCTCCTCGGCTATGTTGGTTGTTAATACAAATGACACATTTCACTGTACATATGATAAATAAATCTGAATCTGACCTTAGACTCTACACAAATGGAATCAACTATCAATATCCAGACTCTACCATAACTCATCAGTAGTTACACAATTCAATTACCCATTAAAATTCACACTATTCAAACATCTATTCATAGGCACACTATACAGCCCCTTCAATCATTTTAAAAGCCTAAATTATTTCTCCTTACTACCTATATGGCATGCAATCATGACCCTAATAGAGGCTTGAATTTCTACATTTTCAGTGGACTGCATCCAATTAAAATCTGCTTATGTTCTGAATATGTATTTCACAGTTTAATGACTCAGTTTATTAATTGGATGAAGTTCAGTACATGCTTACCATTTCTACGTGTTGGTCTGTGTTACAGTGATTGATGATGGTGGCAGTTCTCGGAAAGATTCTCACACTGTTACAGCAAATGACTTGAAGATCAAACCTATGTCATTCAGTTAGAATAATTTTGTTTGAAACTTCCAAACAATATAAAGATTTTTACATGAAACCTCTTTTTAATGCAGCTTTCCAACCACAAATGCTTTACTGCCACAACATTTTTCAGCGTGTGGATGATGAAGGGACTTTAATGTCAAATATTTAAAGGCATTCATTTTGAGATGTCTAGAAGATGAAAGCAAGGATGTGGTGCTGAGCACAAATGAGAGAAAACCTGCAGAGACATTATAAGAAGTTGGCCAGTCTGAACCTGGAGTACTGTGAGCAGTTTTGGTCTTATCTAAGAATAGATATGCTGGCATTGGAAAGGATCCAGAAGAGTTTCATGAGAAAGATGCTAGGAATGAAAGGGTTAATAAACGAGGAGCTTTTGATGGCTCTGGCCTGTTATCACTGGAATCTAGAAGAATGAGGGGGGCAATCTCATTAAAAGCTTTCAAATATTGAAAGGCCTAGAGAGAGTAGATGTGGAGAGAATGTTTCCTATAATGGAGGAATCTAGGACCAGAGGTCATAGCCCCAGAATAGAAGGACGTCCATTTAGAACAAAGATAAGGAGGAATTTCTTTGGCTAGAGGGTGATGAATCTATGGAATTCATTGCCACAGATAGTTGTGGAGGCCAAGTCAGTGGCTAATGTTAAATACTGGAGAATGGGTTTGAGAGGAATAACAAATCATCCCCGAATAGTGTAATTCAGCTTCCATGTCCTAGCAGCTGGCTAATGCAGAGAGAATAAGGGATTCATCAGACCATTTGTTTTACACATTGCTATGTGTGGAAGAGGACATCAGGAAAAGAACTAGGTTCATCTTCGAAATATTGCCATGGGAATGTTTACAAACTGAAAATAGACAAGACCCTGTGTAATCCCTGTCAGTGCATTCTGGGCACCTGCCTCTCCCTGTGTAAGAAGCTTGCTCCGGACATCAGTTTAGTTTTGGGCAGCACAATAGGCTAATGTTGCTCAGAAGGGTAGGGAAAGGAAGAAGGAAGCAATAATAGGGGACTCTATAGTTAGGGGGTCAGACAGGTGATTCTGTGGAAGCAAGAAAAAAACACAGATGATAGTTTGCCTTCCAGGAACCAGGGTCCAGGATGTTTCTCATCGCATCCACGATATCCTGAAGTGGGAAGGTCAGAGGTCGTGGTACATATTGGTACTAATGACATAGGTAGGAAAAGCGAGGAGGTCCTGAAAACAGACTCCAGTGAGTTGGGAAGGAAGTTGAGAAGCTGGACATCAAAGGTAGTAATCTTGAGACTACTGTCTGTGTCACGCGACAGTGAGTATAGCAAACAAATGAGGTAGAGGGTAAATGCTTGGCTGAGGGATTGGAACAGGGGGCAGGGATTCAGATTTATGGGTCATTGGGACCTCTATTGGGGCAGGTGTGACCTGTACGAAATGGACGGGTTGCACTTGAATCCGAGGGTGACCAATATCCTGGTAGGGAGGGGGTGAGTTTAAACTAGAATTGCTGGGGGGGTGGGAACTGGACTGAAGACATGGAGGAAGGGGCAGTTGGCTCACAAATAGAGAAAGCTTGTAGGCAGTGTGAGATGGAGGACAGGCAGGTGAAAAAGAAGGGATATGCTCAGACCAATGGTTTGAGATTCTTTCAAGAAGCATCATGAATAAAGTGGATGAGCTTACAGCGTGGATCAGTACTTGGAGTTATGATGTTGTGGCCATTACAGAGACTTGGACAATGTAGGGACAAGAATGGTTACTTAGAGTGCCAGGCTTTAGATGTTTCAGAAATACAGGGAGGGAGGCAAGAGAGGTGGTGGTGTGGCATTGCTGATCAGAGATAGTGTCACAGCTGCAGAAAAGGAGGAAGTCATGGAGGGGTTGTCTACGGAGTCACTGTGGGTGGAGGTTCAGAACATCAAGGGGTCAATAACTCTACTGGGTGTTTTTTATAGACCACCCAATAGTAACAGGGACATCTAGGCGCAGATAGGGAGGCAGAATCTGGAAAGGTTTAATAATACCAGGGTTGTCATGTTGGGAGATTTTCTTTCCCAAATATTGATTGACATCTCCCTGAAGAAAGGGGTTTAGATAGGATAGTGTTTGTTAGGTGTGTTCAGAAGTTTCCTGACACAATATGTAGATAAGCCCACAAGAGGAGAGGCTGTACTTGTTCTGGTACTGGGAAATGAACCTGTTTAGGTACCAGGTCGCTCAGTAGGAGAGCAATTTGGACATAGTGATTTCAATTCTATCTCCTTTACCATAGCATTGGAGAGAGATAGGAACAGACAAGTTAGAAAAATGTTTAATTGGAGTAAGGGGAAATATGAAGCATTCAGGCAAGAACTTTGAAGCATAAAATGGGAAATTTTCAGGAGAATGTATTGCAGAAATGTGGCAAATGTTCAGGGGATATTTGCATGGCGTTCTGCATAGGCATGTTCCAATGAGACAGGGAATGGATGAAAATCTAGTCAGGAAGAAAAGAAAAGTTTATGAAATTCCCAAAAAACTATGCAAAGATAGAGATCTAGAAGATTATTAGGCTTGCAGGAAGGAGCTTAAGAATGAAATTAGGAGAGCCAGAAGGGGCCATGAGAAGGCCTTGGCAAACAGGATTAAAGAAAACCCCAAGGTAATCTACAAGTACGTGAAGAGCAAGAGGATAAGACGTGAGAGAATAGGATCAATCAAGTGTGACAGTGCAAAAGTGTGTGTGGAACAGAAGGAAATAGCAGAGGTACTTAATGAATACTTTGCTTCAGTATTGACTATGGAAAAGGATCTTGGCGATTTTAGGGATGACTTACAGTGGATTAAAAAGCTTGAGCATATAGACGTTAAGAAAGAGGATGTGCTAGAGCTTTTGGAAAGCATCAAGTTAGATAAGTCTCTGGGAGCAGATGAGATATAACCCAGGCTGCTATGGGAGGCGAGGGAGGAGATTGCTGAGCCTCTGGCAATGATATTTGCATCATCAATGGGGATGGAAGAGGTTCCAAAGAATTGGAGGGTTGCAGACTTTGTTCCCTTATTGAAGAAAGGGAGTATATATAGCCCAGGAAATTATAGACCATATATGTTCATGGTCTTTTGTTGCTGTAGCCATCATCTTCCGGACCTGACATGCTGTGAGTTCAGAGATGTGCTTCTGCACACCACTGTTGTTATGCATGGTTATTTGACATTCTGTTGCCTTCCTGTCAGTTTGAACTACTCTCGCCATTCTTCTCTGACCTCTCTCATTAAACAGGCTTTTTCACCCTCCAAATTGCTTTTCATTGGATAGTTTTTATTTGGTTTGCCTGTTCTCTCTAAGCTCTAGAGGTTGTTGAGTGTGAAAATCCCAGGAGATCAGCAGTTTCTGAGATACTCAAATCAGACCGTTGGACACCAACAATCGTACCTTGGTCAAAGTCACGCAGATCACATATGCTCCTCATTATGATGTTTGACCTGAACAACAACTCTGCCCTCTTATCTCTTCTCAGCTGCCTGTTTTCTCCCCCTGGGTCCCCTCCTCCTTCCCTTTCTCCTTTGGTCCACTTTCCTCTCCTGTCAGATTCCTTCTCTCCAGCCGTTTACCTTTCTACCCACCTGACTTCACCTATGATCTTGCTAGCCTCCTTCCCCTCCCCCCACCTTTTTATTCTGACATCTTCCCCCTTCATTTCTAGTCTTGACGAAGGGTCACGGCCTGAAATGTTGATGGTTTATTCATTTAAGTAGATACTGCCTGTCTTGCCAAATTCCTCCAGTTTTTTGTGTGAGTTACTAACAATTATTTTGTCCCCCTTTATGCTTGTGTAGAGAAAATGACAGCAAGCAGTATTGAAACTTGAATCTTATTGGCTGCCTTAAATTCATACACAAATTCAAATTTGATTTTATTCTCAGAGTTGCAATGGTAAAACTTAATTGCAATAGCATCACGGGCACAGGGCATCAGATAAGCAGCATTCGCAACAAAAACATCAATTAAATACAGACAACACACACAAAATGCTGGTGGAACACAGCAGGCCAGGCAGGAAGAAGTACAGTCAAAGTTTCGGGCCAAGACCCTTCATCAGGACTGACTGAAAGAAGAGATAGTAAGAGGTTTGAAAGTGGGAAGGGGAGGGGAGATCCAAAATGATAGGAGAAGACAGGAGGGGGAGGGATGAAGCTAAGAGCAGCAAAGTTGATTGGCAAAAGGGATACACAGCTGGAGAAGGAAGAGGATCATGGGGTGGGAGGCCTGGGGAGAAAGAAAGGGGGAGGGGAGCACCAGAGGGAGATAGAGAACAGGCAGAGTGATTGTGAGAGGGATGGAGAGAGAAAAAAAAGAAAAAAAAGGAACATAATAAATAAATAAACAAACAAACAAACAAATAAATAAATAAATAAATAGAGAGGGGAACTGGTTAGGTCTGGAATCCAAAAAGAAGCAGAGAGCTTTGAGACCTTCCTGGTGGGGGATGGAGGTATATAGGGACTGGACATCCATGGTGAAAATAAGGTGGTGGGGGCCAGGATTCAGATTCATTGATTTATCACAAGTTTATTTATCATATGTATATTGAAACATACAGTTTAATTTGTGTTAACAAGCAACGCAACCTAGAATGTGCTAGGGACACTAGCCTGCTAATGTCACCATGCATTCCTGTGCCAACATTGCTCAGCGGAGCATTCAAGTAACAGGAAAAGCAAAAGAAGCCTCTGGCACTTTTCCACCCACCCACTAACACAGAGGTCTCACACAGGCCTCCGCCACCAGGTCAAGTTGTCTCCTGTGTTTTTGGCCCCAGACTTTCAGACTTACAGACATTTGGCCTCCAATGTCCAGGACTCGAGGACTCATGGACATTGGGTCTCCGATTCCTGGACACACCTATCCTGGAGCTGCAACCTCTGGAATCGCCAACCACAGGACTTTGAACTCTGGGCCTTGACCTCCAGACTCACATGAAAAATAAAAATTATACACAATTTTTACAAGGAAGAACAAAACTGCAACAAAAGGACAATGGTCCATTTTTGTGCAAGGTAATCAAAGTTGTCATAGTGTTGCTAATCTAGTGCTTAAGGCTGTAGCGACTGGTTCAAGAACTGAATGGTTGAAGGAAAGTAACAGTTCTTGAACCTGATTATGTGGGACGTGATGTTTCTCTACCTCCTGACCCTGTGGTAGCTGTGAGAAGATGGTGTGGCTCGGATGGTGGGGACCTTTGATAATGGACATTGCATTGTAGAGTCAGCACTTCGTTTAGATGCTACCGATGGTAGGGAATAATATTTAAATTTCCCCTTCATGTTGTTAAGTGGCATAAAGCGCAAGATAGCATTGGGAATATAGAGTGATGTTTTGAGTACAGCTCATAGAAGTACTATTCCATTAAATATAGTCTTTTTCCTGGATGAAGATCACTGCAATCCACAGCCTGTAATTTCTCTTTGGGAGCTTTGCTTTTGAACTGTCTGAACAATCTGACATTTTTATGGTCATGTCAGCCATTGCTGTACTGATCTGTGGGTCCCATTGAAAGTTTGGATTGGATTAAAACTTCATGGCCGATTGCCAGGCTCACAAGCTCAGGCTTGTGGGCAAAAAATGAACCAATATTCAACCAATTTAACCGCTGATCCAGACTAATAACTTTAAGGCATCAAGGCACTGGACAGAGGATGAACCAGTGTTTTTCTCACCACTCCATTTCAGCCAGGATCCTTCACCTAAGCCCGTCCCATCTGCGTCTGACCCGTCTCCCTCTCTTCCCGTTACAACCATTGGATGCTAACTACAGAAATTTCGACTGGCTGAACTTGCCTCAATACTGATCTGGCTCCGCAGCTATGGACTCACTTTCAGGGGCCCTGTGATTCATCTTCTGGGTATTATTTGTTCATTTTTATCATTGTTTTCATGATTTGTTCTTTTTTACACATTGGGTGTTCGATGGTCTTTGTTGTGTGATGTTTTTCTATTGTTTTTCTTTGTTTTGTAACAGCCTGCAAAAAGATGAATCACAATCTTCTGTATGGGACTCTGTCTGAAATGTCAACTGTACACTTCTCCATAGACGCTGCCTGGCCTGTTGAGTTCCTCCAGCATTGTGTGTGTGTTGCTTGGATTTCCAGCATCTGAAGATTTTCTCTTGGTTGTATATGATGTACATACTTTGATAATAGATCTACTTTGAACTTTGATATACTGCAGGTTTCAGCTGGTATCAGAGAAAATAAATTCAAGGGGGATATAATGTGCTATTAAGTGCTGAAAAATTGGTACAAAAGATTTTTTTTAGTGAAAGTAAAAGATGTATTATTGAAAGTGGCTCTGGAAATTCATGAGGCAGAGGTTTAACAATATACCCCAGACTAATTTTGCTTTCATCTTGAATATTCATCCTTGGGCAATACAGTGTCATATCTGGAACACCATTAATATTATTTCTATTCATGAACTTGTTAAGCTGCCTACCAAGTTCTATAACGCTTTCTTCAATGAACTGGAAAGAGATTGGGATTTTATTGTTTGACATTATTTGCAAAATTAAAATAGGGTAAAAACACAAATAATAAAAAAATTAGAAGCTAAATTTACATTCCAATTTTAAAATAAAGCCAAAGATCAGAACTTTGGAGGATATTTTATGCATGTTTTAATAGATGATAGCGCAGCATAAATATTGGATGAAGATGGACCCTTAACATTGTCAATGATCCCTCCCATCCATCTATTAATCTCCTTGACCCCCTACCATCAGGCAGGAGGTACCAGAGCATTGGGACAAGAACTGGCAAGATGGATACTGTACTCCCCGACACTACCTTGGTCTCGTCATGTATGAAGCATCAGTACTGCTATACTGTTTACTTTTTAACCTGTGATGTAAATGCACCTTATTATTTGTTAATTTAACAGTGGGAATATTACTTTGTGTTATGTGTACTGTGATGTTCACCTTGATCTGGAGGAATTTGGTGGTATACATGTGTACAGTTGAATGACAATAAATGGAACTAGAAATTGAACTTTGTTTCTGGGAGCCTAAGTTAGCTGGCTTCTGGAAATGGGAATGGAACTGGGATAAGAACAGGCAGAATGTCAAATTATTACATTGCAAGGGACTCACAGATGGTTACAGCTTGTTTGGATTGCTAAGGTGACCCTGCCACTTACACAAGAAGTGACTTACGGCTGGGGTAAATTGAGGATAAGCCAATAAGGTCATAAGACATAACAGTAGAATTTAGGCCATTCAGCCCATTGAGTCTACTCTATCATTTGATCATTGCTGATTTATTATTCCTCTCAAACCCATTTGCAGATCCTCTCCCCATAACATTTGACACCTTTACTAATTGAGAGCTTATCAAGGTCTGCTTTATATACAATATACACAATGATATCCCTCCATAGCCGTCTGTATTAAATTCCACCAATTCACAATCCTGTGTATAAAAAATCCTCCTCATCTCTGTTCTAAAGTGGTGTCATTCTATTCTAAGGTTGTACCATTTTGGTCCTAGAATCTCCCGCGCATCTCCTTCAAGTTTATGCTCTGTAGGCCTTTCAATATTCAGTAGGTTTTAATGAGATCTGTCTCTTTTAAAAATTCCTCCAAGTACAGGTCCAGAGCCATCAAAAGCTCCTCATACGTTAACCCTTCCATCCCAAGTGTGTGGATCAGCACTTGGAACTATGATGTTGTGGCCATTACAGAGACTTAGAGGGTGCAGGGGCAGGAACGGCTACTTCAAGTGCCAGACAAGTGCCAGGTTTCAGAAAGGATAGGGAGGGAGGCAAAAGGGGTGGGACATGGCACTGTTGATCAGAGATAGTGTCACGGCTGCAGAAAAGGAGGAAGTCATGGAGGGATTGTCTGCGGAGTCTCTGTGGGAGGAATTTAGGAATAGGAAGGGGTCAATAGCTCTACTGGGTTTTGATTATAGACCACCCAATAGTAACAGGGACATTAAGGAGCACATAGGGAGACAGATTCTACAAAGCAGTAATAATAACAGGGTTGTTGTGGTGGGAGATTTTAATTTCCCAAATATTGATTGGCATCTCCCTAGAGTGAGGGGTTTCGATAGAGTTTGTTAGGTGTGTTCCGGAAGGTTTCTTGACACAATAGGTAGATAAGTCTGCAAGAGGAGAGGCTGTACTTGATCTGGTATTGGGAATGTCAGGTCTCCCAGTGGGAGAGCATTTTGGAGATAGTGATCACAATTCTATCCCCTTAACGATAGCATTGGAGAGGGATAGGAACAGACAAGTTAGGGAAACACTTAATTGGAGTAGGGGGGAATATGCGGCTATCAGGCAGGAAATTGGAAGCATAAATTGGAAACAGATGTTCTCAGAGAAGTATATGGAAGAAAGGTGACAAATGTTCAAGGGATATTAGTGTGGGGTTCTGAGTAGGTGTGTCCCAATGAGACATGGAAAGGATGGTAAGGTACAAGACCTGTGGTGCACAAAGGCTGATGTAAAACTAGTCAAGAAGAAAAGAGCTAATGAAAGGTTCAAAAAACTAGGTAATGATAGGAATCTAGAAGATTACACAGCTAGCAGGAAGGAGCCTAAGAATGAAATTAGGAGAGCCAGAAGGGACCATGAAAAGGCCTTGGTGGACAGGATTAAGGAAAACCCCAAGGCATTCTACAAGTATGTGAAGAGCAAGATAAGACATGAGAATAGGACCAACAGCAGTGGTACTTAATGACTACTTTGCTTCAGTATTCACTACGGAAAAGGATCTTGGCGATTGTATGAATGACTTGCAGTGGACTATAAAGCTTGAGAATGCAGATATTAAGATAGAGGATGTGCTGGAGCTATTGGAAAGCATCAAGTTGGATAAGCCACTGGGACCGGAAGGAATGTACCCCAGGCTATCGTGGGAAGCAAGGGAGGAGATTGCTGAGCCTGACGAAGGGTCACGGCCCGAAACATCGACAGTGCTTCTCCTTATAGATGCTGCCTGGCCTGCTGTGTTCCACCAGCATTTTGTGTGTTGTTGTTTGAATTTCCAGCATCTGCAGATTTCCTCGTGTTTACAAGGATGTTGCCTGGATTGGGGAGCATGCCTTAAAAAACCAGGTTGAGTGAACTCAGCCCTTTCTCTTTGGAGCGACGGAGGACGAGAGGTGACCTGATAGAGGTGTATAAGATGATGAGAGGCATTGATCGTGTGGATAGTCAGAGGCTTTTCCACCAGGGCTGAAATAGCTAGTACGAGAGGGCATAGTTTTTAGGTGCTTGGATGTGGGTACAGAGGAGATGTCAGGGTAAAGTTTTTTGCGCAGAGTGGTGAGTGTGTGGAATGGGCTGCCGGTGGTGGTGTTGGAGGTGGAAATGATAGGGTCTTTTTAGAGACTCCTGGATGGGTACATGGAGCTTAGAAAAATAGAGGGCTATAGGTAAAGCCTAGGTAGTTTTAAGGTAGGGGCATGTTTGGCACAGCTTTGTGGGCCGAAAGGCCTGTATTGTGCTGTATGTTTTCTGAGGGTGATTCTTGTGTCCTTTCTCTGGACCGTCTCCAATGCCAGCATATTTTGGAAATAAGGGTTCATCTTACAGAGGTATACAATGGTGACGGTTATAGATAGGGTCAATATATGCAGGCTTTTTCCCTTCTGGTTGGGTGAGACTGCAATTAGAGGTAATAGATCTAGGGTGAAAGGTGCAATATTTGAAGGCGAGCTTTCATTTAGAATGAAAGGGTAGAATGAGCTGCCAGTGGATGTAATTGATGCAGATTCAATTGGACCATAGAACATAAGACTTAGCATAGTCCAGGCTCTTTAATTTATGATGCTGTGCTGACTGATTCCACAATGTCTCTAACCCTATGACAAAATCCTTAAGCCACTACTCTTTTTTTATCCATGTGCCATTAAACTATAATATTTAAGAGAAGTTTGGAAAGGTATATGGATGGGAGAGGCATGGAGGCAATGGTCTAAGTGCAGGCTGAAGGACCTAGGTGGACGATCAGGTCACTATGGACCCATCATCATCATCATTATCATCATCATTTTGCACTGTGTCATATGATGTGTGCGTTCACGGTCTTTGACCATGATTGTTCTTGGCAAATTTTTCAAAGTAATTTGCCATTGCCTTCTTCTGGGCAGTGTCTTTACAAGACAGGGACCCCAGCCACTATCAATACTCTTCAGATAATGTCTGCCTGGTGTCAATAGTCACATAACCAGTGCTTGTGATGTGCACCAGCTGTTCAGATGACCATCCACCACCTGCTTCCATGGCTTCACGTGACCCTGATCAGGGGTTTGGGTGCTAAGCAGGTGCTACCTTACCCAAGGGTGACAAGCAGGCTAGCGGAGAGAAGGAGTGACTTACACCTCCTTTGGTAGAGCCATATCTCCACCCCACCACTATGAACTAGATGTCATTAAAGGCCTATTTCTCTGCTGTAGTATCAATGATTCTATGACTGCACATGGATTTCAGTGAAGAATTTTGAATCTCTCACAAGTGGGCTCCAAAATTTACTGATCATTCAACACCGGCTAGGTTGGGTGTACACGTTCAATTCAAATTACATTTACTGTATTATCAAAGTATGTAAGCAGTATACAACTGTGAGATTCACCTTCGCACAGACAGCATCATGGAACCATGGAACCCATTCAAAGAGGAAAAAAAAACATTCAAATGCACCATTTGTGTCGTATTAAGATAGCGAGGAAGTGTCACCCTGCTTCCAACACAGCATGTCCACAACTCATTAACCCTAACAACACATCTTTGGATTGTGGGGGTTAAATAAAAGGACCCAGAGGAAGTTGACACAGGAAGAACGTAAAACTCCTCACAGACACTGGCGGGATTGAACTGGGTCACTGGTGCAGTAAAAAGTTATGCACACTGGTATTCCAACCCTATAAATACCCATGAAATCAACCACAGGCCCCAGCAGTTAGGCCCAAGGTGTGAAATATTCCAAAGTGTTTCACAGAATGGATCAGCAAACCAAAATTTTGACACAAAGCTGCATAATGAAATAACAGATCAAGTCATCAAAATCTTAGTCAGATCACACACAAATCTGCAGATGCTGGAAATCCAAGCAACACACACAAAGTGCTGGAGGATCGTAAAAGGCCAGGTGGCATCTGTGAAAAAGAGTATACCGTTAACATTTCAGGCCAAGACCCTTTAGCAGGACTGATGAAGGGTCTTGGCCCTAAACATCAACTGTTTACTCTTTTTCATAGATGCTGCCTGGCCTACTGAGTTCCTCCAGAATTTAATGTGTGTTTCAAAATCTTAGTCAGGCATGTTTTTTTAAATAGAATATCTTAAAGGGGAATGGAGAGAGGAAAAGGTGAAGAAGTCTAAGGAGAGAATTCTCGAGGCCCATCAGTAAAAGAAAAAGCCTGCTGTGTCCCATCAGCTTTTTGTGCTTGAATTTCCAGCATCTGTAGATTTCCTCATGTTTGCTCTAGTAAAAGAAATTGTCACTGTAGAGTAGTTAAAATAGGAGATGAGAAGAGGGATAGAAATGGAGATGATTCAAGCTTTTAAAGCATTTTGATCTTGGAGATTAATTGATTAATTAATCAATATTGATTTCTCTGTGTTTCCTCAATGCACAAATGATTAAAAAAGCACAAAGAATGATGCAGAGGAGAGGGAAATTGTGAACAATAACTCTGTTCTATTCTATGACCGATGAACTCACATCTCATGCCTACTGGTGTTGATTTTAGAGATTGAATATCACCATTCTCCTCGTACAGATTACTTCACTATTTTTTGAGGCGTTATCCCATTTACTTTAAGTGGATTAGTGTTTCCGTGCACATTGTGGATTTAATCAGCTAACAGTCTGCTGGCTGACTGTTTAAGAATCTGTCTGTCACTTCTGAAAATCCAATATGAGTAATGGGCTCCACTGAGAGGGAATGTACGAGATTTATTGGTACAGTAACTGAAACAAAGCAATCAAAATTTCTTGCAGGTTGGAATCAGAATCAGGCTTATTGTCACTGACATAGTCGTAGAGTCTTAGAATATCACAGCACACTAGAGAAACAGGACTATTTTTCTGACCAGTGTCATGGATCTCACATTGCCCACAGCTCTCCATTCCCCTCCATCCATGTACCTATCCAAACTTCTCTTAGCTGAAACAGATATCATAAAGTTAGTTCTTTTGCAAAACATTAAATTGCTGTAAATTACAAAATAAATAAATGATGCAAAACAAGCTATAACAAGGTAGTTTTCATGGGTTTACGGAGTTGAAAATCTGTTCCATAATCCATCATTAAGGATGGATTCCCAATTACCACAAAGGAGGAGGTAGAGGAGCTTGAAGGCAGATACATGTAAATAACGATATAGGTTTCTTAACATTGTTATAGGCAGTGATGGCAGTGTGGATAAGCTCCCACTACCAATTAACTGCACCCAGAGACGTGCGTCTCAAATAGCCAAGTCTAGCTACTGGCCAGCAGAATCATTTCTACTGACAGGAGAAGGGGAAAATGCGGGTTACTGGCACCTTAAAGCCAGTCACTTCAGGCAGATGGGGATCGTCAGACATGGTTGGCAGCTCATCTGAAAGACAAGAAAAAATCTGAACCCAAACCTTTTCTGCCTTGTGGCTATGTCCACTCATGGGCAGGCTTTGGGAGTAAAGCCCAGGAAAAAACATTGGGAGTTGGAGTCCCTATGGCAGTCCTATGTTGTGTTCAAAGCTGAATGGCAATTCCTGTGACACCACTAGTGCAGAAAAGTATTAGACTCTGCTGTTCCATCAGCTGCGTGGAGAGGGGAGTCTGCAGCATGAGCCACAGCTGGAATTGAATTGAATTGACTTTATTTCTTACATCCTTCACATACATGAAGAGTAAAAATCTTTATGTTTAGTTTCTGTCTAAATGTGCAATGTGCAATCATAGTAATTTATAATAAATAGAACAGTCAATGTAACATAGCAATACACTCAAATCAGCGTGAGTTAATCAGTCTGATGGCCTGGTGGAAGGAGCTGTCCCGGAGCCTGTTGGTCCTGGCTTTTATGCTGCGGTACCGTTTCGCAGATGGTAGCAGCCAGAACAGTTTGTGGTTGGGGTGATTCGGGTCTCCAATGATCCTTGGGCCCTCTTTACACTGAATCATGGGAAATTCACAACTACGGATGTCCTGGGCTGTCCGCACCACTCTCTGCAGAATCCTGCGATTAAGGGTAGTACTGTTCCCATAACAGGCAGTGATGCAGCCAGTCAGGATGCTCTCAATTCATGCCCCTGTAGAAAGCTCTTAGAATTTGGGGGCCCATACCAAACTCCCTCAATCGTCTGAGGTGAAAGAGATGCTGTTGTACCTTTTTCACCACATGGCTGATGAGCACAGACCACGTGAGGAGCTCAGTGATGTGGAGGCTGAGGAACTTAAAGCTGTTTACCCTCTTAACCCCAGATCCATTGATGTCAATAGGGGTTAGCCCATCTCCATTCCTCCTGTAGTCCACTACCAGCTCCTTTGTTTTTTACAACTTTGAGGGAGAAGTTGAGGTTATCCCTATCATACTGCCCTGGGTTGCGTACTGTACTGGCTTGTTACCATATAAATAGCTGAGATGAATATAAATAAAGTATATATATTTTATATATAGTATATATACTTTATGTTGTATGTTTCGATGTACGTCTGATAAATGAATCTGAATCTCAATGTGCCAGCCCAGGACTTGTGTGCATTAACGTTCCTGCCTCCCTCCTGCATTATTCCTTGAAGCTAGTCTTTGCTCAATCTATCACATCAATCATGATGTTTCAGGAGCCATGCGCGAGGCTTGGAAGCAAGATTTGTTTAACATCCATACATTGAAACACAGAGTGAAAAGCGTTGTTTTGTGTCAGCCAACAATGCAATCTAACGATGAGCTGGGGGCTGCCCGCAAGCGTCACCACACATTCGGGTGCCATCATACCCACAACACAGAACACAATGTGTAGCATAGGATGTGACCTCAGAACTGTAAAACCATTGCTACTCACTGAAATTCATTCAGTGGATGCATCCAAACGCTGACAGGACTGAGGTTTGAGGAAGCTCGCATCACCACCTTCTCAAAGTTCTCCCTTCTGGCCTTGAGGATGAATTAAAATGCAAGCAGTCAGGTAAAAATAACAGAGGAGAAGCTTAAATATCATGGACATCACAATATTACTAATCAATTGCTTCTGTGTTCTGGAAAATGAAGTTTTCCATTGGATCATGGGATAATTTTATTCCCTGTCAAACAATCGACACTGTGCGTTAAAAATAAAAGAATGCTTTGTCAGGCTGTCAGTGATCAGATGGAGTTCTGTAGTCAGAAACCTAGGGAGAAATTTGGCATCAGCCAAGACATCTCCATTATACCATGACTGAGTTACCACATGGGCATTCAGGGAATTTGCTTGGCATCCGATCTTTCCAAATGAATGAAAGCTGACTAAAACTCATGATTGCTAAATCACTCGCAAATTTCTATAGATGTTCCATGGAGACCATTCTAACTGGTTTCATCACCGTCTGGTATGGAGGGGAAGCTGCACAGGATTGGAAAAAAGCTGCAGAAGGTTGCAAACTCCGCCATCTCCACCATGGGTCTATTTCTTCCCAGCATCGGGGAACAAAAGGCCATGTCTCAAAAAGGCGGCGTCCATGCTTGTACCCACATCACCCAGGACATGCCCTTTTCTCATTGCTGCACGAGAAAGGAGGCACAGGAGCCTGAAGAAACACACACATAATGCTCCAGGAACATCTCTTCCCCTCCATAATCGGATTTCTGAATGGACAATGAATCCATGAACACTTCCTCACTATATTTTCCTCTGATCATACAGTACTTATTTAATTTAATTCATATGAATACTTTCTGTAATTGAGAGTTTTTTATTATTATGCATTGCAATGTATCGCAGCTGCAGACCATCACATTTCATGACATATGCCAGTTATATTAAACTGATTCTGATTCATTACAGAAAATACTGCAACAAGAAATTGTCAGGAGATAGTGGTCAATGCTTAGTTTCCATCTTTCTCATAGAGTCAGAGACTCATCAGGCTCTATGGCACAGAAGTAAACCCTTCGGCCCTTCTAGTCTGTGCTGAACTGATCTGCCTTGTTTCATCCATGTATCTATACATCTTTTCTTAAATGACATAATTTAACCCTCAATTCACCCTATCCCTCCTTCTCTCTATCTCACTCTTCTGCTTTCTGTCTTTCATTGTCTGTCTCTCCTCCCACTCTCTCTTTTTTCCTCATGCCCTCACTGCTCACTCCCCCATCCATATTCGTCCCCTTCAGTTGTCCTTTTGAGCATCAAGCCATTGTTAATCTCCCCCTTAGTCTCTCTGCTTCTCTCTCTTTCTTTCTCTCTCTATCTCTCTTTCTCTCTGTCACTCTTCTCTGTATCTGTCTGTGTGTGTCTCTTTCTCTCTCTCTTCCTCCCACGCTCCTGCCCCACACCCACATCCTGATACCTCCGCTTCAGTTCTTCCCTGTTGAGCAAATAGGCATTGTAGCTTTCACTCCCAGTGGCAGCTGTTGTCTTTAGCTACAGAGATTCAAACTCCTAGAATTCTCTTCCTGTATCTTGTTCCTGAACCCTCCTTCAAACCTAAGTCTTATGGCCAGGATACTCACTCACAGATCCTGAGAAGGTTTGAAGTCTAATTGTGTCTTTACCTAACAGAAGTGCCATGGTGGTATAGCAGTTAGTACAAAGTTAGTACAGCCCAGGGTGTTGTAGTACAGAGTTCAGTTCTGGCATCATAGAACGTAGAACAGTTCAGCACAGGAACAGGCCTTTTGGCTTGCTTTGTTGTGCTGGACCAGCTAAAAAGCAAGTCAAAATCACTCAAACACTAATTGCTCCTACCTACACCATGTCCATTTACTTCCACCTTCCTCACATCCATGTGCCGATCCAAACGTCTCTTAAGAGCCTCCAATGTACTTGCCTCTACCACACCAGGCAGTGGATTCCAGGCACCTACTGAAAGAAAGTTTGTATGTTCTTCCCAGGTATGTTTGGGTTTCTTCCTACAGTCCAAAGATATACCGGTTAATAGGTTAATTGGTCTTTGTAAGTTGTCGTGTGTTTAGTTTGTTATGTGCCCTGTCTTATGATGTAGGCGATCTTGGTCTTTCCATGACCATTATTGTTCTTGGCAAACTCTTCGACAGAAGTGGCTTGTCATTGCCTTTTCTGGGTAGTGTCTTTATAAGACCGGTGCCCCCAGCCATTATCAATACACTTCAGAAATTGCCTGCCTGGTGTCAGTGGTCACATAACCAGGGCTTGTGATATGCACCAGCTGCTCATACAACCATCTTCCACCTGCTCCCATGCTTACACATTATCCTGATTGAGGGGCTAAGCAGGTGCTACACCTTGGCCAAGAGTAAACTGCAGAACTAGAGGAAGGAAGGGGTGTCTTACACCTCTTTTGGTACATATGTATCTCCAGTTCTCCACCTGCCTGTGATTAGGCTGGGATTAAATCAGTGGGTTGCTGGGTGGTGCAGCTCGGTGAGATGGAATGACCAGTTCCACTCTGCATCTCTAAATAAAAAAACACTCCCCCCTTTGGATGTTTTACAATGTTGCTGGCCTTGTATAGTTGCTGTTGGTTGCTGAAAGAGTATGCCAACATCTGCTTCCTATATTCTGATGAGATCAACGGATATATACAGTATAATGTAATCTATAAAAAGCTTTGCTCAAATTAAAGCCAGTAGTAATATTGAACAGGTCATTAGTACTGTTAAATGATGCATTATAATCCATCAGTTTGATTCACAAAGTCACTACTCTACATGTGAATAGCATCAAATTAAATATATTACCAAATGTGATTTATATGGTTTTCGCATAATAATTTTAAAATAGAATCATTGCTTATGTTAATTGGATCTTCTTCAAGGCTCACGGAGACTTGGACGGGGAGCGGTTGCGAGAGATTGCAGTGGAGGAGCAATAATCTTTTACAGTCGTGTTAAAGCAGCATCAGTTGGAAGCCTTCAAAGACCAAACTGCACTCTCTGGAAACCAGTGCAGTCTGCCCCTTTGGTACGTCATCAAAGACTGCAGCAAATTTCTACAGATGTACTGTGGGTAGCATTCTGAATGGCTGCAACATCATCTGGTATGGCAGCACCAATGCACAGGATCAGGAAAAGCTGCAGAGGACTGTAGACATATTCAGCTCCATCATACGCACTAGCATCTCCACCATTGAGGACATCTTCAAAAGATGATGCCTCAGAACGTGACATCCATCATTAAAGACCCAAACCATCCAGGTCATGCCCTCATCTCGTTACTACCATCAGGAAGGAGGTACAGCAGCCTGAAGTTACACACTTATTGTTTTCGGAAGAGGTTTATGAGTGATTCATGAATCCACCAACAGATTTCTGAATGGTCCATGAACCTTTGAACACAACACTACCTCAATATTTTGTTCTCTTATTGAATTACTTATTGATTTTCATATTTCTTATCATAATTTATAATATTTTTAATGTACTACCACAGAACAACAAAGTTCAAATCAATCAAAATGCTGGAGAACTCAGTAGGTTAGGCAGCATCTTTGGAGAAGAAGAAACGGGCAACATTTCAGGCAGAGACCCTTCATCAGATGATAATGAAGGGTCGCGGACTGAAACGTTAACAGCTTATTCCCCTTTGTAGTCGCTGTCTGACCTGCTGTGTTCCTCTAGCATTTTGTATGTGTTGCTCAAGATTTACAGCATCTGCAGAGTCTCTTGTGTTTAAAATTTTATGGCATATGTCAGTGATATTAAACCTGATAGTGAATCAGTCTTGGTGTCCAGTTATTGGGACTCGTCCCACATTCTCGTTCTTCTGTTATTGCTATGCTCCACATCCAAACGATGTACTCCTCCTCTTCCTGACCTACTTTTAGGAATGGCATAATATATTCACCCTAAGGAAAGGGGACATGCCTTTTGAAAGAAGAATTTACTGCTGGAACGAGCTCTGGTTTGCCTCACTCTGCACTGTTACCAGAATTCATCTTTAGGAATTACTCAGTCACGACAGCTATACAATTTCTGACTCCGTACATTGGGTTCCCATTGTGGAGAACTCAGTTATCGTTTCTGTCTGCATTGATTGCAGACTTAAGGGAATTCTTTAAGTTCAGAAGCCAACATTTTATTAAAAAAATGGGCTTGTTACTTGCCGTCAGTTGTGACTCAGTGAGTTCCATGGTTGCTTTGCTTGCCAGAGCAAGCCTCACTGCAGGGACTGCGATGCCTGTAGCAGCCTCCCACTCCATTGTTGGGTGGAACAGATGTTGTACTGTCAAGTGGGCCAGCTTTTGGAGGAGACAGTTTACTGATCATCCAGAGTGCTATGTCAGTGCACAACTACTTACATATTATATTAAAGCATACACGCTGGAGATGGCTTTAACTGGTCTCTCACATTGCAATGAGAGAGAGAGCAATGCACCTGTGTAGACCACAGATCAATGTACATGTGCTGAAAACAGATCAATACATTGGGCTAAAGGGTGGGCAGGAGTCATTGCGCTGAAAGAAATAGATCCATACATTACACTTCCTCCCCTTTTAGATTAATGCAACATAAAACTGTATATGCATAGAACATTCCATTTCCCTTTTATAAACCCATATTCCAAATAAACATGCTTTCACAATAACAGTCCATAACTAACTTCACAGTTTTACAGTTTCAGTCTCTTGGGTGGTGCTCTGTTTCTTTCAGAATAGCTCATCTGGCCCTGTGGAGAGTGACATCAGGTTTGGTAGGTGTCTTGTCTAAGACAACATTCTTGGTTACTGCTGTCACATTGCTGTCAAAAGCATCATCACTGAGAGGTAAGTCCAGTGACTGTAACGTGTCTGTCTTGTTGGATGCAATCGACTCAGGTGTGCTCTTCACTTGAGCATCCAGTATCCGGTCCACATGACGTCTCCATGTCTGATCTCCAACATTCACTGTGTACATCAGTGGTCCAGTTCTTGTAGCTATCCTAATGGCTGTCCACTTGTCTTCTCGGTAATCATGCGCTAGGACTTCCTGCACAATCTCAAAGCCCCTCGCTGCTTCACTTGGCAACTGACTAAACTGCTTATTCTGCACTTTGCTTTGTAAATCTGGTTTTAGGAGTTCTTTGCTTGATCTCAGATTCCTGTTCATGAACTGCATTGCAGGTGTTTAAATTGGTCATGGTTAACAATGCCTGGTGCGACTTCCAGAACGTGCATGCCCTCAAATCCTTTTGTTCCCTGGGTCTGGAGTACCTGGTGCTGTTGTGTAGACCTTTCAGGCTGCCTAGGGAAATCACGGCTGTTATTATCACAGCTGTGTTTGTCCTGCTGCAGGTTGATATCAACGTGGCTCTCCAGGAACTGTACAGGACCTTCAGCACCCTGTAGACTGCACACCCAGAGGCTGCCTTCATCATTGCCAGTGACTTTAACAGAGCATCTCTGACTAAAGTCTCTCTGAAGTTTTGCCAACACATCCAGGTGAGCATATGGGGAGACAGCATGCTCGACTGCTGCTACCCTTCCTTCCGTAATACTTATAAAGCACTCCTCCACCCTCCATTTGGAAAATCAGGTCATTCCTCCATTTTTTTGGTGCCAAAGTATGGCAGAAGCTGAAACAAGAGGCGGCCATAGTTAAAAACATCCACTGTTGTCCGACCAATCTGCCACCATGCTGCAGGACTGCTTTGATGACATCGACTGGAATGTCTTTCACGATGAGGTTGTCTGATTTCACAGAAGGGGTCACAAGTTTCATCCGGAAGTGCTTCAAGGATGTTGTCCCTCCGCATTCGGTCAGGGTCTTTCCAAACCAGAAACCATGGATCAACAGTTCTGTGCGTGCAGTTCTTATTCTGTGAGACAGAGTTTATACAGCCAGTAATCAGCAACAGCTCAAGAAATGCAGCTACGATCTGTGCAAAGTCATCAAGGCAGCGAATCAACAATACAGAGACAAGATCCAGACTCAACTTTCCACCAACAACACACGCAGCTTATGACAAGGTCTACACACCATTGCAAACTTCAAGGCTAAACACAGTGGAGTTTCCAACATCACTGCCTCTTTCCCCAGACAAGCTAAATCTTTTTTACACTCAATTCAATGTCACCAAAACTGAGTCCCTGAGGAGATCTGTAGGTGATGCGACAGGCAGCTTGGTCATCTCTGAGGCCAAAGTACACAGGTGTTTCCAACGGGTGGAGAATTGCAAGACTGCAGGACCAGACGGCATCCCAGGGCGAGTACTCAGGATGTGTGCAGCACAACTGGCAGGTGTGTTTACAGACATTCTTAATCTCTCCCTCTCCCAGTCTAGAGTATGCTCCTGGTTCAAAACATCCACCATAATCCCTATGCCTAAAAAGATCAAGGTAACATAGTTGAACAACTGGTGCCCTGTCACACTCACCTCAATAAAAAGTAAATGCTTTGAGAGGCTGATCAAGGACTACATCCGCAGCATCTTGTCACCCACACTGGACCCCCTATACTTTGCCTACTGACACAACCCATCAACAGACAATGCAATAGCCACAGCTCTACATATCATTCTTAGACATCTGAAGAAGAGGAATGCTTATGTGAGAATGCTGTTCTTGGACTACAGTTCAGCATTGAACACCATAATTCCTTCCAGGCTCGACAAGCTCAGAGACCTCGGCCTTCACTCTGTCTGGTGCAGCTGGATCCTGGACTTTCTGCCAGATCGTCACCTCCTTCTGCCCCTCTGACTTTCAACACAAAGTGCCCCTCAGGGCTGTACTAAGCACCCTCCTTTACTTGCTGTATACCAACGACTGTGTCACCACCCACAGCTCCTATCTGCTAATTAAATTTGCTAACAGCATTACACTGATTGGTCTAATCTCAAATAATAATGAGGCAGCCTACAGAGAGGAAATGATCACCCTGAAACAGTGGTGTCAAGAAAACAACCTCTCCCTCAACGTCGCATAAACAAAGGAAAACAAAGCTGGTTGTGGAAAGGAGGAATGGTGACAGGCTAACCCCTATAGACATCAACGGATCTAGGGTTGAGAGGGTGAACAGCTTTAAGTTCCTCAGCATAAACATCACTGAGGGTCTCACGTGGTCTGTACATACCAGCTATGTGGTGAAAAAGGCAAAACAGTGCCTCTTTCACCTCAGGTGGTTGAAGAAGTTTGGTATGGGCCCCAAATTCTAAGAACTTTCTATAGGGGCATGATTGAGAGCATCCTGACTGGCTGCATCACTGCCTGGTATGGGAACTGTACCTCCCTTAATCACAGGATTCTGGCAGAGGGTGGTGCAGACAGCCCAGTGAAATTGTAGATGTGAACTTCCCACTATTCAGGACATTTACAAAGACAGGTATGAGAAAAGGGCCCAAAGGATCATTGGAGACCCAAATCACCCCAATCACAAACTGTTCCAGCTGCCACCATCCGGGAAACGGTACTGCAGCATAAAAGCCAGGACCAACAGTCTTCTTCTACCAGGCCATCAGACTGCTTAATTCATGCTCATGCAACTGTATTTATATGCTATATTTAATATCCTATTGTATGTAATATTTATTATAAGTTACTAGAATTACACATTGCATATTTGAATGTAAAGATTTTTACTCCTCACGTATTTGAAGGCTGTAAGTAATAAAGTCATTTCAATTGTGGTTGTATGAACAGAGTTCAGATACTCCATCTTGTGACATAGAGAAATATCCTTTTGGACTTCTTGAAGGTTTGGATAAACCTTTCGGCTAACCCATTCTTTGTTGGCTGGTGAGAAGCTGACTTGAAATGTCTGATGTTTTTTTTTCATGAATAGTCTGAATTCTTCTGACGTGTATTGTCATGTATTGTTACTCACAATTTGTTCCAGTAAGCTGTTTCTGGTGAAGATAGTCCTCAGAGCAGAGACGATCTTTGCTGAGATAATTGACTTTATTGGTATAACCTCTGGCCACCTTGAATGAGCATCTACAGCAATCAGGAACACGGAGTCCATGAATGGCCCAGAAAGGTCAATATATACTCATTGTCATGGTGAAGATGGCCATTCCCACAGGTGTAATATTGTCCATGGAGTGCATTTTGATTGAGTGCCAGTCTAGTTTGACTTTTCTCAACCATTCACATCTGAAAAGTGCTGGTCAGACTCTGTGTTGTCTGATTCTGTTTTACATTCGGTAACTTTATGTATTTGCTTAGTTTTGTGTTTGAGACATTTCACCCGGTTGTGCTTTTCATCTGTTTTGAATATTCTCTTTATGACCTTGTCAATGATGACTTCTGCAGACCTTTTCTTTGAACCAGCAGTCATTTACATCATGGGACAATTTGCCACAGTGATAACATTTTTGGCTTTTTGCACCATTCAGGGATATTTTTTCTGTAGTTCTGCTGTATCCTGTGCTGCAGTCTCTAACAATATTGCAAAGGCCAATGCCCGTTCCAAGGTTAGGTCTCTTTCTGCCAGTACCCTCACTTGAGTGCTTTGACTATGCATGCCACTAATCAGCCTGTCCCTTAATGCATCAGGAAGTCCATCTCTAAAGTCACAGTACTGGGAAAGTTGGCATACTTCCAAAATGTATTCAAAAAGACTTTCATCTTTTGACTGGTTCTATTTGTAAAATCTAAATCACTCAGCTATTACTAGCAGTTTAGGACTCAAATGATTTTGTAAAATCGTAATGATTTCATTGAAAATTTTGCTTGCTGGCTTTGCAGGGGTTGCTAAATTGTATTCTTAATGAGCCCAAGACTGTGCGTTCTTGGGCTCATTAAGCTAAGAAGTGTTGGGACATTCTTTTGCTCCTCCACATTGTTCACGTTACAAAACTGTTCAACCCTCTCAATATACAATTCCCAGCCTTCGCTTGTGCTATCAAATTTGTCAGTTCTCCCAACTGAAGCCATTGCCACGTTATATTCACTTTAACTTCAGCGCATCTTTCACCATTACTCACAGGACCTTTAGCTTTCTCATGCTGTTTAACTTTCACTGATTTATCCTGTAACTGTTGGTGCAGTTTGTGATATTCAGGTTCGTACTCGTTGGCAATTTGTTGTGTCTGTGCAGAACCTCATATTAATTTTAAGAAAGCAAGCATGCAGAAGATGGCTTTAACTAGTGTATTCACATTGCAGTGAGAAAGAGAGCACTGTGCATGCATAGACAACAGGCCAATACATCGTTCTAGGGTGGTCTTTGCACTAAAACAAACAGATCCATACATTACTCAGAGCATCACACACACAAAATGCTGCAGGAACTCAGAAGGTCAGATACAATCCATGGAAATGAACAGTCGACATTTTGGGCCGAGACCCTTCATCAGGTCTGGAAGGCAAGGGGAAGATGCCAGAATAAGAAGACGGGGTGGGGGGGGGGGTGCGGTACAAAGGCTGATAGGTAAAGGCAGATCAATGGGAGAGGAGAGTTGAAGTAAGAGCTGGGAGGTGATAGGTGGAAAAAGTAAAGGGATGGTTAAGAGAGGAGAGTGGACCATGGAAGAAACTGAAGGAGGAGGGGTTGGATTAGATGGTGGAGGGGAAGAATTGAATAGCCGAATTTGTGGGGAAGAATCAAAGGGCAGAGGGGAAGATTCGAATGGCGGAGGGGAAGAAACAGATGGTGGAGTTGAAGAATTGTATGGCAAAAGGAAAGAATTGGATGGTGGATGTGAAGATTCTGATGGTCAAGTTGGAAATTCAGTTGGCTGAGGGGAGGAATAGGATGGTGGAGGGGAAGCATCAGTTGGCAAAGGGGAGAGTCAGAGGGCAGAGGGAAAGAATCAGAACGTGTGAGGGAAGAATTGAATGGCGGAGGGGAAGAATCAAGCGGCAGAGGGGAAGACTCTGGTTCAAGACCCTTCTAGTTGAGAGGTAATAACTGTTCCTGAGCCTGGTGGTGTGGGACATAAACCTCCTGTACCCCTTTCCCAATGGTACTAGTGAGAAAAGAGCATGGCCTTGATGATTGGTGGTTTCTTGAGATAGATAGTTTGTTCTGTGCCATGTTGTATGACATAATCAATCATGGTCTTTCCATGACCATGATTGTTCTTCACAAATTTTTCTACAGCTGTGGTTTGCCTTTGTCTTCTTCGAGGCAATGTCTTTATAAGATGGGTGATTCCAGCCTTTATCAATACACTTCAGAAATTGTCTGCTTAGAGTCAGTAGTCGCATAGCCAGGATAGCCAGCACCAGCTCCTCATACGACCATCCACCACCTGCTCCATTACTTCATATGACCCTGGTTGGGCGAATAAGCAAGTACTACACCTTGCCCAAGGGTGAACTGCAGGATAGCAGAGGGAAGAAGTGCCCTACACCTCCTTTCTTAGAGAGGTATTTTCACTCGGCCACCTGATATGGTGCTCCTTGTCAATGTGTTCAATAGTGAGGGGGACTTTGCCTGTGATGGATTGGACAGTGTTCACCACTTTTTTTGGTATCAATTATTGAACCAGTTGATGGATCAGCAATTCAGATCAATTCCTTCCTTTCAGACCAATCAGCTTACTCCTCAGTTGACATATAACCTTAGAAATGGTTCACCATGCCATCATCCTATGGTCTGGGGCTGAGACATTAACATTCTCCTCTCTCCAAACACAATCATGAACACTTCAAAACAGCTTCAAACATGTCTGAGTGAATACATATAAGTTCCACCAATGGCAGCCTTGCATTAGATGTTGTGAATAACTTATAAATCATAAATCAGAAAGAAGTAGAAATAAAGTTTAGGAAGCTGAAATTAGAGAGGTCCCTCATGTCTAATTTCAGCTTCTTAGAAATCAGCAATTAGGAAAACGAAGCTAGATATCAGTGCCCTGTCTAATTTCATCTTCCTAAACTTTGCATAAACTTCTTTTCACTTTTTGATTTACACATCTACTTACAAGATATATATATATAAAACAGTTCAAGATTTCCAGACCTTGCATCCATGTGTTCCTTCCACACTGGAACAATTTGGACCTGTAGTCTGAGTCGCTGCTATTTCTGCCCATGTCAGATGTGGATTGTCCCAACAAAAGTAACTCGCAAACTATCAGATTGTATTAGCAGAATCAGAATCGGGTTTAATATCACAGGCATATGTCATGAAATGTGTTGTTATGCGGCTGCAGTACATTGCAATACATAATAATAAAAAACTGTGAATTACTGTAATACATATACAGTATACTAAAAATTAATTAAGTTATGTGAAAAGAGAGAAAAAAATTCAGAAATCTGATGGCAGAGGGGAATCACTGTGTGTGTCTTCAGGCTTTTCTTGATGGTAGCAATGAGAAGAGGGCTCATGAACGCAGGACCCAGAGGGAGGTCCTGGGAACCAGGCATCATGCCTTCCCAGGAAGCCCCATTGGGGTGAGTGTACCTAGGCTCCCTAACCTGCTGTACACGATGGAATGCATTACCCACATCCTTTGTAACCCACACTGGAGGATCCATGACACCACAGCCATGGAGGGATGGGACCATAGCAGACGCCACCGGAGCGAGAGAAAAACAAACAGGCCTTGGTAATTAGTGCCACAAGGTCCAAACTGAAGCTCCCAGATACAATGGTACCAGCTGCCTGGAGCCTTACCTGGCACATCAAATTTATCACATAGCATAATGGGTGAGCCCCACTGAGACAATGGTGCACCTTGCCCGGGCGCTGAAGGGGGATGTCTCTTCAACCAAACACCGGCTAAAGAGTTCAACTCTAGGGCCCTCATAGCGGTGCTGGAGCAGTATTTCAGGCAGAGGCCACTGGACGAAGCAATGAGGAAGGAACTGGGCAGCAGGTGGTGCTGTGTGGGAGAAAGCCCGGGAGAGTTCACAGCAGATCTCTGCCACTGCGCTCAGCGTGGCTGCCCCCGGTTCTCTCCCTCAGCTCAGTAGGAGCTTGCCCCCCATGCCTTTGTGAAGTCCCTGACATCAGAGAGCCTTTGGCAGCATTTGCCCCTAAGAGTTTATTTTTTTTTACCTTAAGCTTTCTAATCACTTCTGGTTCTTGCACACACCCAGTCCAGAATAGCTGATCCCCTAATGGGTTCAACTATGAGTGGCTCTAAAAGCTTTGTCATGGACACTCTAGAAATTCCTCCTCCTAGAATCCAACACCAACCTGATTTTCCCAGTCTATCTACATATTGAAATCCCCAGGACTAATGTAACATTGCCCTTTTGGCATGCGTGTTCTATCTCCCATTATAATTTGTAGGCCACATCCTTATTACTGTTTGGAGGATCTGTATACATGTCCCTTCAAGGTCTTTTTTAGAGCTGCAGTTCCTTATCTTTGTCTACAATGATTCAACACCTTCTGACCCTATGCCACTTCTTTCTAATGACTTGATTTAATTTTTTTACCAAGAGAGCATCCCCTCTGCCCCCCGGCTATCCTTTTTATACAATATGTATCCTTGGACATTAAGCTACCTTCTTTCAGCCATGATTCAAAGATGCCTATAACATCATACCTGCCAATCTGCAACCGTGCTGCAAGTTTATTTACTTTATTCCGTAGGATGCGCACGTTCAAATGTAATACCTTCAGTGCAGAACTCAACCTTTTAGATCTTGTCCACCTTTTACATTGCAACTCATCCTGTTGACTGCAATTTTGCTCTATCGAGAGCATCCTTTTGCTCGGAGTCTCACTACACATTGCCTGTTTGCAAACCAACTACCTCATCTTCAGCACTATCATCTACCTTTCCTATGATACTTTGTGCATTGAAATATACGCAGATCAAGACACTGGTCACACCATGTTTAACCTATTGATTCCTAATTTTGTCTGAAGTCTTACCAACATCTGTCTCTACAACCTCTCCACTAACTCTTCTGGCACTCTGGTTCCCATCATCCTGCAGCTCTAGTTTAAACCTCACCGTGCAGCATTAGCAATCCTTCCTGCCAGGATAGTAGTCCTCCTCCAGTTCAGCTGCAAATCATCCCTTCTGTACAGATTGTACCTTCCATGGAAGAGAGCCCAAAGATCCAAACATCTTACCCTCTTCCTACTACACCAATTTTTTATCCATGTGTTAAACTGTATAATTGTCTTGCATCTTGAACAGGTAGCAATCCGAGAGGTCCTGCCCTTTAGCTCCCCGAATTTTCTATGAATATGCTTGTCACTTGTCCTGCCCATGTTATTGGTACCTACCTGGACTATGACTTCTGGCTGTTCACCCTTCCACTTAAGAATGCTAAGGACTCGATGCGAGATATCTGAGACCCTGGCACCCAGGAGGCAACATACCATCCGGGAATTTCTTGTTACCCACAGAACATCCTATTCATTTCCCTGACTAATGAATCCCCTATCAGAACAGCATGTTACTTCTCCCCACTTCCCTTCTGAGTCACAGGTGGAGACTCAGTACTGTACCAGAGACCCGACCACCGTGACCTTCCTCTGTTAGATCATCCTCTCTTACAGTATCCAATGTGGTATACCTGTTGTTGAGGAAGATGGCCACTGGGCTCCTGTTGACTGCAATTTTGCCCTTTCAACATCTCCACTGGTTCCTTAACCCTTTTCTCCTTCTTGACTGTCTCCCAGTTTCCTGTGTCCTGCACCTTGGGTGTAACAACCTCTGAACATGTCCTATCAACCTATCAACCCTCGGGCTCCTGAATGATCCAGAGTCCATCCAGTTCTAGCTCCAACTCCTTAACAAGTCAAACCTTGAAGTGGATGGGCTACAACTGCAGACAGCCATGAACATACACTCAGTGGCCACTTTATTATGTACAAGAAATACCTGACTCGAAGCCAAACCACAGCATGCACTGACAGAAGCAGCTAAAATTATAAAACAGTTGCAAATAATAGATGTTGAATTTAATGTGAAGATGTACATACTCTGAGATGACAGTAAGAACTACTGGTGGCAGAGTTGAGTATGTTTTGGTTCATTTCATGCTTGAGATTTAAACCTCTTCATTGAAGGTCAAGTGCTATAATTTCCTCCTTTGGAGGCTGATGAGCCTTTGTTGGTACTTAGCCCAGGGATGCTGGGAGGTTGAGTGCCTCTAAAATATCGAAGTGGTTTGGCATAGTAGGAAGAGACTGTCACCATGAGGGTTTCCTCCAGCTGCTCCAATTTCTTCCCACATTCCAAAGGTGTATGGTTTGGGGTTAGTGAGTTGTGGCCATGCTATGTTGGCGTTGGAAACCTTGTGTGCTATCCGCAGATTGTGTTGGTCATTGATGCAAACAACACATTTCACAGAACAAAACAGCACAGGAACAGGCTCTTTGGTCCACAGGAATCTCACTGTATTTTTCGGTGCTTCCATGTACATGGGAGATATTAAGGTGGTTTTAAAGAGCTAAATTTTGAGAAGGTTGAGTGAGTGAGATAGAGAAAGAGAGAAAGGTGAGAGAGGGTGGGGACGGAGAAAGAGAGAGAGAGAAAGAGAGGAGCGTGTGAGAGAAAGAAAGAGATAGAATGGCAGAGAGAGGAATAAAAAGATAGAGAGCAAGTGAGAGAGAGAGAGAAAATTGGAAGTTTAAGAATGGTGCTTCTGAACTGAGGGCTTTGGTGACTGAAGACTGAGGCTAGTGTTGGAGAGATTTAAGAAGAGAACACACAAGAGGTTGGAATCAAAGGAGCTTAGATCTCAACAAGTTGGAGGACTTAACTGTTATTTAAGTTCTATTGTGTTTTATAACTAAACACAGCGAGGTCCTTGATGGAAAGAGTCACATGTCTGAGATCCGTTTGACATTTTGAGCATGTATAGATGGAGGATCATTTATGATTGAACAGCAGAAGAAACTTTTTCCCCAGTGTGGACACTACACAGATTCATCATTCTCTGGTGCAACTTGTTTCCTTATCTCCCGAGACCATTGCTTCTACTTGCTTAATCATATTTAAGCTTAAAGTATTCACAATAAGGTAGATTAGATACAGTGCCGGTGTAATGCCATTGTGACATCTTCAAATGTTGCATTAAATTCCTACTGAAATGTTCTGAAATTGGCAATGTTGCAGAAATTCCTCTCTCCATTATATCTGTGTCCCTCAGGTACTGTGAAGAATTGATGCAATCACTATGGGTTAGAGTGGCAGGGCTATGAGATGAGCATATCCCCCCGCCCCCCCCGCAGATTGCCAGCTCACACTCCATACTCACAATGTTCATCCTTTTACAAAGGGAAGCATTGTCGTAAGATCATCAAAAGCCACTCCCCCATGTAATGAGAATTGCAGCCATATGGAGGGGTCAGACACTGAGTCAATTTGGGTAGAACTCAAGAATAAGAAGGCTGTAATCACACCCTTTCTTTCTCCTGAGGCCTCCCGTCCCATGATCCTTTCCCTTCTCTAGCTCTGTATCCCTTTTGCCAATCACCTTTCCGGCTCTCAGCTTCACCCCACCCCCTCTGGTCTTCTCCTATCATTTCGCCTTTTCCCCTTCCCCTCCTACTTTCAAATCTCTTACTACCTTTCCTTTCAGTTAGTCCTGACGAAGGGTCTCGGCCTGAAACACTGACAGTGCTTCTCCCTATAGATGCTGCCCAGCCTGCTGTGTTCCACCAGCATTTTGTGTGTGTTGCTGTTATCACACTGTTGGGATTGTACTACAGAACTCCCCTTATAGCCACTGGGACGTTAAGGAACAGATATGTAATTAGATTAAAGAAATGTGTAAAAATAATAGGGTTTTAGTCATGGGTGATTTCAACTTCCCTAATATAAACTGGGACCTTCCCAGTACAAAGGGTTTAGATGGGGCAGAATTTGTAAAATTTATCCAGGAAGGTTTTCAAATCAATATGTAGACTATTTAACATGAGGAGGTCGAATGGGAAGCACAGAGTGGACAGAGAGTATCTGGTTGAAATGTCTGTTACCGGGGGTATGCATTGAAGTTGAGAGGGGTAGGTTCAAAGGGGATGTGAGGGGTAAGTTTTTTACTCAGAGAGTGGTGGATGCCTGGAATGCACTGCCTGGTCTGGTGGTAGAGACTTTTAAGTGGTGTTTGGATAGGCACATGGAGGTAAAGAAGATGGAGGGATATGGACATGGTGTAGGTAGGAGTGATTAGTGTTTGGAAGTTTTTTTGAGTTGCTTTTTAGTTGGTTCACACAATATTTTGAGACGAGCAGCCTGTTCTTGTGCTGAATTGCTCTGTGTTCTATGTTCTAGGATCAAAGATTATTTCTCAGATTGGCAGCTTGTGATTACTGGCATGGTGCAAGGATCACTGCTGGAACCTTTCTTTTTCATTACTTATGTGCACAATTAGGATGTGAATAGTCAAGCATGGTTAGAAGTTCTACGTACATTGAGACAACAGGTGGTATCCTAGACAGTGAGGACAGTTATCAAAAATGACAGGGCAATCCTGGTCAATTTGTGAGGTGGATCAAGGATTTGCACATAGCTCTTGAAGCAGATAGGTGCAAAGGGTTCTATTTTGGGAAACACCAGGGTGGAACTTATTCAGAGAACGGGCAGATCTGAGGCGGTGTTGTGGAACAAAGAGACCTGGGAGAACAATTGGGCTCACAGCTGGACAGGTTAATGAAAAAGGCATTTGGCACTCTGACCTTCATCAAAATGGGCACTGAGTATAGCAGTTAGGATATAATGTGGCAGTTGTAGAAGACATTCGTGAGACTACCTTTGAAGTACAGTACACTTTTTAGATCACAGTGATGTAAAGACAACATTAAATTGGAAAGAGTACAAAGAACATTTATGAGGTGTTGCCAGGATTCACAATCCTGAGTTATAGGCAGAGTTTGGGCAGATTTGTCAATGAGTTGTAGAACACAGAAATAGGTTGTTTGGCCCATCTAGTCCATGACAAGCTATTAATCTGCCTAGTCTCATAGACCTGCACCCAGATCACAGCCCTTGATTCTCCTCCCATCCATGTACTGATCCAAATTTCTCTTAAATGTTGAAATTGAATATATATTCACCACTTCTCTGCCAGCTCATTCTACACCCTCACCACACTCTGAGTGAAGAAGATCCTCTTCATGTGCCCTTTAAACATTCCACCTTTAAGCCTTAACACATGTCCTCCATTTCTAGCCCCATTGAACCTCAATGGAAAAATCCTGCTTGAAATTAACCTATCTGTACCCCTCATAATTTCACCTCATTCTCCAACACGCTAGGAAATAAAGTCTAAATCTATTAAACCTCTCCTTATAACTCAGGTCCCCAAGACCTGACAACATCCTTGTAAAATTTCTCCACACTCTTTCAACCTTATTTACATCCTTTCTGTAGGTAGGTGACACAAATGCACACAATGCTCCAAATTAGGCCTCACCAATATCTTATACAACTTCAACATAACATCCCAACTCCTGTACTGAATGCATTAGTTTGTGAAGACAAATGTGCCAAAAAACTTTTGTTATGACCCTATCTACCTGTGATGCAGCTTTCAAGGAATTACGGATCTGTATTCCCAAGATCTCTCTGTTCTGCTGCACTCCTCAGTACCTTACCAGTCACTGTTCAAGACCTAGTCTGTCTTGCCCTCCCAAAGTGCCACACCTCACACTTGTCAGCATTAATTTCCATTCTCCGCTTATCCAGCTTGCACAGATCCCACTGCAAGCATAGAAAGCCTTCCTCACTATCAATCCCCAATCTCAGTGTCATCTGGAAATTTGCTGATCCAGTTAACCACATTATCATCCAGATCACTGACATAGATGACAAAAGACAGTGAATCCACTACCAATCCTTGCGGCACACTACTAGTCACTGGCCTCTAGTTAGAGAGGCAATCATCTAAGATCACTGTTCAGCTTCTCCCCCAAAGATAATATCCAAATTAATGCCACATCCTGAATGCCGAGTGACTGAAACTTGTTGAACAGCCTCCCATGCAGGACCTTTGCAACTTTCACCATTTTCAAAGTGATCCTGCTCCCCTCTCTCTGCTTTCCACAGGGAATTTTCCCTCCATGATTTGCTTGTCCATTCATCACTGCTCCACTAATCTTCCTTTTGGCACTTATCCCTACAAGTCGTCAAAATGCTACACCTGCCCATTCACCTCATCCCTCACCTATATTCATGACCCCAAACTCTCCTTCCAGATGAGGCAACACTTCACGTGTGAATCTGCTGGGGGTGACCCTACATTGATGTGAACCATTGCAAACACCTCGGCTCCATCTGCCAGAAATGGAACTTCCCATTAGACAAATACGTCAATTCCAGTTCCCATTCCTGTGCCAACATGTCGGTCCATGGTCTCCTCCTGTGTGAGGATGAGGCCATCCTCAGGGTGTAGGAGCAACATCTTATATTCCATCTGGGTAACTTCCAATCTAATGGCATGAATATTGATTTCTCTCCTCTTCTTCTAGTCCCCACTCTGACCTCTTACCTCATCTCACCTCCCTATCCCCTCCTCCTGTGTACCCTCCTGCATCCCTTTCTCCTATGGTTCATTTTCCCCTTCTATCAGATTCCTTCCTCTTCCGCCTTTTATATTTCCTATCTACCTGGCTTTACATATCTCCTTCTAGCTATCCACCTTCTCCTCCACCCACCTTTTTATTCTGGCATCTTCTCCCTTCATGTCCAGTCCTGAAGAAGGGTCTCGGCCCAAAACATCGTCTACTTATCAATTTCCATCATTTATTCATTTTAGCTGCCTGACCTGCTGAGTTCCTCCACCATCTCGTGTGTGTTGCATTCTATATTTTATGTTCTAATAGCTATCTGCATGCAGAAAACATAATAAATATATTAAGAAAAGGTTATACATTTACATAGAAACTTTCACAGCCATATTAATCAGCAGCCCATTGAGTACTTGTAAAGTCTCATTGTAATGTATGCAGCAGTCAATTTTCAAAAAGGATACCACAAAAGCACCAAGTGACAAGGTAACTGATATGACGTTGCAGTATCAATAATGCTAAAGGAAACAGCATTTTGTAATTGAATTTTCGAGTAGTGTAGAGGAGCCTCTTAGTGGGGGGAGACCTTGGCACTAATCATTCATTGAGCACTCACATCATGGAAAAGTGGATTGAAATTGGACTCAACCACAGTATTGAAGGTGCAGTAGATTGATGGTCCATTCCACTGATAACAGCCCTCTGCATGTAGCCTAAGGTCTGATTCAAAGCAAAAAAAAGGATCAAAAGAAAAGATTTGTTTTCATGTTTTAGCGAAACAAGATAATTATCATCTCACTGTGCCGCCACAGGGCCAATTGCTCAGGAAAATCTGAATGAGCAATCAGAAGATATTTGGGTAGTCTCAGGATGGTAAATTCTGAAAAGGTTGAGAGTTGATAGAGAGAGACAGAATGATAGAGAAAGAGAGGGAGAGAAAAATGAAAGTTTAAGAATGGTGTATCTGAACTAAGGGCTTTGGTAGCTGAAGACACATTAGCTGCTTTTGGAGAGATTTAAAAAAGGAGCACACATACAAGAGGTTGGAATCAAAGTAGCTTAGATCTCAACAAGTTGGAGAACTTAACTGTTATTTAAGTTACGTTGAGTTTTATAATCAAACACGACAAGGTATGTGATGTAAAGAGTCACACTGCTGAGATCCGGTTGAGATCCTGGGCATGTATGTATGGAGGAGCAGTTACAACTGTACAACAGAAGAGACTTTTCCCAATGTGGATGCTGTACATATTCATTATTCTCCAGTGGAATTTGACTCCTTATCTCTCAAGAACATTACTTCTACTTGCTTCATAATTTTTAAGCCTAAAGGATTCACAATAAAATAAATTGTGTTCTAAGCTGCATACATTTCAAAGCAAGAAGCACTGGAGAAAAGGCAGATGAGCTCAGGGTATGCATCAATGCCTGGAATTATGATATTGTAGCCCATATTCTGTAGTTACATTGTTTTTGATGTGATAGAGTGGGAGGATTAAAGGGGAAGGGATGACATGACTAGACAGGGAGACTGTCACCAGTAGTGTTCAGTCAGGACAGACTGGAGAACTCATTTAGCATAACCATGCTAATGGGGCTATATTACGGACTACCCAACAGTCCTCAGGATTTAGAGGAACAAATTTATAAAAAGATCATAGAGTGTTGCAAGAAACATGAGGTTCTGATCGAAGGTGATTGTAACTTTCCACATATTGACTGGGTGCCATACTGTGAAAGGACTAGATGGGATAGAGTTTGTAAAATGAGTCCACAAAGGCTTCCTTACTCAGTACATAGAAGTCCCAATGAGACAGTGTTCAATACTTGATCTCTGATAAGGAATGACACAGGGCAGGTGATAGAAATTTGTGTAGGGGAGCACTCTGCATCTAGAGATCATAATGCCATTAGTTTCAAAGTAAATATGGAAAAAGATACGTCTGGTTCTTGGGTTGAGATTCCAAGTTGGAGAAAGCCCAATTTTGATGGCACCAGAAAGGATCTGGCAAGTATAGACAGGCTATTTTCTAAGTTGGTAAGTTGGAGGCCTTAAAAAGTGAAATTTTGAGTGTACAAAACTTATATGTGCCCATCAGAATAAAAGGATTAGGGAACCTTCATCTTGAGCAATATTCAGGCCATAGTAAGAAAATGAAGGAAGTGCATAGCAGGTACAGGCAGGTAAGAACAAACAATGATTTAAGGAGTATAAGAAATGCAAGAAGCTTCTACGGATATGTTAAGAATAAAAGAAATGCAAAGGGCAAAAATCCCAAAGGTTTACTAGGATGTTACCTGGGTTTCAGCACCTAAGTTACAGAGAAAGGTTGAACAAGATAGGTCTTTATTCTTTGGAGTGTAGAAGGTTGAGGGGGACGTGATAGAGGTTTTTAAAATTATGAGGGGGATAGATAGAGTTGACATGGATAGGCTTTTTCCATTGAGAGTAGGGGAGATTAAAACAAGAGGCCATGAGTTGAGAGATAAGGGTCAAAAGTTTAAGGGTAACACGAGGGGGAATTACTTTACTCAGAAAGTGGTAGCTGTGTGGAATGAGCTTCCAGTAGAAGTGGTAGAGGCAGGTTCGGTATTGTCATTTAAAAAAAAATTGGGTAGGTATATGGACAGGAAAGGAATGAAGGGTTATGGGCTGAGTGCAGGTAGGTGGGACTAGGTGAGAGTAAGCGTTCGGCACGGACTAGAAGGGCCGAGACGGCCTGTTTCCGTGCTGTAATTGTTATATTGTTATATGGTTATAAGGGTTGGTAAATTTGCAGATGACACTGTAGATGTTGCAGCAAGGCAAAATTGAGTAGATAGCGTGCAATCAGACAAGTGAAGAACTTCCCCTTGTACAGCAGAGGAATGGAGTCATTTGGCATATGGATTGAGATACGAATGTAATGGAAGGCACACAGACCAACCAGGCCTGTACTTTACTAACTTACAAGTATCATCGGATGTTAACTTGTGGTCTCTATTTTCTTTGAACACCTGTATTGTGAATGGTAACCTATCCTACAAGTAAGGAATTTCAGCATTCAGTTTATCAAATGGTTAATATCTGTAACTGTCATTCAATTCTCTATAAAATTGACACTTCTCTGTTCAGACTTCAGAACAATTTGGTGACAGGCATCGTACTGTTCTCCTTGTGAACAAGTGAATAAAGTGTGATTGAGGAATGGGTGGAAGTTGTCAGAGTCCAGTTTATCTGCAATGAAGGTTGGTGAAATAATGGATAGTACAGAAGGTGTCATCGGTTACAACATGACACTGGTGTGATGTGCCGATGGGCTGAGACATGGCAGATGGAGGTCAATGTGGAAAATTGTGAAATGATTCACTTTGGGAGGTTGAACGGGAAGGCAGAGTACAGAATTAATAACAGTATCTCAGTAGTGTGGATGGACAGCAGGGTCTTGGTTTCAGATCTATAGATAGGGTGGTTAAAAAAAAACACATGGCATATTGGCCTTCATTAGGCATGGGATTTGAGTTCAAGAGCTGCAAAATAATGTTACAGCTCTATAAAATATTAGTTAGACTACACTTGGAATATTGTATTCAGTTCTGGTTGCCTAATTATAGGAAGAATATGAAAACTTTAGAGAGAATGCAGATGAGATTTACCAAGGCGCTGACTGAGTTGAAGAGCATCTTGTATGAAGATAGGCTAAGTGAGAAAGGGCTTTTCTCTTTGGAGCAGGGGATGAGATGTGGTCTGATAGAGCTTCACAAGATGGAAAGAGGCAGAGATGGTGTGGACAGCCAATGTTTTATTTTCCTTGGTGGATATGGCTGTTATGAAAGATAAATGGAGGTGGTATAGGGAGGTGGCTGTCAGAGTGTGGTGAGTGCATGGGACACCGTGCCAGCATTGGTGGTAAGGGTAGATACGTTAGGGACATTTAAGAAACTTTAGATAGGCACATAGATGATAGAAAAATGGAGGGGTATGCAGGAGGGAAGTGGTAGATTGATCTTAGAGTAGGTTAAAAGGTCAGGATGACGTAGCTGAAGGGCCTGTATTATGTTGTAGTGTTCTACATTCCACGTTCATTTCAGTGTCACACTGAGGAAGTGTCAGACTATCAGAGAGGCTGTTTCATGGAAAATCTCTGTGCAGCTGCTCAGAAGGTGATTGGCAGAACACGGTTTGCATTTCTGCCCGTTCATTACTCTGTGTTATGTCAGATCTGCCAGTAATACCAATAATTGCATCTATTAGACAATTGCTAGCACTTGTACAACAGAATGTTTGCTGCCAGGTCGTGGAGCTGTGTGCATTATATTGATTGCATTACACATCAAATAGCCTTGAGCATAGAGGTGAAGTTGGTAAAGGACAGAGAAATGAGAGAGAACGAGCCATCGCTGAGTAGATGAAGATGCATCTTTTTGAATGTCGCTGTGCACCAGCAAATCTCAAAAGTGAACAGAACTCCCTCAAACTGATATGGTGCTTTTATTTTTTTATTGCCCACATAGCCTCAGCAATTCAGTTACAGTATTGGGAAAAGCCTCTGCTGGATTCTATGGACATGAGATTCTGCAAATGCTGGAAACCCAGAGGAACATAGTGTACAGTTACTGTGAGCCCTGAAGAAGGGTCTTGGCCCGAAATATCAACTGTTTATTCTTTTCCACAGATGCTGTCTGGCCTGCTGACTGCCTCTAGCCTTTTGTTATGTGTCACTTGGATTTCCAGCATCTGCAGTTTTTCTCGTTTGTGGATCGAGTTACTCTGCTATGTTCTAGAGCAACACACACAAGACATTGCAATAACTCAGCATCCATGGAAATGAATAAACAGCCAACATTTCAGGCTGAAACCCTTCATCAGGACTGGAAAGGAAGTCTTCCTTTTCTTCTTGCAAAGGTTAATGGTGTTTAGTAGGCTGACACCTAGTGAGCTGGAATATGGAGCAAAGAGGCAGTAAGTATACCCACTAATTTCCCTAACCTTCAAAAAAAAACTCATATAATATCAAAAACTCTTATGCTTCAGTATTCGCCAGGGAAAAGACCTTGACAATGATGGGAATGACTCAGAGCGGACTGAAACATTTGAGCATATAGACATTAAGAAAGAGGATGTGTTTGAGCTTTTGAAAAGCATTAAGTTAGATAAGTTACCAGGACTGGATGAGATATACTCCAGGAGGAGATTGCTGAGCCTCTTGTGATGATCTTTGCCTCATCAGCAGAAGTACTGGAGGGTTGCAAAGGTTTCCTTGTTCAAGGAAACAAGGAAATTATAAACTAGTGAGTCTGACTTCCAAAGGCAGACAAGTTGTTGGAGAAGACCCTGAAAGGCAGGATTTATGAGCATTTGGAGAAAGATGATCTGATTAGGGATAGTCAGCATGGCTTTGTCAAGGGCAGGACATGCCTTGTGAGCCTGATTGAATTCTTTGAGGAAAGTAACAAAACATATTAATGCAGTGGATGTAGTATTCTGCATGGAGGTCAGTGAATAGTAGTGTTCAGCAGGGATCTGTTCTGGGACCCCTCCTCTTTGTGATTTTTATAAATGACCTGGATGAAGAAGTAGAAGGATGAGTTAGTAAGTTTGTTGATGACACAAAGTTTGGGGGTGTTGTGGATAGTCTGGAGGGTTGTCAGAGGTTACAGTGGGACATCAATAGAATGCAGAACTAGAGTGAGTAGTGGCAGATGGGCTTCAACCCAGATAACTGTGAAGTGGTTCATTTTGATAGGTCCAATTTGAAGACAAAATATAATATAAATGGTAAGATTCCTAACAGTGTGGAGGATCTGAGAGATCTTGGGGTCAATGTTGATAGGATACACAAAGCTGCTGCACAGGTTGACAGTGTTGTTAAGAAGGCATATGGTGTGTAGTATTCATCAACGGTGGGATTGAGTTCAAGAGCTGTGAGGTAATGTTATAGCCCAAGACCTTGGTCAGACCCCAGTTGGAGTACTAACCATAACCCTTGGACCAATGGAGGATGAGAGGTGAACTGACACAGGTGTATCAGATGATGAGGGACATTGATCGTGTGGATAGCCAGATGCTTTTTCCCAAGGCCGAAATGGCTAACACGAGGGGGCATAGTTTTAAGGCGCTTGGAAATAGGTACTGAGGGGATGTCAAGGGTAAGTTTTTCACACAGAGAGTGGTGAATGTGTGGAATGCACTGCCGGCAACAGTGGTGGAAGTGGATACAGCAGGGTCTTTTAACAGATACTTAAATAGGTACATGGAGCTTAGAAAAATAGAGGGATATGCACTAAGGAAATACTAGGTGGTCTCTAGAGTAGTTTACATGGTCAGTACAACATTGTGGGCTGAAGGGCCTGTAATGTGCTGTAAATGTCTGTGTCCTATGTTCTTTGTTTTCAGAAAATCAAATACACACTTATACACTGTACATCACAATGGCACTGATATCTTAATAAACTTTCCATGTTAAACTGTGTCTGTCCCAGAGATCGCAATTTAGCAACTCGTTTGTTCGTTATGTGCCTTGTTGCATGATGTGGGTGATCATGGTCTTTCCATGATCATGATTGTTCTTGGTTTTTCTACAAAAGTGGCTTTCCATTGACTTGTTCTGGGCACTAAGATGGGTGACCCTAGTCATTATCAATACACTTTAGAGATTATCTGCCTGGCATCAGTGACCACATAACCAGGACTTGTGATAGGAACCAGCTGCTCATACGACCATCCACCTACTCCCATGGTTTTACATGACCTGGTTGGGGGTGGAGGGTGCTAAGCAGATGCTGCACCTTGCCCAACAGCAACCTGCAGAGCCGAGGGAAGGAGTGCCGTTTGATAGTGATACAGTGATATAGCCGCGCGCAAGGCTCGAGCTACCTCCACTTCCACTGCAGCACCTACCCTCATGTGTCCCACACGTGGGCGAGCTTTCAGTGTCCGGATTGGCCTCACCAGTCACAAACCCTCCACCTGACAGAAGTCGTGGTTGTCTTCGACTCCGAAGGACGAACAACAACAACAATCTACACCCTGCCATCCACAATTTATTAATTGGATGTTTCTTTTGAAACTAATATGAACTGCATTCACAGATTGCAGATTCCATTCACAGAGGAAGCAGAGTCCTGGGCTTTGGCCGTGGAAGCAGAGTTCTGGGCTTTGGCTAAGCGGGCTTCGGCGTAAGGGGACTTCGGTAAGCCTGTGTGATTGCTCGCTGAGGGGAAGAAGGTAAGGTCACTAGGTGCTTTTTAGACTTATTCTATTAATCCAGTTCAGGTATGGGGGAGACAGTCAGAGCAGTGGTGTGCTCAGTATGCAGTATGTGGGAAGTCAGGGTCAGCACAGTTGTCCCTGATGACCACACCTGCAAAAGGTGCGTCCAGCTGCAGCTCCTATCAGCCCGAGTTAGGGAGTTGGAGCTGGAGCTGGATGAACTACGGATCATTCGGGAGGTGGAGGCAGAGATAGATAGGAGTTATCAGGAGGTAGTCACACCAAAAAACCAAGAAGTAGGCAGATGTGTGACGGTCCAGAGAGGCAGGGGGAGCAGGCAGAGAGAGCAGAGCACCCCTGTGGCCATTCCCATTAACAATAAGTATACCGTACTGGATACTGTTGATGGGGATGACCTACCAGGAATGAGTTATAGTGGTCCTGCCTCTGGCACAGAGGTTGAACCCTCAACTAGAAAGGGGAGGAGGGAAGAGAAGAGAGCGATAGTTTTAGGGGATTCTATAGTCAGAGGGGCAGATAGGAGATTTTGTGGGGCAGATAGGGAGTCTCGGTTGGTATGTTGCCTCCCTGGTGCCAGGGTCCGGGACATCTCATATCGGGTGCAGGCTATTCTTGAGAACGAGGGCATGAACCCAGATGTAGTGGTCCATGTAGGGACCAACGATGTAGGTAAGGTGAGTGAGGGGGTCCTGCTTAGAGAGTTCAGGGAGTTGGAGTGAAGCTGAAAGGCAGGACCTCCAGGGTGACAATCTCGGGATTGCTACCTGTGCCACGTGCAAGTGAGGCGAAGAATAGAATGATTATGTACATTAATACGAAGCTGAAAGCATGGTGCAGGAAGGAAGGGTTCAGGTTTTTGGATAATTGGTCTTTGTTCCAGGGACATTGGGATCTGTTTCGAAGGGACGGTCTACATCTGAACCGGAGGGGTACTAACATTCTTGCAGGAGTGTTTGCCAGTGCTGCTCGGGGGGGTTTAAACTAGATGTGCAGGGGGCAGGGATCCAGATCCAGAGGGTTGGTCAGAAGGAGCATGGGGTTAAATGTGTAGAAGGTTTGGGTGATCTTGAGGTCATCAAAATTCAGGGTGCAATTAGCCCGATGGAAGTTCAAGGAGCTGGGTTAGGTACAGCAGACAGTGTTTTAAGCAAAGAGAGGAGGAATGGGCTCAGAATTCTATACTTGAATGTGCGTAGTATCAGAAATAAGACAGATGAGCTTGAAGCTCAGATGAAAATGGGGAACTACGATATTGTTGGGATAACGGAGACATGGCTGCAAGGGGATCAGGCCTGGGAATTGAGTGTACCAGGGTATATGTGCTATCGTAGAGACAGAAATATGGGAAGAGGGGGTGGGGTGGCCCTGTTGGTGAGGAATGAGATTCAGTCCTTAGCAAGAGGTGACTTGGGAACAGGGGAAGTAGAGTCTGTGTGGATTGAGCTGAGGAACAGTAAGGGTAAAAAGACCCTAATGGGTGTTGTGTACAGGCCCCCAAACAGTAGCGTGGATATTGGGTACAAGTTGATTAGGGAGTTAACATTGGCATGTGCTAAAGGTAATGCAGTCGTTATGGGAGATTTCAACATGCAGGTGAACTGGGAGAATCAGGTAGGTGCTGGACCCCAGAATAGGGAGTTTGTGGAGTGTCTAAGGGATGTATTTTTGGAACAGCTTGTGCTTGAGCCAACCAGGAATGAGGCTATTTTGGACTTGGTGATGTGTAATGAACAGGAATTGATAAGTGATCTTGAAGTAAAGGAGCCATTAGGAAGTAATGATCATAACATGATAAGTTTTTATCTACAATTTGAGAGGGATAAGGGCAGATCAGAGGTGTCAGTGTTGCAATTAAATAAAGGAGACTATGGAGCCATGAGGGAAGAGCTGGCCAAAGTTAAATGGGCGGATGCCCTGGCAGGAAAGACAGTGGATCAGCAGTGGCAGATATTCTTGGGGATAATACAAAAGATGCAAAAGCAGTTCATTCCACTGAGAAGGAAGGATTCAAAGAGGGGAAAGGGGCCACAGTGGTTGACAAAGGAAGTCAGAGATTGTATAGCATTAAAGAAAAAGAAGTATGACAGGGCTAAAATGAGTGGGAATACAGATCATTGGGAAAGTTTTAAGGAACAGCAGATCTTAACTAAAAAAGCAATACAGAGAGAAAAAATCAGGTATGAGCTCAGTCTAGCCAGGAATATAAAGGAGGATAGCAAAAGCTTTTTTAGGTATGTGAAGAGAAAGAAGATAGTTAAGAACAATGTTGGGCCCTTGAAGAATCAATTGGGTGAAATTATTATGGGAAACAGAGAAATAGCAGAAGAATTTAATAAGTACTTTAGATCTGTCTTCACTAGAGAAGACACAAGCAATCTCCCAGATGTATGGATGGGCTAGGGTCATAAGATATCAGAGGAACTGAGCCAGATTGACATTAGGAAAGAAACTGTGATGAGTAGACTGGTAGGACTGAAGGCTAATAAATCCCCGGGTCCAGATGGTCTGCATCCGAGGGTTCTAAAAGAGGTGGCTCAGGAAATTGCGGATGCATTGGTAATCATTTTCCAATGTTCCTTAGATTCAGGATCAGTTCCTGAAGATTGGAGAATGGCTAATGTTATCCCACTTTTCAAGAAGGGAGGGAAGGAGAAAACGGAGAACTATCGCCCTATTAGCCTAACGTCAGTCGTGGGGAAGATGCTTGCGTCCATTATTAAGGACGAAATACTGGCAGATCTTGATGGCAGAAATAGGATTAGTCCGAGCCAGCATGGATTTACCAAGGGCAAATCATGCTTGACTAATCTGTTGGAGTTTTTTGAGGGTGTAACAAGGATGTTAGACGAGGGTAAGCCAGTGGATGTTGTATACCTAGATTTTCAGAAGGCATTCGATAAGGTGCCACATAGGAGATTGGTGAGTAAAATCAGAGCTCATGGAATTGGGGGCAGGGTTTCAACATGGATAGAAAACTGGTTGGCAGATAGAAAGCAAAGGGTAGCAGTGAATGGGTGTTTCTCGGACTGGCTGGAGGTGACTAGTGGGGTACCACAGGGCTCTGTATTGGGACCACAGCTCTTTACGATTTATGTCAACGATTTAGATGAGGGCATTGAAAACTATATCAGCAAGTTTGCTGACGATACTAAACTGGGTGGCAGTGTGACATGCGAAGAGGACGTTAGGAGAATACAGGGAGACTTGGATAGGCTGGGTGAGTGGGCAGATACTTGGCAGATGTCATTCAATGTGAATAAATGTGAAGTTATCCACTTTGGAAGCAGGAACAAGAGGGCAGAGTATTGTCTGAACAGTGTAGAGTTAGGTAAGGGAGAAATGCAAAGAGATCTAGGAGTCCTAGTTCACCAGTCAATGAAGGTGAATGAGCAAGTGCAACAGGCAGTGAAGAAGGCAAATGGAATGTTGGCCTTTATTACAAGGCGAACTGAGTACAAGAGCAAGGAAGTCCTTTTGCATTTGTACAGGCCCCTGGTGAGACCACACCTGGAATATTGTGTACAGTTTTGGTCTCCAGGTTTAAGGAAGGACATTCTGGCAATTGAGGAAGTGCAGCGTACATTCACTAGGTTGATTCCTGGGATGGCAGGGCTGTATTACGCAGAGAGATTGGAGAGATTGGGCTTGTACACGCTGGAATTGAGGAGATTGAGAGGGGATCTGATTGAAACGTTTAAGATAATTAAAGGATTTGATAGGATTGAGGCAGGAAATATGTTCCAGATGTTGGGAGAGTCCAGTACCAGAGGGCATGGATTGAGAATAAGAGGTCAGTTATTTAAAACAGAGTTGAGGAAGAGCTTCTTCTCCCAGAGAGTTGTGGAGGTGTGGAATGCACTGCCTCGGAAGACGGTGGAGGCCAATTCTCTGGATGCTTTCAAGAAGGAGCTAGATAGATATCTGATGGATAGGGGAATCAAGGGATATGGGGACAAGGCAGGGACTGGGTATTGATAGTGAATGATCAGCCATGATCTCAGAATGACGGTGCAGACTCGAGGGGCCGAATGGTCTACTTCTGCACCTATAGTCTATTGTCTATTGTCTATTACGTGCAACTCTGTGTCTTGACAAGTGAACTCCCTATAACTGCCGGTATCATATTTATTAATTCTGAACAAGGAATGGGGAAGGAGTACAAGGTAGCAAGTGATAGATGAAGGCAAGTGGGTGTTAGGGGTTGAGGGGATGAAGCTAGGAGCTGGAAAGTGTTAAATGGAATAGACAAGAGGCTGGAGATGAAGGAATCTGATTTGAGGGGAGCGTGGACCATGGGAGAAAGGGAAGGAAAGGGGCTCCAGGGAGAGGTGGTGGGCTGGTGAGGAGAAGAAAAGAGGTAAGAGGAGTCCAGAGTGGAGAATTGAAGTGGGAGAGAGAAAAGTAGTGAAAATTGGAGCAATCAATGTTTATGTCATCAGGGCGGAGACTGCTGGCTTCTAAATGTAATTATCATATTTTTCCCTTCAGCGATATGTTCTGGGTCATGTGATTCCACAGAACAGAGATGGGGAATTCAGAATGAACATCACCATCCCCTCAACCCCCGCACATCCATTTGGCTGTAACGTCACTTTTGCAATGAAGCTGAAGGTTGTTATCCACTGCCACACAAGCAAAATTCCCAGGCTTCCCTGTTCTGAAGGTTATTGGTAATTGTCATAGAGTCATAGAGAAGTACACTATAGAAACAGGCCCTTTGGCCCAGCTCATCTATGTCAAAATCATTTAAACAGCCTACTCCCATCAACCTACACCAGGACCATAACCCTTCATATCCCTAACATCCAAGTACCTATCCGAGCTTCCCTGAAACATTGAAATATTGTGCTGGCAGCTAATTCCATACTCTCACAACCCTCTGAAGTAGTTTCCCCTCGTGTTCCCCTTAAACCTCTTACCTTTCATCCTTAAGCCATGACCTCTGGTTGCAGTCTCACCCAACCTCAGTGGAAAAAATACCTGCTTGCACTTACTCTATCTATACCCCTTATGCCTTTATCTAATCTCCTCTCAGTCTTCAGCGTACTAAAGAATACAGTCCCCCACCAACCAATGCTCAATGGCTTAATGATATTACGTTCTGCTTAGACCTTCAAAAAATTCACTACTCACTTCTCAACTCGGACATAAAGTTTCAAAAGGTGTGGGGACCTTTTCTCGAATACTTTCACAACTCCTCTTTAGATTAAGTTTATTTTCTTTAATCCATTAGAGGCATTATTATTCTTCGTTTTTATTTATATTTACAGTTTTGGGAGTTTGAATGTTCCGATTATTTTTTTACATCTTGTAATGTTTGGCCTGGAGTTTTTTTTTTCCCCTGGGAGGGTGGGAAGAATACTAACTTTATAAGATTTTATTCTGGGTGCTTTTTCCTTACTGTTTTGAACTATATTTTCGATATGTTTATTTTGCACTGTATTAATCTTCATTTTGTTGGCGCGTGGCCTAGTGGGCAAGGCATCAGACTAGTAACCTGAAGGTCACTGGTTCGAGCCTCAGCTGAGGCAGCGTGTTTGTGTCCTTGACCAAGGCAATTAACAACACATTGCTCTGCGACGTCACCGGTGCCGAGCTGCATGGGTCCTAGTGACAACATCGGTGGCGTGGAGAGGGGAAGGCCTGCAGCTTGGCAACTGCCGGTCTCCTATACCCAGCCCAGGCCTGCGCCCTGGAAACTCCAGGCGCAGATCCATGTTCTCACGAGACCAATGTATGCCACCACCAATCTTCATTTTGCTGTTGGGTTTTTGCTTGTGGTGGTTGTAGAAATGCATAAAATCAATTAAAAAAAGAATACAGTCCTAAACTATCCAGTCTTTGTTTATAACTCAGGTCCTCCAGACTCGGTAACATCCCTGTAAATTTTCTCTGCACTCTTTCAACCTTGTTTACATCTTTCCTACAGGTTGGTGACTAAAACTGCACACTAAACTCTAAATGAGACCCCATCAACATTGTATACAACATTGACGTAACGTCCCATCTTCTGTACTCATTACTTCAATTTATGAAGGCCAATGTGCCACAAATTTTCTTTACAAGCCTCTCTACCCACTTTCAATGCATCTGTATTCCCAGATCCTTTTGTTCTGCCACACTCCTCAGTACCCTATCATTCACTGTGTAAGACCTACCCTGGTTGGTCCTACTGAAGTGTAATTAAATTCAATCTGCCGTTTTTCAGCATAATTTTCCAGCTGGTGCAGATCCCTCTGCAAGTCATCATCCCCATCCTTACAGTCCACTACACTCCCAATCTTGCTGTTGTCCACAAATTTGCTGATCTAGCTAACCACATTATTATCCAGATCCATATTATTATCCAAATAGATAACAAACAACAAAGAACCCAGCACTGATCCCTGCGGCACACCACTAGTCACAGGCCTCCAGTCAACCCTCTGCTACCATACTCTGGCTTGTCCAATCCCATTTAATACCTCATTCCGAATGCTGAGCGACGGAACCTTCTTGACCATTCTCCCACACATGACCTTGTCAAATTCCTTGCTAAAGTCAATGTGAATAGTATCCTCTGCTTGTCTTCATCTACATTCCTGGACAACTCCCTTGAAAATCTCTATAAAATTGGTTGGACATGAGCTACCATGCACGAAGCCATGCTGACTATCCTTAATCAGTCCATGCCTGTCCAAGTACTTATATATTCAGTCCCTTTGAATGCCTTGCATTAGCTCTCACAACTGATGTCAGACTCACTGAGGTATAATTTCCAGATTTCAGATTAGAGCCTTGTTTTTAAACAGTGGAATATTTGCTATTCTCTGGTACCTATCCTGTCACTAAGGATAGTTTAAATATCTTTACTTGGGTCCTAGCAACTTCAGCACTTGCCTCTCGTTGGTTCTGAGGGACACCTTGTCAGGCCCTGGGGTTTTATCCAACTTGATTTGACTCATGGTAGCAAACACCTCCTCCTCTGTAACTGAAGGACATAGTCTGGTTCGGGGTCCTTTTGGCAGGAGCTGGAGAGAACAGGGGGGACGATGGCTGAGGATACCATCCCTGATGCAGATGAATTGCTCCAAGGAGGAAGAGCCAATACTCCCTTGAGAAAGCCCGTTTGTTCGAGATAGATTGGGAATGACATTCAGAATGTGGTGTGTGCATTCATGCAGATTGAGGGTCCAGTGCATGTGTAAAAAGGACAACTTCAAGATGAGCTCCAACTGTATGTGCACATTTGGACTGGGCTAACTGTAATGGGCCATTTTTTTTTTTACTTTCCCCTACTAACTGATCAATAAAGTTTAATCTTGTATATATATTTTCTTTATAACTTTTAGCAGTACACGATTTATTACTTCTTGCCGACTGACAATTGTGTATGGGCGGTATTTATGCAGCATTCGCTCGCGACATTCCTGTTTGGTTGAACACCGAATCGTACTGACCCTAGATGCCTTTTGTTAAGAAAGGTGTCCTTCTCATTGATGAGTCCCATGGCCGGCAATGAGCCAAGTTTCCATATGGAGCCCAGTGAAGGGGCTGCATTTCTGGTGCAGCTCCTCATTACCACCAGAAATGTGATTTGTTCTCCACCCCATAGGATTCTGAAGTTAATTGTCTTCTCAATTAGCAGAAGGCCAACTGGGTCACATCGGAGAGGGCAAGGGTAAAAAAACGCTGGAATTATCACTTGCCACTGTTTACAGAAACATGCTTTGCGTGTGGGTCTCAATGGCGTCACCTGGTAAGGCCACAAAACACTGGGAGAGCTAATTGTTGGTTCGGCTTGTAATGAGATTATTACGGGCAACTACGGGCCAAAGTGATGTGTTTAATGATGGAGAAGTAGATGGACACCACACAAGCTGCTAAGCACAGGTGCGCATTTTAAAAATATATCAGAGAATCAGCCAGTTAATCGGTTCTGCAAATGGATCTGAATTCTGATATAATTGGCATTTCTAGCATCTTGTTTTCAGGCAAAATCTCAAAGGAAAATACACGATGTGATTTTTAATTCTTTTTGAATAACATGCATTCTGGGTTGTTCATATTTACTGTGTATTTGAGCATTGGCCAAGACTTCAAAGTGCTTTCCCTAAGCAGGAACAATAATCAACACCTTCACCCACTTACCCACCATCCACACACCCAACCACCAGCCCTTTATCATTTCCTGTCATAGTCACCCTACATTCCCATACCTAGTATCACTTTATGGTCAAACAATCAATCTATGTAAGCTTTCATACATATTTATATTTATTGTGTTTTTTCAGTATTGTGTACTGTATCGTATTCTGTTTATTAGGTGCAGCAACAGATCAGTAGTAACAATTATTTCAGCTTCCTTCCAGCGAACAAAATTCATGCCCCCCTTTCCTCTATTCCCCACTCTGACCTTTCACTTCTTCTCACCTGCCTATACCCTCCCCTTGGGTCCCCTCCTTCTTCCCTTTCCTCCATGGTCCACTCTCCTCTCCTATCAGATTCCATCTCCCACAGAACTTTAACTTCTCTAAACACCTGGCTTCACCTACCACCTTCCAGTTATCCTTCTTTCCCTTCTCCCACCTTTTTTAATTCTGGCATCTTCCCCTTTCTTTCTTGGCCCAAGACATTTTTCCATAGGTGCTGCTTAACTTGCTGAGTTCCTCCAGTGTTTTGTGTGTATTGCTTCGGATTTCCAGCATAGAGTCATAGAGAAATACATCACAGAAACAGGTCCTTTAGCCCTTCTAGTCCATGCTAAAACCATTTAAACTGCCTACTCCTATGAACCTACACTGGGACCATAGCTCTCCATATCCCTACCATCTCTGTACCCATCTAAACTTCACTTTGATGTTGAAATTCAGCTGGCCTGCACCACTTACTGCCCTCTGAGTGAAGAAATTTTCCCTCATGTTCCACTTGAAAGTTTCACCTCTCACCCTGAACCCTTGACCTCTGGTTGTAATCCCATCCACCCTCAGCAGAAAAAGCCTGCTTGCATTTCCCCCATCTATACCCCTCATAATTTTGTATACCTCTATCAAATCTCCTCTCAATCCTCTACATTCTAAAAGTACAGTCCTAATCTATTCAATCTTTATACCTCAAGCCGTCCAGACCCAGTAACATTCTGGTAAATTTTCTCTGCACTCTTTCAACCTTGTTTACATCTTTAGCATTTGCCAGTTTTCTTATGTTTACAATTATTTCATTCTCCTTTACACTTGTGTGCAGAAAGTGATACTAAACAATGTTGAATCAATGTTGAAACTGCATTTGTGTTGACATTGATGAAACTAGAATTTCAGAAGCAGAGTGCAACGTGTAGACATAACAAGGCAATATGTTGAGAGTAACTGATCAAGGGTGTACTCCTGATGCAGCAGCTTCTAACCACACCCCAGTACAGATGCAGCGTGATTGGGGTCATTGGGATTAGTCATAAAGTCAGAGTCAGACAAAAACATGTCCTTCAGCTCACCTAGCTGATAATAGACAGTAGACAATAGACAATAGGTGCAGAAGTAGACCATTTGGCCCTTCGAGCCTGCACCGCCATTTTGAGATCATGGCTGATCAATTACTATCAATACCCAGTTCCTGCCTTGTCCCCATATCCCTTGATTCCCCTATCCATAAGATACCTATCTAGCTCCTTCTTGAAAGCATCCAGAGAATTGGCCTCCACTACCTTCCGAGGCAGTGCATTCCACACCCCCACAACTCTCTGGGAGAAGAAGTTTTTCCTTAACTCTGTCCTAAATGACCTACTCCTTATTCTCAAATCATGCCCTCTGGTACTGGACTCTCCCAGCATCTGGAACATATTTCCTGCCTCTATCTTGTCCAATCCCTTAATAATCTTATATGTTGCAATCAGATGCCCTCTCAATCTCCTTAATTCCAGCGTGTACAAGCCCAGTCTCTCTAACCTCTCTGCGTAAGACAGTCCGGACATCCCAGGAATCAACCTTGTGAATCTACGCTGCACTTCCTCTACAGCCAGGAGGTCCTTCCTTAACCCTGGAGACCAAAACTGTACACAATACTCCAGGTGTGGTCTCACCAGGGCTCTGTACAAATGCAAGAGGACATCCTCGCTCTTGTACTCAATTCCCTTTGTAATAAAGGCCAACATTCCATTAGACTTCTTCACTGCCTGCTGCACTTGCTCATTCACGTTCAGTGACTGATGAACAAGGACTCCTAGATCTCTTTGTATTTCTCCCTTACCTAACTCTACACCATTCAGATAATAATCTGCCTTCCTGTTCTTACTCCCAAAGTGGATAACCTCACACTTATGCACATTAAATGTCATCTGCCAAGTATCTGCCCACTCACTCAGCCTATCCAAGTCACCCTGAATTCTCCTAACATCCTGATCACATGTCACACTGCCACCCAGCTTAGTATCATCAGCAAACTTGCTGATGTTATTCTCAATGCCTTCACCTAAATTGTTGATGTAAATCGTAAACAGCTGTGGTCCCAATACAGAGCCCTGTGGCACCCCACTAGTCACCACCTGCCATTTCGAGAAACACCCATTCACCGCTACCCTTTGCTTTCTATCTGCCAACCAGTTTTCTATCCATGTCAATGTCTTCCCCCCAATACCATGAGCTCTGATTTTACCCACCAATCTCCTATGTGGGACCTTATCAAATGCCTTCTGAAAATCGAAATACACTACATCCACTGGATCTCCCTTGTCTAACTTCCTGGTTACATCCTCGAAAAACTCCAATAGATTAGTCAAGCATAATTTGCCCTTAGTAAATCCATGCTGGCTCAGCCCAATCCTATCACTGCTATCTAGATATGCCACTATTTCATCTTTAATAATGGACTCTAGCATCTTCCCCACTACTGATGTTCGGCTGACAGGACGATAGTTCTCTGTTTTCTCCCTCCCTCCTTTCTTAAAAAGTGGGATAACATTAGCCATTCTCCAATCCTCAGGAACTAATCCTGAATCGAAGGAACATTGGAAAATGATTACCAATGCATCTGCAATTTCCAGGGCCACCTCCTTTAGTACCCTAGGATGCAGACCATCTGGACCTGGGGATTTGTCAGCCTTCAATCCCATCAGTCTACTCATCACCGTTTCCTTCCTAATATCAATCTGTTTCATTTCCTCTGTTGCCCTATGTCCTTGGCCCATCCATACATCTGGGAGATTGCTTGTGTCTTCTCTAGTGAAGACAGATCTAAAGTACTTATTAAATTCTTCTGCCATTTCTCTGTTTCCCATAATAATTTCACCCAATTCATTCTTCAAGGGCCCAACATTGTTCTTAACTATCTTCTTTCTCTTCACATACCTAAAAAAGCTTTTGCTATCCTCCTTTATATTCCTGACTAGCTTGGAAAATAGGAATTTTTTCTCTCCGTATTGCCTTTTTAGTTAAGTTCTGTTGTTCCTTAAAACTTTCCCAATCATCTGTCTTCCCACTCACCTTAGCTCTGTCATACTTCTTTTTTTTAATGCTATGCAATCTCTGACTTCCTTTGTCAACCACTGTGGCCCCTTTCCCCCCTTTGAATCCCTCCTTCTCCTGGGATGAACTGATTTTGCACCTTGTGCATTATTCCCAAGAATACCTGCCATTGCTGTTCCACTGTCTTTTCTGCTAGGATATCCGTCCATTTAACTTTGGCCAGCTCCTCCCTCATGGCTCCATAGTCTCCTCTGTTCAACTGCAACACTGACACCTCCGAGCTGCCCTTACCTTTCTCAAATTGCAGATAAAAACTTATTATGGTCACTACCTCCTAATGGCTCCTTTACTTCAAGATTGCTTATCAAATCCTGTTCATTACAGAACACTAAATCCATAAGCTGATATTTATGTACAGTATTTATGATTACTTTATTCCATATTTGTACTTTAAACTCCAAGTTCACTTTTTTATATCATTCTTTATTCTTAAAATTGTTAACTTTTGTTGTTCCCTGTTGCATGTTGTGCCCTGGTCAACACACCACAGCAAAGTCATCCTTATATGTGTAAATGTATCACAAACACAAGAAAATCTGCCAATGCTGGAAATCCAAAGCAACACACACACAATGCTGGAGGAACTCAGCAGCCCAGGCAGTATCTCTGGAAATGTGTAAACAGTCAAAGTTTCAGACCAAGACCCTTCATCAGGACTGTGTGTGTGTATATGACAGATATAGTTGATCCTTGATCCTTAAGTTCAGAGTTTAAGGATTCGTAAATAGTGACAATGTGTACATGCTTGATGAGCCAAGTGATCTTCTGTGCCATGGTTCTAAAATAGAATGTTGATGAATATTTCAGTTTTAGTGTGATTCCATTCAAACCTCAGGCTGCACAAAGTCCTTTAAAATTATCATTGCTTAAGATTTCCTTGAAGGCACATAGCCAATTACATGATTCAAGATTGAAGATTATTTATCACGTGTACATCGAAACAGTACATCGACAGTGAAATGTGTCGTTTGCATGAATAACCAATTAGTAATCTCAAACGCCTGCATGAAAACTATAAATAATATTTCTTGCAGAACTTACTGACATTTAGGAAAAGGAAGGTCACAGGGACAAGAACTGGAGGTGTCCCTCAATACCATTCCACCACTTACTTGTGTTGCAGCTGCATTTGCTCATCTCCATATCATTTCTGTAACTTAATCCAAGTCCATCAAGCACAACCTGGCACCCCAACATCCATAGTGTTTGGCATATTGGAATTTCACTGGGGTCATTAAGAAAAGGAACTGGATTATTTCATATGTAAACCTGCAAGCAATAAATTTAAGATCATGCAGCTTAATGACTCTTTCAGCAGGAGAAATGCGGTCTGTGGTTACTTTATTAGGTACACTTGTACACCGGCTCATTAATGCAAATACCTAATTAGCCAATCATGTGGCAGCAGCTCAATGCAGAAAAGCATGCAGACATGGTCATGAGGTTCAGTTGTTGTTCAGAGCAAATATCAGAATGGGGAAGAAATCTGATCTAAGTGAATCTGCCTGTGGGATCATTGTTGGGGCCAGATGGGGAGGTTTGAGTATCTCAGAAACTGCTGACTTCCAAGGATTTTCATGCTCAACAATTTGTAAAACATCCAGTGAGAAGTAGTTCTGTAGATGAAAACATATTGTTAATAAGAGAGGTTAACGGATAAAGGACAGTCTCGTTCAAACTAACAGGAAGGCAACAGTAATTCAAATAACCACATGTTACAACAGTGTTACATGGAAGAACATCTCTGAACGCACAACACATCGAACCTTAAAATGGATGTGCTACATGAGAAGACCACAAATACACACTCTGTGGCCGCTTGTTTAGGTATAATTTGCACCTAAGAAACTGACCACTGAGTGTATGTGAAACTTCAAGCAATAGTTTTGAGGCCATACATGTTGATGCTTCCAAAAGGAGAAATATTTTTGCTATAACTGCACTATCTCAATATATTTTCCCAATGTAAATAGTTTGATTGGATCGTCTTGGAAAAACAAAGCAGTTTGCCATAAAAAATCCTGATGAATGGAAAGAGCTTCCAAACCTGATTTCCCCATTGATTTGCAATAAACTACAGAACAACATACTGTTAAGTCTACATTAATTGAGGTCTGACAAAAGCTGACATCAGACTACCCACAGGGATTAAATTTCCTATATACATTCTGGATAACTGAATTATACTATGCAGGTTATGAGATCGTCCATTAACAGCAAATAGAATTAGTGTTTATGTCAGTAAATCCGGAAACATGGAAATGGGAGAGTAAACAAATCTGTTACAAGCTTCTCAGAGAGATAATCAATATGTCTTTCCACTTTCAAATATAGGCCTTTTTTCCTGCCCATCAATCATTCTCTTTTGCCTTTTAGATAGAATCAGAATCAGGTATATTATCACTGAAATATGTTGTGAAATTTGTTGCTTTGTGGTGGCAGAGCAGTGCAAGACATCAAAATATGACACAAGGATACAATAAGAAATATCAAAAATAAGTTGTGAAAAAAAGTGTTAGAGTTCATGGGTTCATCGTCCATTCAGAAATTTGATGGTAGAGGGGAAGAAGCTGTCCCTTAAATATTGGCTCTGAAACTTATCCCTGATGGTAGCAATGAGAAGAGGGCATGTCTTTGGTGGTGAGGACCCTGAATAATTGATGCTGCCTTCTTGTGTTAAGTGAAATACTTGTTGATAAGAAAGACATGCTGTTGAATGTTTTTTTATCATTAGTCCTTCATGATGTGGAGAAATTTAACACTGCCAGTCTATTAAAATGGGTGACAGGGTGGAGATAGCCCTATACAAAAGGTGGCGTAAGTGTTTCTTCCCTCCGCTAGCCAGCAGGTTACCCTTGGGCAAGGTGTAGCACCTGCTTAGCCCCCAATCAGAGTCAAGTGAAGCCATGGGAGCAGGTGGTGGATGGTCATATGAGCAGCTGGTGAATATCACAAATCCTGGTTATGTGACCACTGACACGAGGCAAACAGTCTCCCAGGAGTATTGATAATGGCTGGGGTTACATGTCTTGTAATGACACTGCCCAGAAGAAGGCAATGGCAAGCAAATCTGAAAATAAACTTACCAAGAACAATGATCATAACCTTACAACACAGCATTGGATGATGATGATGATAAATCTACTAAAATAATCACAGCTTTAATAGTAGAAAACAAAACCCTTCCCTCCACTAAGAAAACCCAATAATGATGATTAGGAAATATATCACAAATAGTCTGAGAGAAAGATTATACTGATATAATTTTCCTCAACTAACAAATGAAAAATGAGAGCTTGGTCACATTTTGGATTAAATTTATTAATTTATTTAGTGATACCACATGGTAGTAGGCTCTTCCAACCTAAAGAGCCGTACCGCCAAATTACACCTGCGTGACCAGCCAACCTACTAACCTGTACATCTTTGGAATCGGGGAGGAAAGACTTGCATTCATTACAAACAGTGGCGTGAATTGAAACTGAATCATTGAAGCCTTCTGTTTTTGTTTGTAACTGGAAGTAACATCCAATACTTTTAGGTTAATCATCTTCATAGAGTTGTGACGGTTTCTGGAAAAGAGGCTTTACCAACACCCCTCAAGGAAAACCGGGAGTGTGGAAAAGGCCAGTTTCTCAAGTTCCATGTACGGTCATGAAACATCCATATTTTTACATCCACATGTCAAATTCTGAAGAGGTTAATTGGCCACTGTAAGTTGCCCCAACTGTCCAGACAAATGGGAAAACAATGTCCTAAACTAGGTCCCCTTCACTTCATGATTTTTATAAATGACGTGAATGAGGAAATGGAGGGATGGGTTAGTAAATTTGCTGATGGCACAAAGGTTGGAGGTGGTGTGGATAGTGTGGAGGACTGTCAGAGATTACAGCGGGACATCTACAGAATGCAAAACTGGGCTGAAAACTGGCAGATGGAGTTCAACCTAGATAAGTATGAGGTGGTTCACTTTGAGAGGTCAAATATGATGGCAGAATATAGTATTAATGGTAAAACTCTTGGCAGTGTGGAGGATCTTGGGGTCAGAGTCCATAGGACACTCAAAGCTGCAGCACAGGTTGACTCTGTGGTTAAGAAGGCATATGGTGCTTTGACCTTCATCAGCTGTGAGATCGAGTTTAAGAGCCGAGCGGCAATATTACAGCTATTTAGGACCCTGGTCAGATCCCACTTGGAGTACTGTGCTCAGTTCTGGTCACCTCACTAGCGGAAGGATGTGGAAACTATAGAAAGGGTGCAGAGGAGATTTACAAGGATGTTGCCTGGATTAGGGAGCATGTCTTATGAGAATAGGTTGAGTAAACTCGGCCTTTTCTCCTTGCAGTGACGGAGGATGAGAGGTGACCTGATAGAGGCGTATAAGATGTTGAGAGGCATTGATCATATGGATAGTCAGAGGCTTTATTCCAGAGCTGAAATGGCTAACACAAGAGGGCACAGTTTTAAGGTATTTGGAAGCAGGTACAGAGGAGATATCAGGGATAAGTTTTTTTTATGCAGAGAGTGCTGAGTGCGTGGAATGGGCTGCTGGCGATGGTACTGGAGGCAGATACGATAGGGGCTTTCAAGAGACTCCTGGATGGGTACATAGAGCTTTGAAAAATAGAGGTCTGTTGGTAACCCTAGGTAATTTCTAAGGTAATTACGTGTTCGGCACATCCTTGTGGGCAAAGGGCTTGTATTGCATTGTAGGTTTTCTATGTTTCTAATACTCCAATACCAAGCAAAATATGTAGGTCCCCTCCACTTGTGGTCTCAGAATTCTAGAGCTGGGAAAAAAAACACAGATCTTCCGCTAACCTCAGAGACCACCTACAAAGTAGGAAGAAAGCTTCTGGCAAAGCACACTTAATTAATTCAAAGAACTTCAATAGGCGTTCCTTTGCTTAATTGTCTGAACAAAACAGATTATTATCCCTGAGTTTACATTTATTTATATTTACATTTATTATCAGATAATATATAAATTATACAACCTTGAGATTTGATTGCTCACAGGTAGCCACAAGAGCAAGAAACCCAAAAGAATCCAGTTGAAAGTAAAAAAAATATAAAATTAAAGACCAGCACTTAATGTGCAAGAGAAAGAAAAATATATATAAGTTATGCAAGCAATTAAAACAAACAACAGCATTCCGAACTGCAAATGAGTCCTCAGATCCAAACCCTGGAGCAGCCTGGAGCAGGCCCAAAGCCTTGCTTATCAGTTCACTATATGAGCAGACACACTCAGCAGCCTGTATATCTGTATACCAACGGATAGAATCAAACTGAGGAAATTTAATTAAGTTTGATTTTGTTTTGAAGACTAAGCCACTGAAGGAGGCAGATATGGAGGTAAACTGCAAATGTGACATCCAGATGTGTAATCAGCATTCCAGCTTAACAATGATTATTGGTGCACCATAGAAATCATTCTGTCTGGATATATCACGGTTTGGTATGGTAGCTACTCTGCACATGACTGTAAGAAACTGCAGAGAGTTGTGGAAGGAGCTCAGCACAGCACAGGGTCCAATCTCCCCGCCCTGAACTCTGTCTATGATTTTCTATGTAGCCAGTATAAGCAAAATCCCACCCACCCCAGACATGCTCTCTTCTCCCCTCTCCCGTCAAGCAGAAGACACAAAGGCCGAAAAGAACATACCACCAGGCTCAGTGACAGCTTCTATCATTTCTCTAGGTAGGCCTCAGCTAAATTTAATTTGCTCAAGTGTTTTTCTCCAGAAATTTTGCAAAGACATCTTCTATCCTGAGCAGAGTGTATTGAAATACTTTCAGTACTGGCTTGATGGTGACCTTAAAATGACCACAGATCCTGAAAAACCCATTCATCTTGGCTACAAGGACCACTAAAATTGTCCACGGTCTCCACTCAAACTTGAAGGGAATTCCTTAAGCCTCCATGTGATCTAGCTCACTTGCTACTTTATCACAGATGCTATAAGGAAGCAGTTGGGCTTTGCCAAACGTGAATGTGACTTTTCCATTTAACATTATATTACCCTTGATATGCTTGAGTTTTTCAATGTTATCCTTAAACACAACTGTGGACTCATTCAGTACCTTTCTTAATTCACTTTCAGTTGTGTCTATTGAGGGATGTGGCATGCACCTGAAGGATAGATCTCCAATCAAGTTGTAGTTGTCTCAGCCACTCACAATGCACAATGCTGGTCTGCCTGTTTTTAACACATACAAGCCCAATGTGACTTGAAGCTTGTTCTATCTCACTGTTACAAATGTCATTCCCACTGAAATTATCTTTTCTCCAGTATACAGGAAGTTCTTAGTTGGATATTTGCAGTCTTCAGTTTAGTACCTTCAAGCTCATTTTGTGGAATAACTGAACAGCTAAGTTTGTGTCCAATTCCATTTTAATTAATTTGTTGTTCACTTCTGGTGTTATCCATATTGCTTGCCAATTGTTAGTTTTCACATTTTAAATCTTAAGGCTATTCAGTCCAGTGTCACTCTCATCATTATCTGAATTTTCATCAACAGGCAGATTAGTGCACTTTATGAAACTGCAACATTTTATCTTTAACTCTTCCCTGTGCAGCTCATTTGTTTTAACCTGCTCCACACGCTCTTTGTACGTTTCCTACTTTGTTGCATTTTCTCCAAGTTTCACCTTTAAACCTGCATTCATATGGTGTATGTGAGCCCCTGCTACAATGCTAACACAATTTGTTTGGCCAGGCAGGCTTTTGCTTAGAAAGTGCAATTTTGTTCACATTTGCTTTCATGCTGACTACAACTCAATTCCAGCTGTCTGCTGTTTATACAGATACAACTATTTCAACTCTTTTGAATGTAAGTTGTGCTTCAGTTAGGAACAATTTTAGAATGAATTCTTACAAGATTCCACAAATTAAACAATCTCTCAGTGTATAATTAAGTCTAGCATTGAACTGACAATGCTCAGAAGAGCCACATATACTGAAATGAACTCTCCTTTCCTTGTGTTATACTTATGAAGCTGAAAGCTGTCACTCTGTGCACTTTCTGGGCTGCAGAGGGACTGCAGCCTTTCTCTGTCATGGGGCTTGCTGGTACTGACTCAACCCAGGAGCCACAGAACACAGGCTCATGACTTGACCCAGGACTGGTCCACGGCAGGTTTACGAGTTGACCCAGGAGCGGTGGAATGCAAGAATCACTATGAAGAGACAGAAACAAAAAGTTCGACATTGAGCATCAGAGGGACGACTGAGTCGCTCAGTGAGACAGATCATTCTCTGTAACACAGTAGGACTCTATGAAAGAGCTAACTGGAAACCCCTTTAAATAATCATAGAATGTGGGAAACACATGCTAGACTCAATTAACTAGACGAGATTAAACTGAAAGCACACGAGCTTAATGGTTCTAGTACATACAGTAGGTAACATTTAGTACATCCAGGCACTTGAGAAACTTAGAAGATCGATTGTTCTATGGCAAGCCACAGAGGCCCATAGGGCTCTTAGCAAAAGAATTCTGCAATCAACAATGGCGTTGGTAGTAAAAGTTCCTGTATTACTTTCACGGTATCAGCAAAGCTCATTTTGGCTGGTTTGGTTGGAGCTATTAAACATCTAAGCAAACAGTAAGCCTTCAAGTCCAATGCACTCAGCAAAATTGGCACTCACTTCTCGTTGGCAATTTCATTTGCTTCAAAATAATGCTCATTTATTTCAGTACTCATATTCATGTATAATCAAATGTGTCTAGCAACGTAGAGAGCTTTTTAAAAAATTTAACTTACATTTTTTATTCATGATTATTATTACCCAGTACTCACAGTTTATGAACCTGTGAATTTGTCCATTCCCTTTTTTTGTTAACTTGACCAACTTTCTTCCTTTGTGCAGCAAAGATAATGGTGCTGTGCTTTACTCACCCCTTTCTTCTTGTGCTTCAGCAGGTAGGTAGTCATCTTGGGTTTGTTTTCAACTTTCACATTGCCACTGTTATGCTTTGTAACTCCAAGCTGTAAACTAATTGAAATAAAAACAAGGGGAGACACGAGAACATGTACGCTTCATTTTTTACCTTAAGTGAGACACGTACGTGTGATGTGGTGGCATGAAGACGTATACCATTTGCATACTTCTACATATAACCTGGAATGAATTATTTAAACAAAGAATGTTTTATCAACAACCTACTAACAACATTACTCAAATATTAAATACACAACACTCACAATCTCCCTCAAAATGATCTTGCACTTCATTGTTCACTGCACTTTTTCAGAAGCTTTTCCATTTTATTCTGCATTGTTGTTGCTTTACCTTGTTCGGCATCAGTGCACTGTGCTCTGATTTAATCTGCATGAACAGTATGTAAGACAAGCTTTTCACTGCATATTTGTACATGTGACAATATCTATCAACTTATCAATATCAGCTCAATTATAATAAGGAACAGAAATATCAGGAGGCGTTCAGTGCATCAGGCAGCATCTATGGAAAGCTAAACAAAGCTGGTGTATTGAGGAAGAGCCTTTGACCTGAAATATTAACTTGGTGTCTGTTTCCACAGATGTTGCCTGATCTGTTGAGTATGGATTTTAACATTGAAGTGGATGATTTAATATCATCCACAGACAGCGTGACTCCATTCCAATAGAGTTGACACCTCAGTCTCCCTGTGTAAGCTGAGGGTGGTTATGAGGTTTACCTAGACCTTCTCTCCAGAAAGACAGCTCTGCCACTGTGCTCTATGTTTGCAAGGATCCTAAATGGAAGTTGGGCCAGGTACATTAGTCAGCCAAAGATCTGTAAGTAAAAACCAAAATAAAACTGCGAATGTTGGAAATAGTGAAGGGAAAGAGAAAATGTCAGAAACACTTAGCAAGTCAGGTAGCAGATACTGCACTAAAGTTCCAGGTCAAAGGCTTTTCCTCGGTACACCATCTCATTCTCTTTCCACAGATGCTGCGTGACCAACTGTATGTTTCCAGATGTTTGATGCTCTGAGGAGTTTGAAGAGCATTTCATGGTGCTGGGCTTGTACTCACTGGAGTTTAGAAGAATGAGGGAGACATCTCATTGATTCCTATTGAATATCTAAAGACCTAGATAGAGTGGTTGGGGAAAGAATGTTTGCCATACTGGGTGAGTCTAGGCACAGCCTCAGAATAGAGGGATGTCCCTTTAGAAGAGTTGAGGAGGTGCTTCTTTAGCCAGAGGCTGGTGAATCTGTGGGCTTCATTGCCACAAGTGGTTGTGGAAGCCAAGTCATTGAGTATATTTAAAGCAGAGGTTCACAGGTTCTCTAGTAGTTAGGATGTCAAAGGTTACAGGTAGAAGGCAGGAAAATGGGGTTGAGATGGATAACAAATCAGTCATGCTGGAATGAAGCAACAGGCTCAATGGGCTGAATGGCCTAATTCTGCTCCTCTGTTTTATTGTCTTATGGTCTTAAGATTCTGTTTCCTATTATAGCAGAGCTGTAGTGCTGGTTACACATCTGACTTCTGTCTTTCATTGTGGATCATCAATGAACCAAAGTCCCAACTGGAACAACCAATAATACCTTACAGAACCATTTACACTACAGACATCCATTACATTATGGTTGTTCAGCAAATGGAGATTCACCCTCATAGAATTCATGGATCACACGCTCACAATTTTGAGATATAGAATTCATAGGTAGAAATATAAATATTAAGACAAAATTTACAATATTTTTGGCTTGTGTTTCTGGACACAGGTGTGGATGATACAGATTCCCATTGCAGAAAAATGTAATGTAAGGATCATATTCTAGAGACAGAACCTATTTGTAACAAGGAGAATGCCTGTATCTGGGCCAATTCCAAAATGGCTTTGTCTTCTTATGGCCAACACCAGATAATTTAAAATGATATTTTGTCACCAGACTAGTTTTTCAGATTCAGATTAATTTATTTATTAAATGTACATTGAAATATATGGTGAAATGTGTTGTTGCACAATCTAAGTGCAACACCCTGGGAAAGGTTTCACTGTTAATGTAATGGTTTCTCTGTAGCAGCAGCTACAGAGATAATGGGGGCTTTGGAATGTACGACGTCCCATGATAGGAGGGTTTTTTTTCCTTTCTCATGTGCCTGAGAGTGAGAGATTTCCCGACTTTTGTTCGGGAGAAGATGAAGACAGAAGACGCCAGAAGGGAAAGTCGTAGGCTGCAGGACTGAGCGAACTTGGAATGGGTTCATGAGTCAACAACACGTTTGCTGGAGAAAGCCTACAAGTGTTGCCACACGTGATGGCATCAACATTACGTGCCCAGAATGTTCTGCAGAACAGAACAGAACACAACAAGAATAGTACAGAATAGCTCTTTCCGAAACTGAAATCTGCCAAATTTACCCTGCGGTGAAGAGGCAAAGTTCTCCAGATGCTCTATTTTATTTGGAGATTGATGAGATTTAGTCTCACCAATGACTGCTACAAATTTATAAAGATGTACTGTGGAGAGCATTTTGAGTGCATAAGTCATAGGGTGTATGGAGCTTTCAATGCATGGGATTACAAGAGACTGTAGAGGAGTGTAGATACACCCACAGAACAATCCTCTCCACCACTGAGGGCATTTTCAAAAGGCTGTGCCTCAAGAAGGCAGTATCCTTCTGGGACATGCTCTCTTCATCTGCATTCCCCCCATCCTTTCCAGCGCTGATGAAGTGCCTTGGCTCAAAACATCAACAGTTTATTCATTTCCATAGATGCTGCCCGACCTGCTGAGTTCCTCCAGTGTTTTTAGTGTGTTGCTTTGGATTTCCAGCATTTGCAGGATTTCTCACGTTCATGTTCTCTCCTCATTATTAACCATAAACGGTGTTTACAAAAATGACTCAAAAAATATTCATTGCCATATGAAGTGTGTTTGATGGATCTGGACCTCTTCTGACTTGAATTTAGATGAATGAGAGGTGACATTGAAACCTATTGAATGTTGAAAGGCCTCGATAGAATGGATGTGGAGAGAATGTTATGGTGGGAAAGTCTAAGATCAGAGGACACAGCCTCATAATAGAGGGGTGTCCTTTTAGAATGGAGTTGAGGTGGAAAATTTTTAGCCAGAGAATTGTGAATTTATTGTATTTGTTATTACAGCTATAGAGGTCAAGTTTTCGGGTATATTTAAGGCAGAGGCTGACAGATTCTTGATTACTCAAGACATGAAGGGTTAAGGGGAGAAGGCAGGAGATTGGGGCTGAAAGGGAAATAAGTCAGCTATGATGTAATGATGGAACAGACACAATGGGCTGAATGGCCTAATTCTGCTCCTATATCTTAAGGTCTTAAAATCAGGGATGAGGTACTGGAGCCTGAAGACCCATACTGAACATTTTAAGAACAGCTTCTTCCCCTCCACTAGCTGATTTCTGAATAGTCTGTGAACCCATAAACACCATCTTGTTATTTGTCTGTTTGTACAATTTATTTCTTTTATAACCTACAGTATTTTTTATGTTTTGCACTGTTCTGCTCTGACAAAACAACACATTTCCTGACATATGTCAGGGATAATAAACCTGATTCTGACCTAACAATAGTCATTTAAAGAAAGTCACACCGCTCCATGTGTTAATCAATCAAAGTTACCTGCAATGACTTCAGTGTACAAAAGCCTCAAGCAGCCTACTCAAGCAGAAAGGTAGCATCAGCAAAACATAACTTTTAAATCAAGAACTTGATTAGGAGTTTATTCCTTGGCAAGTAGGAGATTGAGGGGTGACCTTACAGAGGTGTGTAAAATCAATGGGTGCATAGATAGTGCGAACTCACAGTTTCATACCAAGGGAAGAGGAACGAAAAAAGAATGCGGCATAGGTTAAGGAGAGAGGTGAAAGACTTTAAAAGGACCTGAGGGGCAACTTCTGTACACTGAAGATGGTAGCTATATGGACCATAAGATATCGGAGCAGAATTAGGCCATTTGGTCCATTGAGTCTGCTCTGCCATTTGATTTTATGGGATTATTTTTCCTTGCAATCCCATTCTCCTTTTATTGCCCCATAACTTTTCATGCCTATCAAGAAACTACCAACCTCTACTTTAAATATAGTCAATTATTTGGTCTCCACTTTTGCCTGTGGCATTGAATTCCACAGATTCACCAACCTCTGGCTAAAGAAATTATTCTTCATCTCTACTCTAAAACAATGTCATTCAAACTCCTCTGGTCATAGACTCACACCGTGGAATGAATGAGATTCCAGAGCAAGTGGTTTAGATGCTATATTATCAACATTTAAAAGACATTTGGATAAGTATATGGACAGAAATGGATGAAAGGGAAATGGACCAAATATTGGCAAAAGGCACCAACTTGGTGAACCACCCTGATGAGCATAGATGAGAAGGACTGAAAGGCCTCTTTCTGTGCTGTATTACTCAACAACTGTAAGTCAATTGCAAGCTAGTTGTTATTAGCTCTCACATGTCACAGAAACACCTTTAACTGCTTCTGGGTTTTGCTGAACAATTCCGTTCAACACTGCTTCTGTAGAACAGCTTGTCACATGCACCTCTCTACATGCACTCAGGAGCCACTTTATTAGGTTCCTTCATAGTCTTCTGCTGCTGTGACCCATGTACTTCCAGCTTCGATGTGTTGCGTATTTGGAGTTGCACTTCTGCACACCACTGTTGTGACACATGCTTATTTGAGTTACTGTTGCGTGCCTGTCCACTTGAACCAGTCCTGCTACTCTCCTCTGACCTCTCTCATTAGCAAGGTATTTTTGCCCGTAAAACTGCCACTCACTATATTTTTCTGTTTTCGAACCATTTTCTGAAAACTTTTGAGACCATTTAGTATGAAAATCCCAGGAGATCAGCAGTCCCTGAGATACTCAACCTACCCTGTCTGGCACCAACAATCATTCCATAGTTAAGGTCACTTAGATCACATTTGGTCAGAACAACAACTTAACCTCTTGACCATGTTTGCATATTTCTGTGCATTGAGTTGCTGCCGTGTAATTGGCTGATTATATATTTACATTAATGAACAGGTGGACCTAATAAAGTGGACATTGAGTATAGAGTGGAATGCAAAACCCTAATGCCTGAGCCCAAGCCCATTGAGATGGAGAGGTTGTGATTGGAATTAGGAGGGAGAAGGTCCTTATCTATGGACGGAAGGAAGGCAATGTGATTTAAGGTGGATAAAATAATCTATTGCTGTCTTATGTACTGAGGTACAGTGAAAAACTAGACTTACGAACTGTTTATACAGATAATTTCATTACTGCAGTGCACTGAGGTACAATGAAGAGTTCCCACACTGTTGGATTGTAAGATTTTAGTTTCAGTTTACAGAGCAAACATAACAATCAGCAAGTGCTAGAACTGTGAAATGAAAACAGAATCTTGGTAAAATTCAGTCATCAAGGCAGCAGGTGTGGAGATAGAACTGACCAACTCTCACCCAAACCCATGTTTTCTGATGCTGTCAAAAAATTGAAACATGAGAGATTCTGCACACATAAAGCACAGGAGGAACTCAGTGGGTCAGGCAGCATCTATGGAAATAAATAGTCAAAAGTTCTGTTGAAGAGTCTTGGCCTGAAATTTTCACTATCTATTCATTTCTGTAGGTGCTGTTAAAATCTGCCTCCTTCATCTTAAGAATCAAATTAGTCGATATAATATGTGACTGATTCAAATTTCAAAAAGTTCAAAGTAAATTTATTACCAAAGTATCTATGTCACCATATACAAACAGGAGATTAACTTTCTTGCAGGCATTCACCATAGAACAAAGAAGTACAATCGAATCAATGAAAAACTACACACAGAGACTGACAAATGACCCATGAGCAAAAGAAGTCAAACTGTGCAAATAAAAAATAATAAATAAAGAAGTAAATAAATAAGGCTGAGAATATGAGATGTATTCCTTGAAAGTGAGTCCAAAGGTTACAGAATCAGTTCAGAGGGTTGAGGTGAGTGAAGTTATCTGCACTGGTTCAGGAGCCTGATGGTTGAAGGGTACCAAGAGTCAAAGGTCATGTGAGAGAGAATGAAATGGCAAGATTACAGAGGAGGAGAGAGAGGTGGAAAGGGTCTGATAAGCTTGTTTTAATAGGGTCTAGTACAGATCCAATAGGCCAACTGGTCATTCTATGTAAAAGTACATAGGTAAATTATATCATGTGATTATAATCTGTCAGAGGTGGTGCAAAAGCAGGTGTTTTAGGCGCATTTAAGAGAGTCTTAGATAGGTACATGGAACCAAAATGGAGAGCTATGTGTGAGCAAAGCACTAGACTGACCTTTGAGTAGGTTAAGTAGTCGGCCAACATTGTGGACCCTAGGGCCTGTACTGCAGCATATTGTTCTATGTTCTAAGCTCTAATCATAGGCTTTCAGATTCAGGTTAATTTATTTATCATATGTATGTCAGAACACAGAGTGAAATGTATCATTTGCATTAACTACCAACACAACCTAAGGATGTGCTGAAGACAGCCCACAAGTGTTTCCGCACATTTTGACATCATCAGGCATGCCCGAAATGTTCAGCAGAACATCATAAGCAATGTCAACCTCTTGTATTCCCAGTTCAACATAATTTTACAGCTAACCAATGCTGCATTGGATCTGCTCAGTTATAAGCCATCACAAACTATCTTCTGAGGAAGATTCAAGAGTTCTTCTGCTTTCTGCCAGAAAATAGGAGTGATTTCAGAATCAAAATATCTTTGAACTCAGTGTTCCAGAGCATGGTTTTGAAGCAGAGTGGCATTAAGGGTAGAAATTACAAATGTCTATTATCTGACAGAGCTTGCTCAAATGACAGACTGTCTGCCCCATCTCCAAAATCACTCCTCCCAAAAGATCCACATTTATCATTAACCTCATGTGGATCTGGATGTTGACAAATGTCAGGACTGATGGTCCAATAGGACTTCAGCATGAAAAGTTCTGTAGATGTCTGAAATCCAGAGCAATACACATAACATCCTGAAGGAACTCAGCAGGTGAAGCTGCATCTATGGAAAGGGATATATAGTTGATGTTTCGGGACGAGACCCTTCTTCAGGACAAAGAGGTGGAAGACACCAGAATAAAGAGATGGGGAGAGGGGAAGGAGGCTAGTTGGAAGGTGATAAGTGAAGCCAGGTGGGTGTGAAAAGTCAAGGGCTGGAGAAGAAGAAAACTAATAGGGAAGGAGAGTAGACTGTAGGAGAAAAGGAAGGAGGAGAGGATCCAGGAGATAGGTAAGAAGAGGTGATAATTCAGAGTGGGGAATAGAGGGCAGGAGTATTTTTACTGGAAGGAAAAGTTGATATTCATGCCATTGGATTGGAGGCTACCCAGACAGAATATAAGGTGTTACTCCTCCACCCTGAGAGTGGGCTCACCTGACACAAGAGGAGACCATGGACTGATTGATTGGAATGGGAATAAGAATCTGAATATACTTGGCCTCTGGGAAGTTTGGCTTGCGGTGAGTGGAGTGGAGATGCTTGACCAAGAAGTCCTCCAGCAGTCTTCAGTAAGGCCGTTCCTTAGTACAATAAAATGGACTCTTGACCTCACAATGCATCTTGTTATGGCCTTGTACTTTATTGTCTACTGTTATGTGCTTTCTCTGTAACTGTACCACATTATTCTGCAATTTTCTTATGGTTTTCTCTCGTACTACCTCAACGCAGTGATAAGTTAATCTGTATGCATGGCTTACAAAATCTTACCACTCTGTACATGTACAATAACAAACCAATTTACCAATTTGTCACCTCCCTTGGTCCACACCACCATCCCCCCAACCCCCAGCTACCAAGGAGGTCCCAGGAATTTCCCTCATGCCCACTGATGTGGAACAATCACTCCTTCTAGACATAATTGTATAATGCCATACTTAGACCAACAAGGACTGACCTATTAATACATGACCCAAATAATTTTCATGGAATTGAATTGGGTTGCCACATGTTTACATTTAAGAGGGACTTAAACCCTCCACAAAATGCGTATCTGAAAGCATTCAGTTGTGGTCATTCTGCTGGTTATTGCCTTTGTTAGAATTAACCTACAGAGCATTCACGGTTATGAATCTGGGAAATTGCATTCACTTCGTACAACAAAACAATCAGATTGCATTTTACAGCTACTTATTTCAATGGAGTAAATAGTTCTTTTGTGAAATATGGAAGGGGCAGCAGGTTAGAATAGCAGTTACTATTACAATTTACTGTACCAGCAGTTTGGGTTCGATTCCCATCACTGTCAATAAGGAATCTGTGTGTTTTCCCCATGACTGCGTGGACAGCACAGAGACCTTGCAGATTTCCCTCAGCACATCCTTGGACTGTACTGGTCATTGGCACAAATGATGCATTTCACTGTATGTTTCAGTATTTTGAGGTACATGTGAAAAATGAAGCTGATTTTATCTTTATCTTTAAACTATTGAACAGACCTAGACTGGACACAAAGACAGTGGATCTTTATTGCAGCATAGTTTCTGAAGATTCATTAAATGATTGGGCCTCACCTTTTCACTCATCACCTTCCAATCAAACAGTGCGGGACAGTAGCGTAACGCTTTACAATGCAAGCGACCTGTGTTCAATTCCCAGTGAGTCTGTATGTTGTCCTCGTGTGATTCCTCCGGCTGGTCTGGATTAAAGTTATTTACTTATTTATTGAGATGCAATGTGGATAGGCCTTTCCAGCCCTTCGAGCCATGGTGGTCATCAATCCCCCGACCAGTCAACCTATTGTTTTTTGGACTGTGGGAGGAAACCAGAGCACCCGGAAGAAACCCACATGCTCATGGGGAGGAAGTACAAACTCCTTACAGGCAGTAGTGGGAATTGAACCTGGTTCGCCTGTACTGTAAAGTGTTGTGCTAACCATTATGCTACTGTGTCACCCGTTAGTAAGTGGTAAGCATGCTGCCCTTGCAAGCTACCCCCCCTCAGCACGTCCTCAGACAGTGCCGGTTATTGAGGCAAATAACACATTCCACAGTACGTTTGAATGTTTTCATGCATGTGTGACAAATAGCGCTAATCTTTAATCTTTAATTAGATCAGCTGAATTAGTGAGCTACTGAGTCAGACACACAATCTACAGCAGCAGAAAGTATCACTGGTTTCAATTCGACCATTGTCCATTACCTTCGTTGTCAGTGTTAACTGCCAGTGTGAAGAAAAGGCTCTGGTAGTTAACTGCCTGTGATCACTCTCTAAATAGCATTTGCTTCTGTTTTCCTTAAGTGCACTGACTTTGCATGTTGTCAGTGAGTACAGTCAGCAGATGGGCTGTGCTGGAGTCACTAATGATTTCCGAATGGATTCAGTTCCTTCAACAGTCTTTATTTGCTGTTTGTCATGGGTAACCTTTCGGCTTCAGGTGCTTTGACACTTCATTTAGTTTCTTGGCAATTTAACAGCATTTTGGGTCTTCCCATTCATAAACTATTGGCTCACCATCTGTAATTAGATTCAGTAGTGATTACTCATATAATTCAAAGTCATATAATTCTATTGTACCTCTCAGTGAGCCACTGGCCCAGTTTCCATTTCATTGTACTAATTCTCGGAGGATGTGCAGTTTCCGTGCTTTCTATACTCATTCACTTGTCTTTGTTTGTTTATTTAAGATCATAAGGCCAGAAGATATAGGAGCAGAATTGGGCCATTTGGTCCATTGAGCCATTCCATCATGGCTGATTTATTATCCCTCTCAAACCCATTCTCCAGCCATCTTGAGGTAATCTTTGACACCCTGACTAATTGAGAACTTTTCAAACTCTACTTTAAATAATTTGGCCTCCACAGCCTGCTGTGGCAATGAATTCCATAGATTTGCCACCATCTGTTGCAGAAATTCCTCTTCACCTCTGTTCAAATGGAATGTCCTTCTATTCTGAGGCTGTGCTCTCTGGTCCAGGACTCACCCGTCGTAGGCAATATTTTATCCACATTCACTCAGTCTACGCCTTTAAATTTTACCCCTTATATACCTGAGGAAACATTGTAGCATAGGACACAGAACATAGAACTCTACCACACGGTACAGCCCCTTCAGCCCACGATGAAGTGTTGACTATTCAACTGACTCTAAAATCAACTTATTGCTTCCCTCTTACACAGAGCCTCATTGTTTTTATCAGTGCTAAAGTTTGTATGTTCTCCCTGTGACCACATGGGTTTCCTCTGGGTGCTCTGGTTTCCTCCCACATTCCAATGACTTATGGGTTAGGAAGGGTTAATGCATCTTGGGCATGTTATATTGGTGACAAAAACTTATCAATGCTTGGAGGCTGCCCACAGCATATCCTCTGTCTGTTTCTTCATTTACACAAGAATGTTGCATCTCACTGTATGTTTCATTGTATGTGTTCAGATAACTATTATCTTTACGATCATGGGGCAAGCTTATGAAGTTGAATTGCAATTGTCGGCAGCTGCACTAATGCATGATGGGGAACTGCTGCGTGCTTGTTCTTGCAGAAGAGTGTCTCCAGGACAAATCCTATGCAGCATCGATTTACAGGCCATGACCCTTTGGGACTTGGGCACTATTATTTTATTTTGTGACTATGTTTTCCTGCTATTGTAATTATATGTGTGATATGTGCCTAGTGCTGCGTGTGACTGTTGTTATTGTATTTTTGCACCTTGGCCCTGGAGCGTAACAGTTTTGTTTGGCTCTATTCATGTGTATGGTTGAATGGCAACTGAACTTGAATTGAACTTGAACTGGACCTACTTTCTGCATTCTCTTTGGCAACTGATACTCAATTGTATGGTTGGGAGCTCCAGGTTCCAGTGTGCATATCACCAGAAATTGTTCTGGTCCAGTCACATGAATGGTACGGCTCAGCAAAACTTCTTCAGAATCAGAATCAGGTTTAACATCTGCGGAATAGTTCATAAAATTTGCTATTTTGTGGCAACAGTACATTGCAATACACAATAATGAAAAGCATAGATTATAATATGGTGTATGTATGTATATATATATTATTATATTGTAGTGCAAAAAGAGAGAAAAAGGTACAGAGGTAGTATTTGTGGGTTCATTAGTCATTGAAAAATCTAATGATCTAATGGTGGAGGGGAAGAAGCTGTTCGTGAGATGCTGAGTGTGTGTCTTCAGGCTCCTGTACCTCTTTCTTGAAATGAGAAGAGGGAATGCCCTGAGTGATGGGGTCCTTAATGATAGATATCAACTTTTTGATGCATCACCATTTGAAAACATCCTGGATTCTAATGAGGCTGGCACCCATGATGGAGCTGTCTGAGTTTACAACCTTCTTTAGCTTTTTCCGATCCCGTGCAGTGGCCCCTCCATACCAGATGGTGATGCGACTGGTTGGAATGCTCTTCATGGTACGTACGCCTGTAGAAATTTGCGGGTGTTTTTGTTGACATACAATTCTCCCCCCACACTTCTTTGTAACTGAATCAATAATTACTTACTTACTGAGATACAGAGTGGAATGGGCCCTTCAATCCGTGCCACCCAGAAACTCACCAAATTAATCCTGACCTAACCACAGGACTATTTACAATGACCAATTACCCTACCAACTGGTACATTGTTGGACTATGGGAGGAAACCCATGCAGTCATAGGGAGAACGTGCAAACTCCTTACAGACAGTAGCAGGAATTGCACCTGGGTCACTGGTACTGTCAAGCATTGTGTAGCCACTATGCTACTGCATCAGGTCTAGGATAGATCCTCAAAGATGCTGACCCTGCTCACCCTTTCTTTCTCCCTCAAAAGGTTAATGAAATTTGGGATTTTCCCAATGACCCTTACAATTTTTTTTAGTTGCTCAATTGAAAGCATCCTATCCCGATGCATTGTAGCTTGGCGTGACAACTGCTCTGTCGAGAAAATCAGAAATTGGTGAGACAGCTCAGTCCATCACCCAAACCAGCCTCCCCTCCAATGACTGACTACACCTCCACTGCCACAGGAAAAAAACTAGCATAATCAAGGACCCCTCTCACCTCCTCTCCTTCCTCCCATCAGGCAGAAGATACAAATGCCTGAAAGCACCTTCCCCTAGGCTCAAGGACAGCTCCTATACTACTGTTATCAGACTCTTTGTGTTCCTGACCTAGACCTTTCAAGACTGAAGAAGGGCCTCAGCCAGAAACGTCGACTGTTTATTCATTTCCATGGATCCTACCTGTCTTGCTGAGTTCCTCCAGCATTTTGTGTGTTACCATATTCTCAATTCTGCTTTCTTTTTGTTACCTCATCGTATTTTTATTAAATGATCCGTCTGGATGGCACATGGATAAGAGTCTTTCATTGTATCTTGGTATGTATGACAATAATAAAACAATTCCCAATTCCTGGGGCCAATCAGACTTCTTTCAGAGATAATAGTTTCCTTTTCACCATTTTGGTGGAGCTACGGTTGTCTTTTGCAATTTGTGTTTGTGGCTGGTGAAAAAAAGAAAGATTACATCAAAATATCGAAGCATACAAGGAAAAGCACTGTTTTTTGTCACTGTCCAAACAGTTCGAGGGGGTACTGGGGCCAGCTTTCAAATGTCACCAAGCTTCTGACACCAACACAGCAGGCCCTCAACTTAATCACTTTAATCTGTACAGCTTTGGAATGTGGGAGAAAACTGGAGCAGACGGAGAAAACCCATGCAGTCACCCGAAGAAGGTACAGATCCTTTCAGACAGAGGTGGGAACTGAACCCTGACCCGTGATCACTAGTACCCAGAAGTGTTGTGCTAACCACTCCTGCCTCAGCAAGGACCTGGACCCATTGCAGTTTGCCTATCGTCACAATAGGTCAACGGCAGACACAATCTCCAAGGCTCTCCACACAGCTTTAGACCACCTGGATAACACAAACACCTACAGTACGTCAGGACACTGTTCATCGACTATAGCTCAGCATTTAACACCATCATTCCCACAATCCTGATTGAGAAGTTGCAGAACCTGGACCTCCAGTACCTCCCTCTGTAATTGGATCCATGACTTCCTAACTGGAAGACCACAATCTGTGCAGATTGGTGATAACATCTCCTCTTCACTGACGATCAACACTGGTGCACCTCAGGGGTGTGTGCTTATCCCACTGCTCTACTCTCTATATACATATGACTATGTGGCTAGGCATAGCTGAAATACCATCTATAAATTTGCTGACAATACAAGCATTGTTGGTGGAATCTCAGGTGGTGACGAGAGGGTGTACAGGAGTGGGATCTGCCAACTAGTGGAGTGGTGCTGCAGCAACAACCTGGCACTCAACATCAGTAAGATGAAAGAGCTGATTGTGGACTTCAGGACGGGTAAGACAAAGGAATACATATCAATCCTCATAGAGGGATCAGAAGTGGAGAGAGTGAGCAGCTTCAAGTTCCTGGGTGTCAAGATCTCTGACGATCTAACCTGATCCCAACACAATGATGTAGTCATAAAGAAGGCAAGACAGCGGTTGTAATTTATTAGTAGTTTGAAGTGATTTGACATGTCAACAAATACACTCAATAACTTCTATAGTTGTACCATGGAGAGCATTCTGACAGGCTGCATCACTGTCTGGTACGGAGGGGCTACTGCACAGGAATGAAAGAAGCTGCAGAAGGTTGTAAATCTAGTCAGCTCCATCTTGGGCACTATCCTACGAAGTACCCAGGACATCTTTAGGGAGCAGTGTCTGAGAAAGGCAGCATCCATTATTAAAGACCTCCAGCACCCAGGGCTTGCCCTTTTCTCACTGTTACCATCAGGTAGGAGATACAGAAGCCGAAAGGCACACACTCAGTGATTCAGGAACAGCTTCTTCCCCTCTGCCATTCAATTCCTAAATGGACATTGAAGTTCTGGACACTACCTCACTTTTTTAATATACAGTATTTCTGTTTTTGCACATTTTTAAATAATTTATTCAACATATGTAATTGATTTACATATTGATTTAATCTCTTAGTATCTTTCCTTTCAGTTAGTCCTGACAAGGGTCTTGGCCCGAAACGTCGACAGTGCTTCTCCTTATAGATGTTGCCTGGCCTGCTATGTTCCTCCAGCATTTTGTGTGTGTTGTTTGAATTTCCAGCATCTGCAGATTTCCTCATGTTTGCTAATCGATTTACTTGTTTATTTATTATTATGTTTTATGTTATTTATTATTATGATTTTTTTCTCTCTCTGCTAGCTTATGTACTGCATTGAACTACTGCTGCTAAGTTAACAAATTTCACATCACATGCCGGTGATAATAAACCTGATTCTGTGTTACTGCTGCTTCTGACACCAGCCTTTCCAGTTCTTCCATCAGACTCAATGCTCCCACCTGCAACATGGAAATCATCAGATTTCTGAACAGTCCAGAAGCCATGAGCACCTTCTTACTATTGCTCCTTTGCACTACCTACTTATACCTCAATCTATCTCTTTATCTATCTATCTATCTGTCTTTCTACCTACTACATATATATTGATCTAGGCACGAGGTACTGCATTTGCTGGGAATCTGGAACAATACACACAATCTGCTGGAGGAGCTCAGCAGGTCAGGCATTTTGGGCCAAGATCCTTCATCATGAATTCTGATGAAGAATCTCGACTTAAACATCAGCTGTTTATTCCCAACCGTATATTCTGCCTGACCTGCTGGGCTCCAACAGCACAGTGTGTGTATTATCTATCCATCTACAGTAACCCATTCATCCCCCCCTTTGAAAGATTTTACGTTTTATTGTTCTACAACATTGAATCACAATGGATTTAATTTGGCTTTTTTGACACTGATAACAGAAAAAGTCTCTTGTCAAAGTGAAAACAGATCTCTACAAAGTGACATAAATTAATTACAAATACAAAACACAAAATAATTGATTGCATAAGTACTCCCCCCCCCCCCTTCATTCAAGTCAGTATTTAGTAGATGCACCTTTGGCAGCAGTTACAGCCTTGAGTCTGTGTCAATAGGTCTCTATTATCTTTGCACATCTGGACTCTGCAATCTCTCCCCATTCCTCTTTATAAAACTGCTCAAGCTCTGTCAGGTTGCATTGGGATCATGAGTAAACAGCTCTTTTCAAGTCCAGCCACAAATTCTCAGTTGGATTGAGGTCTGGATTTGGACTTCTTCAGGGCCCCGAAGAGGGATCCTCTTCAGGATTTAGGGTTCAGCAGTTAACTTCTACGAACTGCTCTGGAAGATTGTGAAAGATGCTCTGGAAAGGCAAGACTTCCTTTTAGTTATTTAGCTCAAAAGGCAAGCATCAAAGAGACAGACACCAGATGCTTTGAAATGCTCCATATTACTTTATTGACATTAAACCATGATAGATTTACACATAAAGATGTCAAACAGTACAATATAGACTTCTCTTGGTAAGTGAGGGATTTATTCTTTGTTGATGACAGCTCTTTAGGTATAGTTTGGCAGTCTTTCTCAAAACGTAATACCACAATAAAAAAAAGAGCTCTGATTTCACAGTTTTCTTAATTTTTTTAGAATATTCTGCTCTATTTGCCCTTGAGAGCAGAGTCTGTAGACTGCACAATAGCATAATGGTTAGTGTAATGCTATTATAGTACCAGAGATTGGGGTTCATTTCTGCCACTGTCTGTACGGAGTTGTTATGTTCTTCCCAGCACTGACTGTACTTCCTCCTGGTACTCTGATCTCCTCCCACATTCCAAAGACCTACAGGATAATAGCTTAATTAGTCACATGGGTGTTATTGGATGCCTTGGGCTCATCGAGCTGGAAGTGCCTATGTTGTACCTCTGAATAAAGTAAATAAATATAGATCATCTGAGTCTATGTACAGTTTTGCTGTACATATTGGTCAAGGGCAGATCTTGATAAATGACAGGTTGCAAATGGAACATTGTCTGAGACCACCAGAGGTAATGCAGAGGGCTTTGATCTTCATTGTTAAGGATTAATATGGTTGCATGGCGGTCGGCGCAGAAAAGGGTCACTGAAATGATTCCTGGTTTGATAAGATTGAAGTATTAGAAAGATTTGTTTGGATAGAGCTCCCTAACTTTACACCATGGACCAGTACCATTAAGCAACCGATCCATAGACCCTAGGTTGGGAACCCCTGGATCAAACCAAGCTGAGATGATTTTAAGATCGAAATATTACCTTTATTTGTCATATGTATATCAAGAATTCAAAGCAAAGTGAACTACATTATTTTGCAGCAAATCAAATCAATGAGGAAGTGCTGGGGCAGCCCACAAGTGTCACCATGCTTCTGGTGCCAAGATAGTATGTCCACAACTCACTAACTCTAACTGGTACTTCTTTGGAAAGAGGGAGAAAACCAAAACACTCAGAGGAAGATCATACAAACTCTTTAAAGGCAGCGGTGGGAACTGACCTGTGATTATTGGTCAAGGGTGCTGTAAAGTGATGTGGAAACAGCTATGCTACCATGTTGGCCTTAGAGATGAATAAGAACAGATCTTTGAATCTGGAACATAGAACAGTACAGCATGAGAAGAAGCCCCTCAGCCCACAATGTTCCTCCTGATCATGATGCCAAAGACTAGCCACATCTTATCTGACTATACTTGATTTATATACCCCCCTTCACTAATTGTTGATGTGTCTGTCAAAATGCACCTTAAATTTCACTATCATGTATGTCCTTTGCTATCACAACCTCTGACAATGTTTTTCACTGTCTGGGTAAAAACATCTTGCCCAAAATATCTCACATAAACTTTCCCTCTTGAGCACTTGATATTTTTACCTTGGGAAAGAGACACTAACTTTTAACCTTCTCTATGTCTCTATTAATTTTAAAAGCCTCAATCAGCTCTCCCTTCAAACTCCAGTGGTCCAGGGGAAACAAGCCACGTTTGTCCAACATCTCTTTATAGCCAGTACTTTCTAATCCAAGAACCTCTTCTGCACCCTTCCTAAAGACTACACTTCCTTTGTTATTGAAACATACAAGATTCCATATCTATGAACTAGTCCTCATCATGGGATCGGAGGTAGAGAGTGTGGTGATATCACGTGCAATGATGCGCCACTACCTGATTGGAGAGCACTGAGCATGCGCGGGGTTTGCCAGAGTGTTTCAGCATGAGGCGGGGTTAAGATGTGTTTGTTTATTACTGTAAATAAAATTTCCCTAATTCTTCCGGAATATGATTCTTCATTGTTAACCCACGGTATGCTTAAATAGAAGTAACATAACATGGTGTCAGAAGTGCTTCTGGAAGAGTAATACGGGAGAATCGAGAATCGAAGATAATCGAAAAAAAAAGAAGAAAGAAGTTTGAACTGCAAACGGTAAAATGGAAGGCTTAAAAACCCCCACCAAAACCAGTTGACTGTAGCAGAGAATTGGAGGATCTTCAAACAACAGTTTGAAATATATTTATTGGCGATCGAAGCTGATAGAAAAGCGAACAAAACTAATGCTGCAATACTGCTCCATGTAATCGGAAATGATGCAGTAGAGGTATATAATAATTTTGTTTCTGAAGATGATAATTTCAATTTAAAGTCGTTAATGGACAAATTTGAAGTTTTTTGTATACCTAAGTGTAATTTAATGTATGAGCGGTATAAATTCTTCTCATACACACAGTGAGCTGCTGAAACAATTGATTAGAATGTTACTGAGTTAAGAAAGTGTAGTAGAATGTGCGAGTTTGGATTGCTCACAGACTCTCTTATTAAAGATAGACTAGTTTGTGGCATTCGAGATAATGCACTGAGAGAGGCTTTTGCATGAGCAAGATTTAAATTTTGAACAAGCTTTCATGCTCTACAAAGCTTCTGAGATCGTAATTTCACAGGCTGAAGAGCTTTTTCTTGAAAACTACAATGTAAACATTGTAAAAATGCACAAATAAATCAAGAAATATAATCATCGACAAAACCGACGAGGAGCAAGACGGCATTTGGAAAAAAAAGTCACGTGATCACTGTGCGCGGGAACACCAGACAAATCAGTATTTCGCATATGGTAAAATTTGTAACAGGTGTGGTAAGATTAATCATTTTTCACACTTGTAGAATTAGAAAGAAGGAAAATGAAATGAAACAAGTAAATGCAGTGATTGAAGATAAATGTGAGGAATTTTGTCTACAAAATTTGAGGACGCGCTTTATGAATATGCTGACGTGGAGACTATAAAAGCAGTTGATGCAGTGTCTGAGACAACCAAACAGGAGGCAATTGATGTTGTGAAAAAGCAATGGGAGGAGGTTGCTTCAATGCAAGCAATAATGAAAGAGACACTGAGAGAATGTGAGATTCAGTCTAATCACCAACTAGAGCAAGAACGTTCACGGTGGGCACAGTATAAGCAAGACGTGAAAGCACAAATGAAGGAGTTGAGAAGTTTTATTGAAATGATGAAGTCTCAGCATAAAAAAGAGATTACGCCGTTAATGAATGAATTAGATGAAGAAAAGAATATTTGTATTTCATTACAAATGGAAGTGGAAGGAACTAGGAAAGGTAGAGTCCAAACAGAAGCAGGAAAGCATATTGCTGAGGAGGATGGAGTGAACTGCATACCTGAAATTCCAGATTTTAACCAGGAGATGTGAGAATATACCAAGAAGTTTAGTTGAGATACATAAAGAAAAGCTTAAAGCAGAAAAGAAGAGAAAGACCAAAAAGAGTCATGGCCTAGATAGTGAAGAGCCAATGTCAGAGTTTCAGTTAGCTGATATAGGTTTGTTTATTGGTTAATGTTGTTATTTGTTTGTCTTTTTAAGGAAATGAAGATGTGATTCTTCAGAGATTCAGTTCATGGATGTGGAGACAAAATATGTAAATAATAACAAGGAAACACAAGTTCTGTGTGTACCACTTAGGTCTATTTGTGTTCGTAAACCCACAGAGACTGATAGAGACTTGTCCAATTATGTATTTGTTTTGATTAATGTTGCTAATTGTTTTTCTTATTAAGGAAGGGAAGATGTGGTGATATCACGTGCAATTATGCGCCACTACCTGATTGGAGATCACTGAGCATGCGCAGGGTTTGCCAGAATGCTTCAGCATGTGGTGGGGTTAAGATGTGTTTGTTTATTACTGTAAATAAAAGTTCTCAAATTCTTCCAGAATAGGATTCTTAATTGTTAATCCATGGTATGTTTAAATAGAAGTAACATAATGGACAGAGTTAGTAACTTTGGATTCCTTGGTGTTATCATTTCACAGGATCTGTCCTTAGTCCAGCACATAAGTACTGTTACAAACAAGGTATGGCAGGGCCTCTACTTTCTTAGAAGTTTGTGCAGATTTGGCACGTCGTCTAAAAGTTTGGCAAACTCCTATAAGTGCACAGTAAAGAGTATCCAGACTGGTTGCATCATGGCCTGGAATGGAAGCACTGGTATCATGCAGAGGAAAATGTTGTTCACTTAATGTTTCAATAATATTTGTGTAATCTTATATTGGTTGATTAAGCATTCTTGTTTATTTAAATAATTCATTATGGGTTGTACAGTATGAATAAATAAGTGATTTGCATATATTATCATGCTACTTGTCATAAAGAAGCAGTTTCCATCAAGGATTCCACCCGCCCAAGCCATGATCTCTTCTTGCTGCTGTCAGCAGAAAGGAGTTACAAGAATGTCAGGCCCACACCAGCATGTTCAAGAACAGTCATTACCCTTCAATCATCAGACTCTTGAACTTACGTACATAAGAACATAAGAAATAGGAACAGGAGTAGGCCACCTGGCCCGTTGAGCCTGCTCTGACATTCAATAAGATCATGGCTGATATGACCATAAACTCATCTCCCTATACCCCATAATTCTTCTACTATGCAAAAATCTATCCAACCTTGTCTTATATATATATATAGGACAGAGAATTCCACAGATTTACCACTCTCTGGGAAAAGCAGTTCCTCCTCATCTCTGTCCTAAATCTCCACCCCCAAATCTTGAGGCTATGTACCCTAGTTCTAGTCTCCTACCAGTGGAAACAACTTTCCTTCCTCTATCTTATCTATCCCTTTCATAATTTTATGTTTTTATATATATATAAAATTTTATTTATTTTTCTGAATTCCAGTGAGTACAGTTCCAGGTGACATAATCTCTCCTCATAGACTAACGCCCTCATCTCTGTAAGGTTCAGTGTGCTATGTTTTATGCTTTGTTGGTTAGAACTTTATGTGTTCTCAATGGCTGTTGCACTTCCCTACAACAGTTCAAAGATCCTTTGTTGACTATAAAGCACTTTGCAGTTCTAAAGCTGTGTCAATGTCCAGGATATTCCCCTTCACACTCATCCTGAAAGGCCTTGATAGAGGGGACACAGAGAGGATGTTTCTATGATGAGGAGAGTCTAGGATCCAAGGGCACAATAAAGGGACATTGCTAGAGGGATTGAATTTAAGAGCAGAGAGGTTATGCTGCAAGATACTGGTGACTGGAGTACCTCATGTAATTCTGGTCTCTGGCGAGATTACATCTGCATTCATTGCAGTGCAGATGATGCAGTGACAAAATTCTGGAATCTCTGTATCCCATTTATATTTGCACTTTCAAAATGTGAGGTATTCAGGGTCAGAAGCTGAGTGTTTGCTTCTTAAAGTCATAGAGTCATAGAGCATGCCAGCACAAACAGGCGCTTTGGCCCATCGATTCCATGCTGATCTATTATTTTACCTAGTCACATTGAATGTACCAGACCATAGCTCTCCACACATCCATGTACCCATTAAAATTTCTCTTAAACATTGATAGTAAACTCACATTGTATTGCCTAGTCCAATCAATCTGCACCGGACCATAGACCTCCACACCCTTTCCATCCACATACCTATTCAAATTTCTCTTAAACATTGACAGTAAACATTCTCCTCTGTACCTACTCCCCAGCACCTTAAACCTGTGTCCTCTCGTGGCAACCATTTCAGCCCTGGGAAAAAGCCTCTGGCTATCCACATGATCAAAGCCTCTCATAGTTTTATACACCTCTGTCAGGTAACCTCTTGTCCTCTATTGCTTCAAGGAGAAAAGGCCGAGTTCACTCAACCTATTCTCATGAGGCATGCTCTCCAATCCAGGCAACATCGTTGTAAATCTCCTCTACACCCTTTCTATGGCGTCCACATCCTTCCTGTAGTTAGGTGACCAGAACTGAGCACAGTACTCCAAGTGTGGTCTGACCAGGGTTCTATATAGCTGCGACATTACCTCTCGGCTCCTAAATTCAGTTCCATGATTGATGAAGGCCAATACACTGTACGCCTTCTTAACCACAGAGTCAACCTGCGCAGCAGCTTTGAGCATCTGGACTTGGACCCCAAGATCCCTCTGATCCTCCATATTGCCAAGATTCTTTCCATTAATACTATATTCTGCCATCATATTTGACCTTTCAAGATGAACCAACTCACACTTATCTGGGTTGAACTCCATCCGCCACTTTTCAGCCCAGTTGTGCATCCTATCAATATTCCACTGTAACCTTTGACAGCCGGCCTCACTATCCACAACACCTCCAACCTTTGTGTCATCAGCATATTTACTAACCCATCCCTCCACTTCCTCATTTATAAAGATCACGAAGAGTAAGGGTCCCAGAACAGATCCCTGAGTCACAACACTGGTTGCCAGCCTCCATGCAGATTATGACCCGTCTGCAACCACTCTTTGCCTTCTGTGGGCAAGCCAGTTCTGGATCCACAAATCAATGTCCCCTTGGATCCCATGCCTCCTTACCTTCTCAATAAGCCTTGCATGGGGTATCTTATCAAATGCCTTGCTGAAATCCATATACACTACATCTACTGCTCTTCCTTCATCAATGTGTTTAGTCACATCCTCAAACAATTTAATCAGGCTCATAAGGCATGACCTGCTCTTGGCAAAGCCATGCTGACTATTCCTAGTCATTTTATACCTCTCCAAATGTTCATAAATCTTACCTCTCAGGATCTTCTCCAACCACTTATCAACCACTGAGGTAAGACTCACTGGTCTATAATTTCCTGGGCTTTTTTAATCCCTTTCTTGAATAAAAGAACAAGATCTGCAACCCTCTAATCCTCTGGAACCTTTCCTGACTCCATTGATGATGCAAAGATCTTCGCCAGAGGCTCAGCAATCTCCTCCCTTGCCTCTCACAGTAGCCTGAGGTACATCTCATCCAGTCCTAGCGACTTATCCAACTTGATGCTTTCCAAAAGCTCCAGCACATCCTCTTACTTAATATCTATATGCTCAAGCTTTTCAATCCATTGCAAGTCATCACTATTATCACCAAGAGCCTTTTTCATGGTGAATGCTGCAATAAAGTATTCATTAAGTACCTCTGCTATTTCCTCCGGTTCCATACACACTTTCCCACTGTCACATTTGATAGGTCCTATTCTCTCACGTCTTATCCTCTTGCTCGTCACATACTTGTAGAATGCCTTGGGGTTTTCCTTACTCCTGCCCGCCAAGGCCTTCTCATGGCCCCTTCTGGCTCTCCTAATTGTCTTCTTAAGCTCATTCCTAGTAGCCTTATAATCTTCTATAACTCTAACATTACCTAGCTCTCTGAATCTTTTGTAAGCTTTTCTTTTCTTCTTGACTAGATTTACTTCATCCTTAGTACACCATGGTTCCTGTACCTTACCATACATTCCCTGTCTCATTGGAACATACCTATACAGAACTCTACACGAATATCCCCTGAACATTTGCCACATTTCTTCTGTACTTTTCCTAAAGAATATCTGTTTTCAATTCAAGCTTCCAGTTTCCTATCTGATAGCCTCATAATTCTGCTTACTCCAATTAAACACTTTTCTAACTTGTCTGTTCCTATCTCTCTCCAATGCTATGGTAAATGAGATAGTATTATGATCACTATCTCCAAAATGCTCTCCCACTGAGAGACCTGACACCTGACCAGGTTCATTTCCCAATACCAGATCAAGTACAGCCTCTCGTCTTGTAGGCTTATCTACATATTGTTTCAAAAAACCCTCCTGAACACACCTAACAAACCCCACCCCATCTAAACCCTTTGCTTTAGAGAGATGCCAATCGATATTTGGGAAATTAACATCTCCCATCATGACAATTCTTATTATTACACCTTTCCAGGATCTGTTTCCCTACCTGCTCCTCACTATCCCTGTTACTATTGGGAAGCCCATAAAAAACACCTAGTAGAGTTATTGACCCCTTTCTGTTCCTAACTTTCACCCACAGAGACTCCATAGACAATCCCTCCATGGCCACCTTTCCTGCAGCCATGACACTATCTCTGATCAACAGTGCCACATCCCCACCTCTTTTGCCTCCCTCCTTGTCCTTTCTGAAACATCTAAAACCCGGGACTTGAAGTAACCATTCTTGTCCCTGAGCCATCCAAGTCTCTATAATGGCCACTAGATCATATCTCCAAGTACTGATCTACGCTCTGAGCTCATTCACTTTGGTCACAACACTCCTTGTGTTGAAATAGACACATCTCAAACCTTCGGTCTGAGCTCGTCCCTTCTCTATCACCTGCCTATCCTCCATCTCGCACTGTCTACAAGCTTTCTCTATTTGTGAGCCAACCTCCTCTTCCCCAGTCTCATCAGTTCGGTTCCCACTGAACCACCGATAGATGTATTCCAAACACAAAGAACTACTCAAATGGCAAAATAGTACAAACATGGCTGACAAAGGAAATCAAAGCAAATGTAAAAGCAAAAGAGAGGGCATACAACAAAGTGAAAATTAGCAGGACGATAGAGGCCTGGGAAGGTTTTAAAAACCTTCAGAAATCAACTAAAAGAATCATTAGGAGATCAAATATGAAAGCAAGCTAGCAAACAATATCAAAGTCGATAGAAAAAGCTTTCTCCAAGTATAGGGAAAAAAAGTGAGGTAAGAGTGGATGTAGGGCTGCTAGAAAATGAGGCCAGTGAAATAATAAAGGCGGGGGGGAGGAGATGTGATGAACTAAATAATTATTTTGCATCACCTTTCACTGTGGAAGATAATGGCAGTTTGCCAAATATTGAAGGGTGCGAGGGAAGAGAAGTGAGTGTTTTTACCGTTGCAAGGGAGAATTTGCTCAAAAAGCTGAAAGACCTAAGGTACATAAATCATCCAGACCAGATAAACTGCATCCTAGTGTTCTAAAAGAGGTAGTGGTATAGTTTGTGGAGGCATTAGTAGTGATCTTTCAATAATCATTGGACTCTGGCATGGTCCCGGAAAATTGCAAATGTACTCCACTCTTTCAGAAAGGAGGAAGGCAGCAGAAAGGAAATTATAGACCAGTTAGCCTAACCTTAGTGGATGGGAAGATGTCAGAGTCAATTGTTAAGGATGAGGTTATGGAGTACCTGGTGACACAGGACAAGATAGGATAAAGTCAGCATGGTTCCCTTTAGGGAAAATCTTGCCCAACGAACCTGTTGGAATTCTTTGAGGAAATTACAAGTACGATAGATAAACAAGATGCAGTGGCTGTTGTATATTTGGACTTTCATAAGGCCTTTGACAATTTGCGATGTATGAGGCTGTTTACCAAGCTAAGAGCCCATGGTAATACAGGAAAGTTACTAGAATGGTTGGAGCATTGGCTGATTGGTATGAGGCAGCGGGTGGGATTAAAAGCACCTTTTTCTGGTTGGCTGCTACTGATTCGTGGTGTTCCACAATGGTCGGTGTTGGGACCACTTCTTTTTATGCTGTAGATAAATGCTTCAGATGAAGAAAAAGATGGTTTTGTGCCAAGTTTGCTGATGATAAGAAGATTGGTGGAGGGGCTTATAGTACTGAGGAAGGACTTAGATGAATTAGGAGAATAGCAAGAAAGTGGCAAATGAAATATAATGTTAGAAAATGCAAGGTCATGCATTTTGGTGGAAGAAATAAGTGTGCAGCCTAAATGAGGAGAAAATCCAAAAATATGAGATTTCAAGGGACTTGGGAGTCCTTGTACAGAACATCCTAAAGGTTAAATTGCAGACTGAGTCAGTGGTGAGGAAGGTAAATGCAATGTTAGCATTCATTTCAAGAGGCCTGGAAAGGAAGAGCAGGCATGTGATGCTGAAGCTTTATTAGGCACTGCTGAGGCCTCATGGTGGGGAAGAGGTCATCTCCTCAGGATAGAGACATTTAAAACTGAGATGCAGAGAAACTTCTTAGCCAGAGGGTGGTGAATTTGTGGGATTTGTTACCACAGACAGCTACGGAGACCAGTTTGTTGACTGTATTTAAGGTGGAGATTGATAGGTTCTTGATTGGCCACAGCATCAAAGGTTATAGGGAGAAGGCCGGGTAGCGGGGCTGAGGATTGAAAGAAAAACCACGATTGAATGGCAGAGCAGACTCGATCGACCAAATAGCCTAATTCTGCTTTGATATCTTATGGAATTTGTATGAGAAAGAGATGGATTACGTGGAAAGCTATGTATACATGTTTCAACACGGACAACTTCACTCACATCAACTCGGACATATACATACGTTGATAATAAATTTAGTTTGAACTTTGAAGTATGGGTATTTGGGTGCATGTAAATTGGTTTATTATTGTCGCATGTGCCAAGACACAGTGAAAAACATCTTGCATACTGTTCATACTGATTAAACCATTACACAGTGTACTGAGATAAATTAATAACAGAATGCAGAAAACACTACATTTACAGAGAGTGTAGGTCAGGTAGACAATAAGGTGCAAGTTCATAACAAGGTAGTCTGTGAGATCAAGAGTCCATCTTATAGTGCTAGAAAACAGTTCAATCGTCTTACAACAGTGGAGTAAGAGCTGTTCTTGAGTCTGGTGGTATGTGCTTGTCAGGCTTTTGTATCTTTTCCCTAATGGGAGAGGGGAAAAGTGAGAATGACCAGGGTTGGTGGGATCTTTGACAATGCTGGCTACGTTACCGAGATAATGGAAGTGTAGGCAAGTTTGCTTGAGTTCTAGAGTCTTTTGTGTGTACATGTTTGAACGAGATTGTTGAAAACCATGCGTTTGTGTGTGCCTGTGTGTGTGAGGGACAGAGACTGTGTGTAAGCCTATGTAATAGTATTTGTATTTATGTATTCCTATAGATGTGCTGTGGAGAGCATTCTAACTGGTTGCATCACTGACTTATGGAAGGGCAACCGCATAGGATTCAGATTTTTTTCTCCAGTCCTGCCGAAGGGTTTTGGCCAGAAACGTCGACTGTACTTTTTTCCATAGATGCTGCCTGGCCAGCTGAGTTCCTCTGGCATTTTGTGTGTGTTTCTCAGATATCCAGCATCTACAGATTTTCTCTTGTTTGTGATTGTGTGAGATAGATTATATGTAAGTTTGCATGTGTGCGTGTGCACGTGTGAGTTGATCTGTGTGTGTAAGAGTGAGATTGTGAGACCATGACTGTGTGCATATTAAAGAGAGAGGCAGACACAGACAGATAGACAGCAGGGTTTTCTTCTGCATTCGGTTGCACTCTGAATACTGAAGTGAGTTTTTTTGCTTCCAACAGAGCCTGAAATCCTCACCCAGACTGACCTGTAAATTGTAGGCCATTTTCAAACATCTTCTTACTCCTGAGCTTCTGGTTGTCACTGGCTGTGGTACCTGTCAGGAGCCAGTACAACTGGCCAATGTTTTAGAGTGTGATATTAGAAAAATAAATTGCCTGCATAAATGAAGCCTTGCCATCGATGATGGTTATCAATGAGCAGTTTCAGCTCTGCAGCTGAAAATAGGTTCATCTTAAAAATAAACATTTCTTAAACATAGTCAATTTATCATCTGTCAGTAACAAATGTCTTCTGAATTGTAATCTAATTTGAAATCTGACTATGTCACTTGAAAAGAAAAACTTCGAAGTTTCCTCTCTAGATGGGACAATCTCATCACTAAAATACCAAAAAATAAAAAAATAAAAACTTTACAAAGGCTTCCAGTCATTATGTCAACTTTATGGTGGGAACTGATTGAAGTGGAACTTTTAAAGACACAAGCTAAATGATCTCAGAAACTGGAGATGCACTGAATGTAACCTGAGATTAAAATTGGGGCAGAGTTTAGGAGGACAATGGTGCCTAAAGGCGACTCATTTGCTTGCATCTTTGAAAAAAGCTCTATTTCTATCTTTATTATCTCTGTTTTTCCTTTTCAGGGTTCTTTTGAAGACCCTGACTTGGAATTACATGCTGACTTCATACTGAAATGGGACCTGATCTTGTGGTCTCACGACTGGTCGCTTTTCGATATGCCAAGGACACGGCCTGGAAGACTAATATACCTTCAGGGTGCCAGCTTTTCACGAGCAGACTCTGTGCTGCCAACTGGTGCATCGTGGGAAAAAGAAGATCGAAAGCAGCGAGCTGGCTGCTGGCCGTGTGCCCAGAGACCCGAGTTCTTTGGGCACAGAGCTCGGAAAAAGCGACGCAACAGACTTGTAACACCATAAATCAGCGAGTTGCTTTGTTATGTCTCCCCTCTTGCTGTGAAATGGGGCCACCTCTTTTCCCCTTTTTAGGGAGAGAGAGAGCCTGTGGTATATCTAATTACCGGGTGAACAAGTAGTCTTTGGGGTACAGCAAGTCTGTGTCTTTATTCATGCTTTGCTGTACGTTTGAGTGCTCGGTGACGGGTGTAGATGCTGCTTCGCTGGTGAGGGGAGGTGCCTGCTGATTATGTGTTGGGGGGGAGCTGGCTTAGGGTTCTAACATTTAACTGTCATTCATTCTTTGCAGCACCCCTCTGTTTTCGTGAATGTTTGCAAAGCAAAAGAATTTCAGGATGTATATTTTATACATTTCTCTGACATTAAATGTACCTATTGAAATTTTGCAGTCTCTGTAGCAGTTGTTCAAATGCACATTGAAATTGGGCTTAAAACACAGATGGGACATGAATAGTAAACTGCACCTCCCCTTCTACATCATATGGCACATCATTATTATAGGAGCTGCAATGCCCAGTAGCCCACCTATTTAGTCCTCGCCTAATCACTGGATAACTTACAATGACCAATTAACCTACTAACTCTTACATCTCTAGAGTGTAGGAGGAAACTGGAGCACCCAGAGGAAACCCATGCAGTCACAGAGAGAACTGACAGACTCCTTACAGATAGTATTGGAATTGAACTCCGAACTTTGGCACCCAGAGCCATAACAGCTTTGTGTGAACTGCTGCACTATCATGGTACCTCATGTCTTTAAGCCTGGGTCATAAGGCAATGGCAGAGTGCAGAAGGAATAAACTGAATCACAGCATAAAGCCCTAGAAATATTTAGTGTGCAAAAACCAAATTTTAAGACCATCCTGCTTTTGCACAGAGAACGGCTGGAACGCTTCACTCTCAAATGTTAACACTGGTTCACTATTCACAGATACCGCCTGCCCTGTCACATTAATGCAGAAACTTCTGTTTTTATTTCAGATCAGCTGTGTCTGTGAGTTTTGTTCTGAGAAGCTATTTAAAGTGGAGGTTGATAGGTAATTGATTAGTAAGGACATCGAAGGTCACAGGAAGAAGGCAGAAGGATGGGATTGAGAGGGATAATAAATCAGCCAGCATTGAATGGGGTAACAGATGTGGTAGGCCGAATGGTCTAATTCTGTTTCTATGTCTATTGTCTTATGGTCTTTAGACAAATAGGTGCTGATGTAATGAAAATGGAAGAATGTGGCTTGCACTGAATGTTATGTGAATGGTGCATATTCAATGTATAAACTAATATAGTTTGAAATTAAAGAAGAAAAGAGGAATATTGTGACTCATAGGGGTTCTCAACCCTTTTTATTCCACAGACCAATACCATTAAGCAAGAATTCTCCCTCTCTCATCTTGTCTCCTTACCTGTCCATCTGGCACTCCTCCCATCTCCTTTCTCCCATGGTCTTCTGTCCTCTCCTATCAGATTCCCCCTTCTCCAGCCCTTTATCCCTTTCATGAGAACATTAGAACGTTTTTTTTACCAGAAAAGACCATTCAGCCCAACAATCCTCGCCAATGTCCTATTCACGTAGTGTGTTGAAATAACTATTGAGTTTAGATTTGAAAGTGCTGGAGAAGCTAGCAGGTCAGGCAGCATCTATGGAGGAAAATAACTAGTCAATATTTCAGGACACAACCCTTCATCAGGATTGAAAAAGAAGGGGGAAGAAGCCTGTGTAAGGAGGTGCAGGGAGGGGAAGGAATACAAGTTAACTGGTATAGATGAACCTTGGCCTAATCACTGAGGTTTCCTAATAGAATCCAAAGCAATACTTGGAATTTTGGAGTAACTCAGCAGGTCAGGCAGCATCTATGGAGGGGAATAAACAATTGACGTTTGGGGCTGAGACTGTTTATTCCTCTCCATTGATGCATTGTGTGTGTGTGTGTGTGTTTGCTCTGGATTTCCAGCATCTGCAGAATCTCTGTGTTTCAAAGGAATATTTATCTCTTATTGAAAGATTTAGTTAAATCTTAGCTGCTTTTGAACTACAGGTGCGCCCCCACCACACCAGTCACATTACAGTCATTCTGGTAATGGACATTCCTTTCATTTATTTATCAATTATCTGGAGAGAAATATGATTTAACATGGAATTACAGAATTTCTGTGAGAAAAATGAATAAGTTAACACCCAATTGATAAATGGTCAAGTTGGGTAATGGAGATTAAAGCTTTAGGGACATTCAAAGCTGCACTGGGCTCTTCAGTGGGAGTTAACAGAAGAGGTGATTTGGGCTTTGATGTGCCTATACTTTTCCCTTTGTCATTTTTGGCTTTTCTCACTAAGCAAAGAGCTGAAGCCCCATTCTATGCTCAATGGCCACCTTATTAGGTGTCTCCCATGCCTAATAAAATGGCCATTAATGCATGTTTGTGGTCTTCTGTTGCTCCAGCCCAACCATTTCAAGGTTCAACATGCTGTGCATTCAGAACTGTTCTTCCACACACCAGCTTTGTAACATGTGGTTATTTGAGTTACTGTCACCTTCCAGTCAGCTTGAACCAGTTTGGCCATTCATTAACAAGGTTAATGCCCACAGAACTGCCACACATTAAGATGCGTTTTTTTTGCACCATTCTTTGTAAACTCTACAGACTGCTGTGTGTGAAGATCCCAGGGTATCAGCAGTTTCTGAGATACGCCATCTTGCACCAACAATCAATATGCGGTCAAAGTCAATTAGATCACATTCTGATATTTGGTCTGAGCAACAACTGAATCTCTTGACCATGTCTGCTTTGAGTTACTGCCCCATGATTGGATGATTAGATATTTGCATTCCTGAGTCTATCCAGGACAAAGCCAATGAGGCTACAGACTCTCCCTCTGTTAAACAAATAGTTCTATACTCTCAAAATGGATGGGAAGATCTCAATGAAGCTCTGACGGAATAAAAGAACTAAGGATGGTTTTTCACATTTGCAAGGTAACACGTCAGAAATGCTGGAGGAACTCAACAGACTAGACCGCACAGTTTTGGGTCAGGATCCTTGATCAGGACTGGAAAGGAATGGGGAAGAAGCTGGAATAAGAAGGAGTGGGAGAGGAGAAGGAGCACAAACTTGTTGAACCTTTCCACATAGACATACTCCTATGGAAGCTGTAAGGAAATCTTCAGCAAAGAATCAGAAATTCAGTTCAATAACTTTTGATCAGAGCCCTTGGCTAAAGCCAGGGAGAGTTTATGAGATGAGGGAGCTGAGTGGAGACAACAGTCCAGATCCTGGTTTAATTTGTATTCTCATCAGATTGTCGATGATGTGTGTGCTGGGTTGATCATGGAATCACAATGGGCTCACAAAAACAGACATGGTTTTCATATTACAGCACAATTCAAAGTTAATTCATTATCAAAGTACGTATATGTCACTATATACTACCTTGAGATTTATTTTCTTGGAGGCGTTCACATTAGAACCTGGAAATACAATAGAAGCAATGAAAAACTGAAAACATAGAAGCAGAATTTATGAGTGCACTGTGCCATTTTACAATGGCTAATTTACTATCCCTCTCAACTCAATTCTTCTCCCTTTCCCTGCAACCTTTGACACCCTAATTAATCAAACACCTATCAACCTCTGCTTTAAATATACTCAAAGACTTAGCAATGAATCCTATAGATTCACCACCCTATGGATAAACTTAATCCTCAAGTATAATCCGCAAGATTTACTTTGCAAATTTTTAGTTCCTCTTTTCATTTCTGGACCTCATTTCTTTGCCTTCTTTCTGCTTAATGAGAGAAGTCAAAAATAACAGAAGGAAAAGTCAATAGGCACATGAAAACCCAATCCCCTAATTTATTAACTCCCATTGGAGAACATAGAGCAACTTTGGACGTCCCTAAAGTTTAACCTCCATTACCCAATTGGCTGAACATGATCATTGTTCCTGATATCTATTCTAAACTATTCCTCATTAAGTTAAATGAATTCACATTTTCCACATAGCTTCGGCATTTAACATGGAACTTTAGATTTGCATTTTTTATACAATTTAATATTTTACATAGCCACTGAGACCCGTCAAAACTATTCTCTCTCTCTCACTGGTAAGTTAATCTTGTCTTTATCAGAATCTTTTCCCTCCAGGTTCCATCTAACACTGGCAAAGAAACATTTACTTTTGGTATTTTCCTCTTCCACCTTCCTTCATCTTCCTTCCCCCACTCAGACCGCTTAACTCTTCTCCTCACCTATCTATCATCTCCTCATGGTGCCCCTCCTTCCCTTTCTCCCATGGTCTACTCTTCCTCCTATCAGATTACATTTCCTCCATCTCTTTACCTTTTCCATGCATCAGCTCCCAGCTTATTACTTCATCTCCCCCACCCGGCTTTATCTATCACCTTCTGGCTTGTCCTTCTTCCCCTCTCGCCGTCTTCTTTAAATTTATCAAGACTATAAGACCATAAGAAACAGGAGAAGAATTAAACCATTCAGCCCATTAAGTCTGCTCTGCCATTTCATCATGGCTGATCCATTTCCTCCTCAACTCTATTCCTTTCTTTCTCCCTATAACTTTCTCACCCTGACTGATCAAGAACCTATCAACCTCTATCCTAAATGCACCCACTTCTTATTGTGGGATCTTCCCTCATCCTTTCCAGTCTTTAAGTTCTCTGACTGAATCTTCGACTGTTTATTCCTCTCCATAGATGCTGACTGACCTGATGAGTTCCTCCAGTGCTAAATGACGAAGGGTCTTGGCCCAAATCATTGACTGCTCATTTCCATGGATGCTGTCCAACCTTATGAGTTCCTCCAGCGTGTTGTGTGTGTTACTGAGGTTAGGCTAACTGGCCTATAATTTCCACTCTTTTGTTTCTCCCATTCTTAAAGAGTGGAATGACATTTGCAATTTTCCACTCCTTTGGGACCATGCTAGAATCAAGTGATTCTTGAAATATCATGACCCATGCATCTGTTATCTCTTCAGCAACCTCTTTCAGGAATCTGGGATGTAGTTCATTGGGTCAACGTGACTTATCCTCCTTGAGAACTTTCAGTTTGCTTAGCACTTTTCCCTTTGTAGTAGCAATGGCACTCACTCCTGCTCTGGAAATCTGGAATACGTACAGCTAGTGCCTTCCAAAGTCTGAAGCAAAGTACTTATTAAGTTCATCTGCCATTTCTTGGTCCCCCATTACGCCCATGCCAGCATCATTTTCCAGTGACCCAATGTCAACTCTCACTTCCCTTTTACTCTTAATATAACTGAAAAAAATTATAGTAACCTGCTTAATATTATCAGCGAGTTTGCCCTCATATTTCATCTTTTTCCTTCTTATAGATTTTTAGTTGCCTTTTGGTGCATTTTAAAAGCTTCCCAATCATCCAACTTCCCACTCACATTTGTTACCATATATGACCTTTTCTTGGCTTTTATGCAGTCCTTAACTTCACTTGTCAGCCATGGTTGCCTAGCCCTACCATCTGAGAGCTTCTGTGTGGCACATCCATCCTGTGCCTTGTGAACTATTCCCAGAAACTTCAACTTTCTCTGTTCTGTTGTTATCCCCACCAGTATCCATTTCCAAACCACCTGGGCAAGCTCCTCTCTCATGCCTCTATAATTCCCTTTATTCCATTGTAATACTGATATATGTGACTTAGCTTCTCCCTCTAAATTTGCAGTATGAATCCAATCATATTAAGATCACCGCTTCGAAAGGTTTCCTTTACATTAAGCTCCTGAATAACACCCAAATTATTACACAACACCCAATCTAAGATAGCCTTCCCCCAGTAGGCTCGAGCACAAGCTGCTCTAAAAAGCCCTCAAATTCCCTCTCTTGCAATCTGACACCAACCAGATTGTCCCAATCCTTTTGCATATTGATGTGCCCCATTACAGTTGTGACATTACCCGTATTATATGCCCTTTCCAGCTCCCTTTGCAATCTCAACCCCATACCTTGGCTACTATTTGAGGTCTTCATATGTTTCCTCTCATGCTTTTCTTATCCTTGCAGTTTCTTTACTCCACCCACAAAGATTCAACATTCTCTGATCCGATGACACCACTTTCTAAAAATGTAATTCCATCTCTTACTAATAGAGCCAACCCATCACTTATGCTTTCCTGCCTGTCCTTCCGATACAAATTATTTCCTTTGAAGTTAAACTCCTAACTATAACCTTTCAGCCATGACTCAGTGATGCCCACAACGTCATACAGACAATCTCTAATTGCACCATGAGTATGTCCACCTTATTCCAAATTCTACATGCATTTAAATACAAAACTTCAGTCCTACATTCTTCATCCTTTTGAATTTTGCTTCTGTGATACAATTTAACTTTTTGTCTTCATTTGTACCCAATCATTGGTTCGTCCTTTCAAACATTCATATTATATATTATGTCATCTTGTCACGTGGCACAGTCAGCAATCCCAAAATTACTCCCCTTGAGGTCCTGCTTCTCAACTTCCTTCCTAACTCACTGTGTTCTGTTTTTAGGATGTCCTCCATTTTTCTACCTATGCATTTGGTACTAATATGTACCATGACTTCTGTTTGTTCACCTCCCCCCTTCTTTTCAGTATATTGTGGACACCTTCGGAAACATATTGGACCCTGACACCTGGGAGGCAAACTACCATCCGTGTTTCCTTTTCTAGTCCGCCGAACTAAATAGGCCCCAATTACTGCTGCCATCCTCTTCAGTTTTCTGTCTTTCTGAGCCACAGGACCAGAGGCATGGCCAGTGTTTTCCCCAGGTAGTTTCCCCTCAGAACTGGCTTTGTATCATCAGACTGGCTTGATTTGGAGCTGTTTAATCGGTGGATGCCAGAAACTGCTCAGAGTTGTAGACACAACTCAACACATCATGAAGTCAGCCTCCCCTTCATCGACTCTGTTCATGTGTCTCACTAGCTCGGCAGAACAGCCAAAATATTCAAAGGCCCCACCCACGCCAGACAGTCTTTCTTCTCTAATCTTCCTTCGGGAAGAAGATACAAAAGCCTGAAAGTACATACCACCAAGATCAAGACAGCTGTTATCCCACTGTCATAAGACTATTGAATGGACCTCTTGTACAATATACTGGATTCTTGACCTTATAATCTATTTTATTACCATCTTTTTTGTTGTACCTGCCAGCACTGTGCTTTCTCTGTAACTGTAACACTTTATTCTGCATTCTGTTATTGTTTTCCCTGTACGACCTCATTGTACTGATATGATGAAATTAGCTGTATGGACGACATGCAAATCAAAGTTTTTCAATGTACTTAGGTACATATGACAACATTAAACCTGAAAACACTGCCTTGGGTAAATAATAAATATTAATTATTGAATAATAATACTAATTCAATAGTAATGTTTAAATTGAAGCAAGATTCCTTTTGTAGATTTGGCATGTTGTCTAAAACTTTGACAAACTTCTATACATGCAGAGTGGAGACTATCCTGACCGGTTGTATCATGGCCTGGTATGGAAACACCAATGCCCAGAAACAGGAAAATCTATAAAAAATGGTGGATAAAGCCCAGTGGTTCACAGGCAAAGCCCTCCACACTATTGAGCACATCTACAAGGTGCACTGACACAAGAAATCAGAGGCCTTCATCAAGAATCCCCACCACTCATCTCACTACTACCATTAAGCAGGAGGTACAAGGGCAGCACCTGGTTCAGGAGTAGTTAATGCTCTACAACTATTAGGCTTCTGAAGCAGTGTCACATTAACTCTGAATTAATCCACAACCTAAATACTCACTTTCAAAGACTCTGTAACTCATGTTCTCAGTATTATTTATCTGTACAGTTTATCTTGATTTTTACATTGTATTTTGTCAATCTTTGGTTGCGTATAGTTTTTCATAAAATCTATTGCATTTCTTTACTTCCCTATGAATGCCTGCAAGCTAATGAACCTTGGGGTACTATGTAATGACATATTTGCACTTTGCTAATATATTTACTTTGACCTTGACTTTGAATAGTATATTGGGAAATCAGGTTGGTGCTGAATGCCAAGAGGGGGAATTTGTAGAATGCCTAAAAGTTATTTTTTTAGAGCAGCTTGTGGTTGAGCCCTCTGGGAATCAGCTATTCCAGACTGGGTGTGGTGAGTACTTTGCATCAGTCTTCACTATGGAAGACACTATCAGTATGCTGGAAGTTCGAGGGTGTCAGGGAATAGAAGTGAGTGAAGTTGAAGTACAAGGAGAATGTGCTTGGGAAACTGAAAGGTCTGAAGGTATAAATCACTAGGACCAGATGGTCTACACACCAGGATTCTGAAAGAGTTGGCTGAAGACATTGTGGAGGCATTGATAATGATCTTTCAAGAACCAGTAAATTCTGGCATGGTTCTCAAGGACCAGAAAATATCACTTCACTCTTCAAGAAGGGACAGAGTTAGAGAAAGGAAATTAAAGGCCAGTTAGTCTAATCTCAGCGGTTAGGAAAATTGTTAATGATGTGGCTTTGGGGTACTTGATAAGGGAAAATTTTGCTTGACAAACCTGGTGGAATTCTTCAAAGAAATAACAAACAGGATAGACAAAGGAGAATCGATGGATGTTACGTACTTGGATTTTCAGAAGGTCTTTGATAACATGCCACACATGAGTCTGCTTAACAAGTTAAAAACCCATGGTATTAAAGGAAGTCTTAATAAGTCTTAAAGGAAGTCTTAAAAGTCTAGCATGATAGAGCATTGGCTGATTGGCAGGAGGCAAAGAGTCAGAATAAAGGGGGCCATTTCGGCTGGCTGCCTGTGACTAGTGGTGTTCCACAGGGGTTATAATTGGGACCGATTCTTATTACATTATATGCCAATGATTTGGATGATGGAATTCCTAGCCAAGTTTTCAGATGATACAAAGATAGATGGTGGGGCAGGTAGCTTTGAAGAAGTACAGAGGCTACAGAAGGACTTAGCGAGATTAGGAGAATGTAAAAAGAAGTGGATGATGGAATACAGTGTCGGGAAATGTGTGGTCACACACATTGGTAGAAAAAATAAATTTAGACAATTTTCTAAATTAATAGGACTTCGGAGTTCTTGTTAATTTGCTGAGTTGCTGGTGAGGAAGGCCAGTGGGTTGATAACATTCATTTCAAGGGTAATAGAGTATAAAAGAAAGGATGTAATGATGAAGCTTTATAAGGCCTCATTTGGGGTACTGTAAGCAGTTTCGGGCACCTTATCTAAGAAAGGATATGCTGACATTGGGGACGGTTCAAAGAAGGCTCATGAAAATGATTCTGGGACTGAAAGGCTTATCATATGAGGAGCGTTTGATGGCTCTGGACAGATACGTACTGGAATGCAGAAGAATGAGTTGGGATCTCATTGAAACCTTTTGAATTTTGAAAGGAATTGATAGAGTGGGTGTGGAAAGGATGTTTCCTTCAGTAGGGAGTCTAAGTGCAGAGCCTCAGAATGGAGGGATGTCCATATAGAACAAAGATGAGGGGGAATTTCTTTACCTAGAGAATGATGAATCTGTGGAAGTCATTGCCACAGATGGCTGTGGAGGCCAAGTCATTGGGTGTATTTAAGGCAGAGGTTGATAGGTTCTCGATTGGCCAGTGCATGAATGATTATGGGGAGATGGCAGAAAGTGCGGCTGTGAGGGAAACCAATCAGCCATGATGAAATGGTGGAGCAGACTCGATGGGCCAAATGGCCTAATTCTGCTCCTATATATTTGGTTTTATTTGAAAACATTTGCAGGGGTATAACAATGGGTCAGTACGACTATTTGGGTTGCTCTCCCAGAGACCGACAGCATGGACATTTTCCTGTAATTATTCTGTGGTAATATGATACATTTTTCACGGAACTGATGACAACTAATTAATGAATTGGAAAAAAAAAACTGCAAGAACAGGAAATACTCACCAGAAAGGCATCACTTGTGGAGAAAGAAGTGTTTTGCATAACTGACCTTTCATCAGGAGTAACGTGCCCAAGGTAAATACATCTAACTCTGTTAACAAACTATTAATATCAATTAGAGCATGCTGGTGACATGGGTGTAATCTGCTTCATTTCTCAGAATTGTTTCCCGCACAGTGTGTTTACTGAGTACAGTTGAAACAGTTCTTCAAATGCAGCAAACTCAATCAGTGTATTCCCTCTGAAACCTTCATTCTGACAATACTAACTACGCATAGACCTTGAACTGTGCAAGACAAGCAATTGCTTTAAATGGATCGAAGATCTCAATCCTTTCGCAAACATTTTTGGACTTTGTACCCAAACCGGATCACTCTGGGCCCAATTTAGCTCTACCCCCATGTACCTGTGGGAGAGGAAGGGTGAAGAGGGGAGGGAGATCTCATCTCCTTCTCTGAACACATGGCTTCAGCAGCAACTGGACCTTGGGTAGTGAAAAACAGAAGTCCAAAGCCCAAAATGTCACAGTTAGTCAGCAAATCCTTGAGACTATAAAAAGTTGGAGCAGAATTATTTCATTTGGCTACCATTCAATCATGGCTATATATTTTTTGTGTCAATCCCATTCAAGTTTATATGTCATGTGAACATCGAAACATTGAGTGAGACGTATCATTTGGGTTAACAACCAGCACGCCCGAGAGTGTGCTGGGAACAGCCTGCAAGTAAGCCACACATTCTGGTGCCAACATTGCTCTGCAGAACATAAACATTGAATAATACACCACAGGAACAGGCCCTTCAACACAGAATGTTGTCTCCTTTTACTTGTGCCCCTAGCTCTGAGTGAAGTCAATGTGCTCCTATCTCCATCATCCTCTGTTCTGAACCAGTTTCTCAAGGGTGGACCAGGAGTGTTTCCATTGTCTAATTTCAGCCTCCATGTGTTCTTTGGGCGTATCTCTTTCCACTTTCCTTGGGGATTCCATTTTAATGCCTATTTCCTGCTTGGTATATGGTTCTCATATTCCAGGTAGCCATGGTAGATATGGATGACGGTGACAAAAGAGGAGTCAGCTGTGAAGGATCCTGATGTCCCTCCCTGCAGTGCATCTTATGCTCACTCAATGATGAGCCTCTGCTTACAATGTTCATGGTATGGTTGGAGTTCATTAATGTTTTTGGCATCCATTGTACAGGGGATTGGCTTAGACAGCTTCACCAGCACCCTGGTGGCCGGCCTTGCCCATTTCCGCCTCTCACAATGGGGACATAGGCTCGGACTTTGAGAGGTTCACAATGTTTTGCTGAACCAATTAAATGGATAATCAAATGGCCAACCAAACTAATCTCTTCTGCCCACACAATGTCCATACACTTGCATTTTCCTCACATTCATGTGCCTGTCTAACACCTCTTACAAGTCTCTAATGTTCTGGTCACCTCACTGCAGGAAGGGTATGGATACAATAGAGAGAGCGGATAGGAGATTTACAAGGATGCTGCCTCGATTGGAGAGCATGCCTTATGAAAGTGGTGGGTGCATGGAATGCACTGCTGGCTACAGTGGTGGAGGCAGATACAATAGTGTCTTTAAGAGACTCTTAGAGAGATAGATGGAACTTAGAAAAATAGAGGGCTATGCTATAGGGTAATTCTAGGCAGTTTCTAGAGAAGGTTACATGGTCGGCACAACATTGTGAGCTGAAGGGCCTGTAATGTGCTGTAGATTTCTATGTTCTGTGTCCTTAATGTATCTGCTTCCATCACTACCCCAAGCTGCTCATTCCAGGTACCCATCTCTCCCTGTGTAAAAAACTTGCCCCTTACCTCCACTTCAAAATTACCCTCCCTCATTTTAAATGCATGCCCTTTGGTATTAGGCATTTCAACCCTGGGAAAAAGATACTGTCTAAGTTCTCATTATAGAATATGCCCTCTAATACAGGCAGCGTCCTGGGAAACCTCTTCTGCACCCTTTTCACAGCCTCGACGTTCCCAATATTGGAGTGACCAGAACTGTATGCAGTATTCCAAATGCAGACTAACTAGAGTTTTATAAAGTTGCAGCATAACCCCCTGACTTTTGAACACAGTGCCTCGACCAATAAAGAGATGCATGCCGTATGCCTTCTTAGCCACCCTTTCAACGTGTGTGGCTCTTTCAGGGAGTTGTGAACTTGAACCCCAAGATCCCTCTGCTCATCAACACTGTCTTACACAACACAGCAAACAACAAAGCAATAACAGGAAAACAAGCCTCATTCCTCCCTCCTACCAACTCATGTACCCAGCCCTTTAACCCCAGGACTGGGTACTCGCCTACTCCCTGTAACCCTTATCGATAAACAACCTATCAATCTCTACCTCAAATGATCTGGCTGCCATGGCACTCTGTGGAACAGCTTCCACAGGTGCAACACCCTCTGGCTGAAGAAGCTTCTGCTCAGCCCAGTTTTAAAAGGATGTCCCCTCTGCTCTGAGGTTGTGCCTTTGGATAATAGACTCTCCTATGATTCAAACTATCATCTCCACTTCGCAAGCTGAAACAAGTGTTATGCACTTTTGTGCATACTTGACATTTAGAAGCATGTAAAATCTATTAAGATTGAAATAAAAGGTTATAAAAATTAAAGAGAGATTAATTTAATTTAAAGCCTACAAAAATACATAGAAATAATTATGAACATTAAGGAAAATAATTAACAGAAATAACCTCCCCTTTGTCTCTAAACGTACAACTTGGATTTTGCATTGAAACCACAATGTGTGTTGGGTCTGAACTGTGTGAAATGCAAAAGGTGGGAAGTGGAATCCAAGAGGTGGAAAATGGAACACGAAGTTTGTGACATTGAGATGCCTTCAATTGTACTGTACATATTTAAACTGCTGATTGTACCATTGGCTAAACAACGTGATATCGACACTCTCTAGAGTGATAAGATGGACTCTTGACCTTACGATCTGCCTCATTTATAGTCTTCAAGACTCAAGTTTCAAGGCACAAGTTTCAAGTTTATTTATCATAGATACATCAAAATGGCAAATACAAGAGAGAATAGTGTGAAGGTGCTTGGAAAACTGAAAGGTCGGAAGGTAGATGAGTCACTTGGACTGGATGGACTAAATCCCAAGGTTCAGAATGAGGTGGCTAGAGAGTTTGTGAAGGCATTTGAAGTGATCTTTCAAGAATACCTGGATTCTGGAGTGATTCCTGGGGACTGCAAAATTGTAATTGTCACTCCACTCTTAAAGAAGGGAGGGAGGCAGAAGAAAGGAAGTTATAGGCTTGACTTTAGTGATGCAGAAGATGCTGGAGTCCATTGTTAAGAATGACATTTGGGGTACATGTTGACATCTGGTAAAATAGGCCAAATTCAGCATGGTTTCCCTAAGGGAAAATCTTGCCTGACAAACCCATTGGAATACTTTTAGGAAATAACAAGCAGGATAAATAAAAAAATAATTGGTGGAGGTTGTATACTTGAATTTTTAGAGGATGATGTTTCATGATTAGTAAGGGTATCAAAGGTTACAGGGTGAAGGCATGAGGATAGGTTTAAGAGTGATAATACATCAGCCATGATAGAGTGACAGAGCAGACTCAATGCCTCAAAGGGCTTAATTCTGCTCCTATGTCTCATGATCTCATGGTCATGTGTGCTTTTTTTTAATTTTAAGATGTTTGAAGTAAAGTATAGAGGATAACAAGGGTAAATTATGTACACAAAGTGTGGTGAAGTTCATTACAGGGATGGTAGATACAAGGGGGACATTTAGGGGACTCAGATGGATGATAGAAAATGGAGGGCTCTGTAGGTAGGAAGGGCTAGATTGATCTTAGAGTAGTTTAAAAGGTTGTCACAACATTGTAAGCCAAATGGTCTGTACTGTGTTGTAGTGTTCTATGTTTCTCATTTAAATATAAGCCACGTTGCTGCTTCTGTTTGAGGCCTGTGCAAACTTTTTATTTTTCTGTCCCTTCAAGGATAAGTGCTGAATTTCACACTGAAGTTGGAATTACATTTCTGCTTTTCCAATAGAATTCCCATTCTGCAGCTTGGCATTTAAGCACCTCTGTGAGGTAATTATTACATATTATTATTCATGCATCACTCCTGATACCAATTTATGGAGAAGAGAATGGCCACAAGGGACCCAATTAGAACCACAATCATTGAGAAATGGAGTTCGTTTATTCTGATACAGGCAATTAGCTTCACAATTTACAATCCATTTTCCAACATCTTCCTTTGGTTTCCTTCATAGGTTTGGATGAAAGTACAATCCTTTTTTCTCCATGATTGCTTTTGCAATCACTAACAATACTAGAATGTATTACCTCTTTGGCATTTATAGTTCCACATCTGCAAAACTTTACAAAATGTCTACAGCAGCAGATTCAGCCTCAGATACCAATTCCAATATAGATTCTGAGACGGATCGAGATCCAGATCCAAATCCAGATTTAGATTTAGTCTGATTCATTTTCAGATTCAGATGCAGATTCAGATCTAGATCCAGACTGAGATTCAGATTTAGATTCAGAATCAATTTTATTTTTTTACATGTGCATTGCAACATAAGGTGAAATGATTTATTTGATTTAACAACCCACACACCCAAGGATGTGCTGAGGGCATCTGCCAAGTGTCACCACACATTCCGGTGCCAAAATAACATGCTTACAATGTTTGACAGACCAACACAAGCAACAACAACAGCAAAACAATCCCCTTTTCCACACTCCCATCCCCTCACACAATCAAATAGGCCTTCTCCAGGCCACCAATCCTTGACTTTGGACTCCCTTACTTGTAGACAATTGGCCTGCACCTCCAGTCCCCTCACCTGGACTTGCAGTCTCCATCTTCAAGTTTCTATCTTGGACTCGCCAACCACACTTCGACGTTTAGACTTCTGCTTCCTGTCTTGCCAAATTTCGTCTTTCTTTAGATTCCCTTTGCCCCATTTGACAAGTGCCTTAAGGTTCATCTTTCTCATTTCTAACCAGTGATTAATCAATGTCTTTTAGATGTCATCATGAAACTCCGTCCTATGGGCACTAGCCTCCGCATCATCGAGAACCTCTTCAAACGGTGACGTCTCAAAAAGGTGGCATCCAACCACTTTGGCCTACCGGAGCAACAGGTCCACATCAGATACTATTTTATTTGCTCTTTACAACCCTGGAATATCTGAATATCAAAGGTGCATACATTAGGATGGTCTTTATCTATTATGGATTGGCTTTCAATACCATCATCCACTCAAAACTAATCAATAAGCTTCCAGATCTTGGCCTTAATACCTCCTTGTGCAATTGGATCTTCAATTTCCTCACTTGCAGACCCCAGTCAGTTTTAATGGGCAACGACATCTCCTTCACAATCTCCCTCAGCACAGCTGTGCCACAAGGCTGTGTGCTTAGTCCCCTGCTCTACTTGTTTTACCATACTCAAGTTTGTTGATGACACTACAGTAGTAGGCAAATCAGCATATCAGAGCCAGATTGAAAATCTGGCTGAGTGGTGCCATTACAATAACCTCCGACTTAATCAGCAAGAACAAGGGGCTGATTATTCACTTCAGGAGGAGATGGTCTAGGCAGTGGAGGTATGGAAAATCCAATGCCCTTGAACAGAAGATCCTTCAAAAAGTAGTGGATATGGCCCAGTGCATCACAAGTAAACTCTCCCCAGCATTGAACGCATCTATACAAAGCACTGTCACAGGAAAGAATCATCCATCATCAGGGATCCCTACCACCCAGGACATGTCCTCTTCTTGCTGCTGCCATCAGGAAGAGGTAAAGCAGTCTCAGGAATCTCACCAGCAGGTTCAGGACAGTTATTACCCCTCAGCCATCAGGCTCTATAAATTTCTGGTTAGGCCACACTTGGAGTACTGTGTCCAGTTCTGGTCACCTCAGTATAGGAAGGATGTGGAAGCATTGGAAAGGGTACAGAGGAGATTTACCAGGATGCTACCTGGTTTAGAGAGTATGGATTATGATCAGAGATTAAGGGAGCTAGGGCTTTACTCTCTGGAGAGAAGCAGGATGAGAGGAGACGTGATAGAGGTATACAAGTTATTAAGAGTGTGACGGGGTCCTGAATTATCCCTATGAACTGTGTTTTTGAAAAGAGAGAGAGTTGTTGTTCAACACCGGACACCTTGTTATTAAGAGAGAGAGAGAGGCAAAGACTGCTGGACACTGTCAGCTTCTTACAGAGAGAGAAGGGATGAGCTGTTTGATGGACAGCTGGTCTTCAGCATGGTGAGATAAATAGAAAGTTTGCTGATAGACCTACAGACACATGGTTTCGGACACTGAATGAGTTTTGTTGTGCCCACAGAAAAGGTGGGTTTTGGAGGGTTGATCAGGAGAATTGAACAGTGACTCTCGCAGTGTGAAAAGGGTGTGACCAGTGGGGAGTTATTCGTGTGTCCAACCCTCACCTGGGTTAATAACTCCACCCCAGAAGAACGGTCCCCTTTGTTGTGGTCACAGTCAGTGACTTTGGAAGGATTTTGGAGGACAACGGGATGATTGACAGCGTCAGCTTACCTGAAGACTCAAAACTCTCACTCTCTCTCCTTCATTACTTGACTCAATACCATGAACTGAACTGAACTTCACTCATCATCGTAAGGCAGTATCCACTTACCCCTAGGCTTGAAGCAGCTTGGATTTCTCCTATTTCCACACTTATACATATACATATATATGTATAATCATTGCTAACCTGTTTGTGTTATGGTCCGGTCCGAAGTCCGCATTCCAGTTCACATTCCGGTCCGCGGACTCCGGACTCCGGGTAGTGGCTCTGGCATTGAGTGTAGCTGGGGGGTTGTCATGTCAGTTTCCGTTTGGAGTAACCCACTGGTGGAAGGCTTGCTCATTCAGTGAGTTATGGATTTGGCTGTTCTGGAGGCCGCCAAGGTTACCAGCCGCCTTGAGTCTTGGAGCCACCCCAGACTGAGCTCCCTTCCTGTCCCTCGCCTCTGTCGGATAAGTCAGGCTGATTGCTGTTACCCTGTGCTTGGTTCTGTCCCTTCCCGTCCCTCGCCTCTGTGGGGTAAGCCAGGCTGATTGCTGTTACCCTGTGCTTGGTTCTGTCCCTTCCCGTCCCTCGCCTCTGTCGGGTTGTGTCCCGCGTCCTGCCCAGGAGACTAGCTCCATGGAGTCAAGCCTCTAGCTTCCCAAGACCTCCAGGAACCCAAGTCTCCAACTCCTTGAGCCCAGGCCTTATCATGTCTTCGCCTGGTTTGGTGATCTGAGCCCAAGTCAGGGCCCAGGCTCTGGGTCCATGTCCAGTCTCAAGGAGTCCACCCCAGGCTCCTTGTTCCCAGTCCCTTGCCCTGGTCCTGCTTCCCCAGCCCTGTCTGTGACCTCCCTGTCCTTTAGTTTTGTCCTGTCCTGTTCCTAGTACTTCAGTGTCTGCTTCCTGCATTTGGGTCCAGTCTCAATGTCCCCCTTATGACAGTTTGATATATCCACATCTATATTACTGTATTGCATAGTTACTAATAAATAGAATTAGTTATAGCAATACCAGACTCCAAGGTGTATTCTATTTCTGGTGGTTCTTTAACCTGTCATGGGGCACATGACAAGAGGAATAGACAGAGTGGACATCCAGCGCCTCTTCCCCAGGGCACCGCTGCTCAATGCAAGAGGACATGGCTTTAAGGTAAGGGGTGGAAAGTTCAAGGGGGATATTAGAGGAAGGTTTTTCACTCAGAGAATGGTTGGCATGTGGAATGCACTGCCTGAGTCAGTGGTGGAGGCAGATACACTAGTGAAATTTAAGAGACAGGTATATGGAGGAATTTAAGGTGGAGAGTTATATGGGAGGCAGGGTTTAAGACTTGGCGCAACATTGTGGGCCAAATGGCCTGTGCTGTATTATTCTATGTTCTATGTTTTAAAAGGGATGCTTCTTTCAACTTGACTTGTCCCATCATTGAGATGTTTGCACAACCTATGGGCTCACTTGCAGTGACTTCATCTCATGTTCTTGATATTTATTACTTATTTATTATTATTTCTTTCTTTTTGTACTTGCATAGTTTTGTTGTCTTTTGCACACTGGTTGAGCTCCCAAGTTGGTTTGGTCTTTCATTGATCCTATTATGGTTATTATTTTATCATGGATTTATTGAGAATGCCCACAAGCAAATGAATCTCATGGTGACATACATACTTCGATGATAAATTTACTTTGAACTTTGAGCAACAAACCCATCGGGTCCTGATGAAGGATCAAAGCCTGAAACATTTCTAAAGATGCTATCTGACATTGAGTTCCTCCTGCACTGTCTGTGTTTTTCACTCTCTGCAATCACTACCAATCTACAGCATGACAATTCATATTAAGATCCTTCTGATTCTACTAGAAGGGATGTGCTGGAATGGGCCCTTTAGGGACTATGAGTAAAATGGTTTCCCTGAAGTCCAGTGTTTCCTTTGCCTGTAATTAGTCAGAATCAGATTTATTCTCACATATGAGGTGAAATTTGTTATCTTGCAGCGGTAATATTGTGCAAGGATAGAAAAAAGTATATAAATTATAAAATAAATAATTAGTACAGAACAAAAAGAATAATGCACACAAAGCAGGATTTCCTGCTACCCTAACCATTTTAATTCCAATCCCCAGTCTCATTCCATCATGTCGGTCCATGATCTTCTCTTCTGCCATGATGAGGCCACTCTTAGTGCCACTCTCATATTCCGTCTCTGGATTTCCTGTGCCTGCAGATTATCTTGTGCTCATGGTGTGTGAATAACGAGGTACTTCTGATGACTTCAAGGATCTTCAGGAATCTGATGGCAGAGGGGAACAAGTTGTTCCTGAATCAGAGAGTGAGGGTCTTCAGGCCCAGATCCTGAAAGACAAGCAAGATCTTTTGCCGACCAGAAAGCCATAATGCCATAAGTCATAGGAGCAGAATTGGGTATTCAGCCCATTGAGTCTGCTCCACCATTCCATCATGGCTAATTTATTATCCCTCGACGCTATACTCCTGTCTTCTCCCTGTATCCTTTGACTCCTTTGTAATTCATCCTATCAACCTACATTTTAAGTATACTCAATGACCTGGCCTCCACAGCCACCTGTGGCAATGAATTCCATAAATTCACCACCTTCAGGCTAAAGAAATCCACCTTCATTTCTGTTCTAAATAGGCATTCCTCTATTCTGAGGCTGTGCCTCTGGCCCTAGACTCTCCAACTATTGGAAACATTCACTCCACATCCACTCTGTTGATACATTTCAATATTTGATATGTTTCAATAAGATCCCACCTCTTTCCTCAAAACTCTAATGAGTACTTAGGCCCAGAGCCATTAAAAGTCTTCATCCAGGGAATTGATCGAGGTTTACAAAATTATGAGGGGTATAGACGAGTAAATGCGAGTAGGCTCCTTCCACTTAGATTAGGAGGATACACACGAGAGTACATGGCTATAGGGTGAAAGGGAAAAGGTTTAGGGTGAACATTAGGGAGAGCTTCATTCTGAGAGTGGTGGGAGTGTGGAATGAGCTGCCATCTGATGTGGTAAATGCAGGCTCACTCTGAAGTTTTAAGAAGAAATTGGATAGATACACGGATGGGAGAGATCTGGAGAGTTATGGACCAGGTACAGGTCAATTGGACTAACAGAATAAACTTTCAGCACAGACTAGAAGGGCTGAATTACCTGTTTTCTATGCTGTAGAGTTCTATGGTTCTATATATTAACCTTTTCATTCCTGGAATCATTCATGTGACCCCCCCCCCACCCCCTGGACCATCTCCAATGTCAGTACATCTCTTCGTAGATGAAATGCCCCAAACTACTCACAATACTCAAAGTGCAGTCCAACCAATGTCTTTCAAAGCCTCGGCAATACATCCTCGCTTTTATCCTCTAGTCGTCTTGAAACGAATGCTAAGTTTGCATTTGCCTTCCTCACTTACATCTGGTTTTATATTGAAATTGGATTGCACAGTGCTAAAAAAAAAAACACGTGCCCTGAGTTTATTGCACAAGTGATTTTAACAATACTTAGTAACTGACAAACAAAAATGCAAGCCTTCTCTCATTTCATTGCAGTAACCAGACTTTCAACCAACACAGACATCTGTATACAGTACTGTATATGCCTCTATCTCATGTGAACAGTAGGGCACTGAGGAGTGTGGTAAAACAAAGGGATCTGGGAATATAGGTACATCATTTGGTAAAAGTGGCGTCCCAGGTAGATTGGGTCATAAAGAAAGCTTTTGGTATATTGGCCTTCATAAATTAAAGTACAGAAGATAGAATGGTATATTGAAGTTATATACTGTAAGATGTTGGCGAGGTCTAAGTTGGAGAATTGTGTGCACTTTTGGTCACCTATCTTTAGGAGAGATATAAATAATGTTGAAAGAGTGCTAAGAAAATTTACAAGGATCTTGTGGTCTAGAAGACCACAATAAATGGCTGTGGAGGCCAAGTCATTGGGTGTATTTAAGGCAGAGACACATAGGTTCTTGATTAGCCAGCGCATCAGAGGGTATGGGGAGAAGGCAGGGGATTGGGGATGACTGGAAGAATTGGATCAGTCCATGACTGAACTGCAGAGCAGGTTCAATGGTCTGAATGGCCTAGTTCTGCTCCTATATCTTATGGTCTTGTGGAAGACCAAAGTTATAAGGAAAGATTGAATATGTTAGGACTGTATTCTTTAGAACATTGAAGATATAGAGGAAATTTGATAGAGGTATACAAAATTGAGGGGTATAAATAGGGTAAATGCAAGCAGGCTTTTTCCACTCAGTTTGGGTGGGACTACAACCAGAGATCATAGCTTTAAGGGTGAAAGTTGAAATGTTTAAAGGGAACATGAGGGGAAATTTCTTCACTCAGAGGATTGTGAGAGTGTGGAATGAGCTGCCAGCACAAGTGGTGCATGTGAGCTTGAGTTCAATGTTTAAGTAAAATTTGGATAGGTACATGGATACTAAGGATGCAGAGGGCTATGGTCCCAGTGCAGGTCGATGGGAGTAGGCAGTTTAAGATGTTTCAGCATAGACTAGATGGGCCGAAGGGACTGTGTCTGTGCTGTGCTTCTTGATGACTCTATGTATAAATGAGCTCAATGCAGCAGGACTCTGTGACTTGTTCTGTGAGAAGTGAACTCCAGCTATGGCCACTTCTTGAAGTGCAAAGAGGTGACATTGCAAGTCAGCCGGGTGATTTAATTAGCAGTGCCCACAGGTATGGTGACTAATTGGCAATGCCTGTCTGATTATGAAGAGGGGGGTTGATGATTTAATCAGCTTCAGCCCCTGGGTTAGGCTGTTTGCAAGCAATTCCAGAATCAATGTATAGAGGGAAGCATTGAGTAGAGGAAGACAAGGCATGCATTTGGCTTACTAAGTGTATTTAGTCTGTTCAAAAAACAAATGCTCAAGATATTGTCTTCACTTCTCTTAACTCCATATCCTGTGGAAAATCTGGTTGAGTAGTTGAACAATAACCTCTCACTCAACATGTGAACAAACAAAGGGCTGATAATTTACTACAAGAGGAAGAAGCTGGAGATCCAGAGGCCAGTCTTCATTCAGGGGATAGAGGTGGATATGATCAGTAACTTCAAACTCCTTGGTGTCAATATATCAGTGGATCTGCCCTGGAGCCAGTCCTGTTGTAAAATGTGTTGTGTTGCAACAGCAATACGGTGCAATATATGAGAATTAACTTAAGTTACAACAAGAAATTAAAAATAAAGAATTAAATAGTGCGAAAAGAGAGCAAAATAGTTCACCGGATGAGTGGAAGAAGCTGTTGCTAAAATGTTGAAAGTGTGTCTTCACGCTCCTGTACTTCCTTCCTGTTGCCTGTAATGAGAACAGGGCATGTCCTGGATGTTTGAGGGTCCTTAATGATGGATGCTGTTTTTTCTGAGGCATTGCCTGTTGAAGATCACAGAGCATATATCACAGAAACCAGCCTGTCCTCCATGAAATCAGTCTACATTTCTCACAGCCAAATTAATTGAAAACCTTACCCACTCTGTGCAGTCTCTCTTCTCCCCAAAACCCACTGGCCAGGAGATACAAAAGCCCAAAAGCATGTTCCACTGGGCTCAAGGACAGCTGCCACCCCTCTGTTATGAGAGTATGAGTCATCCCCTGGTATGATAAGGTCGACTCTGAACCACACAGTCTACATCTTTGTGGGCATGCACATTATTGTCTGCCGACAATGCAGTTTTTCTGTATCTGTAGTACTTCATTCTGCCATAAACAATAGAAAATGTGCAGATGCTGGAAATGCAAGCAACACACACAAAATGTTGGAAGAACTTAGCAGGCCAGGCAGCAACTATGGAAAAGAGTACGGTCGACGTTTCAGGCCGAGACCCTTCGGCAGAACTGGAGAGAAAAAGCTGAGGGGTAGGTGTATGAGATGGGAGGGGGGTTAGAGAAACATAAGGTGAAAACCTGAAGGGGGAAGGGATGAAGTAAAGAGCTGGGAATTTGATTGGTAGAAAGGATACAGGGCTGGAGAAGGGGGGAGTCTGATAGTAGAGAGTAGAAGGCCATGGAAAAAAGAAAAGGGGGGCTGAGCACCAGAGGGAGGTGATAGTCAGGCAAGGTAGGAGATGGAAAAAGGGACAGTGAATGATGAAGGGGGGGCATTACTGGAAGTTTGAGAAATCAATGTTCATGCCATCAGGTTGGAGGCAACCCAGATGGAATGTAAAGTGTTGTTCTTCCAACCTGAGTGTGCCCTCTTCACAACAATGGAGAAGGCCATGGATAGACGTATCGGAATGGGAATGGGAAGTGGAATTAAAATTGGTGGCCACTGGGGGATATGCTTTTTCTGGAAGATGGATCGTAGGTGCTCGGTGAAGTGGTCTCCCGATCAATGTCAGGTCTCACCGATATACAGGAGGCCACACAGGGATCACCAGGCACAGTTAATGACCCCACAGTAAATGTTGCCTTACCTGGAGGGTTTTCCACCCGTCAGGATACTGAGCTCTCCTTCCTCTGCCTCTGCCTTCGAGCCTATTTCTTTGGCAAGGACTCTCCTGCCTGCACCAATGACCCCTTCTTCCATCTTCAGCCCTCCTCCTCTTCCTGGATACCCCACTCTTGTCTTCTGCCTGCTCTGGACCTTTTCATTGACAACTGCCGATGGGACATCAACTGTCTAAATTTCAACAATTCTTTCTCCTATTCCAACCTCACTCCTTCTGAACACTCAGCTCCCCACTCTCTTTGCACTAATCCTAAACTCACCATCAAACTGGCAGGTAAGGGAGGTGCTGCAGTAGCCTGGCATACTGACTTCTGCCTTGCTGAGGCCCAGTGCCAACTCTCAGTCACTTCCATCATCTTATTTTTACTATGAATGTCTAGTCTCTGTATTCCTCCATCCCTCACCTGGAAGGCCTCAAAGTTCTTCGTTTTTTCCTGGAAATGGACCTAACCAGTTCCCCTCCCCCACCACTCTCCTCCGCCTAGAGGAACTCCAAGTAATTACTCCTTTGGTCCTCCCATTTCCTTCAAACAAAAGGGGTAGCAATGGGCACTCACGAGTGCCAGCCATGCCTGTCTGTTTGTTGGTTATGTGGAACAATCCATGTTCCAAGCCTACAATGGTGACCATCCTACATTTTTCTCCGATGCTAAATCGACAACTGTATTGGTGCTACTTCCTGAACCCATGCTGAACTCGTCGACTTCATCCATTTTTCCTCGAACTTCCACCCTGCCCTAAAACTTACCTGGTCCATTTCCAACACCTCCCTCCCCTTTCTCAATCTCTCTGTCTAAATCTCTGGAGGCAGCTCATCTACTAATGTCTGTTACAAATCCATGGACTCTCAACACTATCTAGATGATAACTCATCCCACCCTTTTACTTTAAAAAAACCTTCTCTCAATTCCTCTGTCTCCACTGCATCTGCTCTCAGGATGAGGCTTTTCATTCCAGAATGAAGGAGATGTCCTCCTTCTTCAAAGAGAGGGTTTACCTTCCTCCACTATTAACACTGCTCTCAACCACATCTGTTCCATTTCTTGCACATCTGCTCTCATCCCACCCTCCCACCACTCTACCAGGGATAGGGTGCTTCTTGTCCTCATCTACCATCTCACCAAACCTGCATCCAGCACATAATTCTCCAAAACTTCTGCCACCTCCAACTGATTTCCCTCCTGGCACTTATCCTTGCAAGTGGAACAAGTTCTACACTTGCCCCTACACCTCCACCTTCACCACCATTCAGTCTGTTGGGGTAAATACTGTGTCCGGTGCTCCCGGTGTGGCCTCCTGTGTATTGGTGAGACCCAATGTAGATTGGGAAACAGCTTCCCACTAAGTACCAAAGCTCCATCCACTAGAAAAAGTTGGATCTCCCAGTGGCCACCCATTTTAATTCCACTTCCTATTCCCGTTCCGATATGTCTATCCATGGTCTCCTTCACTGTCTTGATGAGGCCACAGTTAGATTGGAGGAGCAACACCTTATATTCTATTTGGTTAGCCTCCAACTTGATGGCATGAACCTTGATTTCTCAAACTTCCAGTAATGACCCCCACCCCCAACTCTCCTTCACAATTCCCCATCCCATTTCCCTTAAAGTATTGTTGGAATGTACGATGTTTAAGGATTGTGCACAGGAGAAGTTTCTGGCTGTACCTCAGTACATAAAACAAAGAATATAAACCATTAAACATTACAGCACAGTGCAGGTTCTTCAGCCCATAATGTTGTGCCAACCTTTAAACCTACTCTAAGATCAGTCTAGCCATTCTCCCCTACATCATCATCATCATCATCATTATTTGCCCTGACGTGTGAAGTGGGTGATCATGGTCTTTCCAAGACCATGATTAGAAACATAGAAAATATACAGCACAATACAGGCCCTTCGGCCCACAAAGCTGTGCCGAACACGTCCTTACCTTACAACTACCTAGGCTTTACCCGTAGCCCTCTATTTTCTAAGCTGTATGTAGCCATGCAGGAGTCGCTTAAAAGAACTTATTGTTTCCGCCTCCAGCAATGCCGCTGGCAGACCATTCCATGCTTTCACCACTCTCTCCATACAAAACTTACCCTGACGTCTCCTCTGTACCTGCTTCCAAGCACCTAAAAATGATTCCCTCTCATGCTAGCCATTTCAGCCATGGGGAAAAGCCTCTGACTATCTACTTGATCAATGCCTCTCATTATCTTGTACACCTCTATCAAGTCACCTCTCATCCTCCGTTGCTTCAAGGAGAAAAGGCCGTGTTCACTCAATCTATTCTCATAAGGCATGCTCCCCAATTCAGGCAACATCCTTGTAGATCTCATCTGCATCTTTTCTATGGTTTCTACATCCTTCCTTTAGTGAGATGACCAGAACTGAGCATAGTATTCCAAGTGGTGTCTGACCAGGGTCCTATAAAGCTGTAACATTGCCAAGGATCTTACCATTAATGCTATATTCTGCCATCATATTTGACCTACCAAAATCAACCACTTCACACTTACCTGGGTTGAACTCCATCTGCCAGTTCTCAACCAAGTTTTACATCCTATCAATGTAATCAAAAAACCAAGAAGTAGGCAGATGGGTGACGGTCCAGAGGGGCAGGGGGAGCAGGCAGAGAGAGCAGAGCACCCCTGCGGCCATTCCCATTAACAATAAGTATACCGTACTGGATACTGTTGATGGGGATGACCTACCAGGAATGAGTTGTAGTGGTCCTGCCTCTGGCACAGAGGTTGAACCCTCAACTAGAAAGGGGAGGAGGGAAGAGAAGAGAGCGATAGTTTTAGGGGATTCTATAGTCAGGGGGGCAGATAGGAGATTTTGTGGGGCAGATCGGGAGTCTCGGATGGTATGTTGCCTCCCTGGTGCCAGGGTCCAGGACATCTCATATCGGGTGCAGGCTATTCTTGAGAACGAGGGCATGAACCCAGATGTAGTGGTCCATGTAGGGACCAATGATGTAGGTAAGGTGAGTGAGGGGGTCCTGCTTAGAGAGTTCAGGGAGTTAGGAGTGAAGCTGAAAGGCAGGACCTCCAGGGTGACAATCTCGGGATTGCTACCTGTGCCAAGTGCTAGTGAGGCGAAGAATAGAATGATTATGCACATTAATATGAGGCTGAGAGCATGGTGCAGGAAGGAAGGGTTCAGGTTTTTGGATAATTGGTCTTTGTTCCAGGGACATTGGGATCTGTTTCGAAGGGACGGTCTACATCTGAACCGGAGGGGTACTAACATTCTTGCAGGAGTGTTTGCCAGTGCTGCTCAGGGGGGTTTAAACTAGATGTGCAGGGGGCAGGGATCCAGATCCAGAGGGTTGGTCAGAAGGAGCATGGGGTTAAATGTGTAGAAGGTTTGGGTGATCTTGAGAAGGTCATCAAAATTCAGGGTGCAATTAGCCCGATGGAAGTTCAAGGAGCTGGGTTAGGTACAGTAGACAGTGTCTTAAGCAAAGAGAGGAGGAATGGGCTAAGAATTCTATACTTGAATGCGCGTAGTGTCAGAAATAAGACAGATGAGCTTGAAGCTCAGATGAAAATGGGGAACTACGATATTGTTGGGATAACGGAGACATGGCTGCAAGGGGATCAGGCCTGGGAATTGCGTGTACCAGGGTATACGTGCTATCGTAGAGACAGAAATGTGGGAAGAGGGGTTGGGGTGGCCCTGTTGGTGAGGAATGAGATTCAGTCCTTAGCAAGAGGTGACTTGGGAACAGGGGAAGTAGAGTCTGTGTGGATTGAGCTGAGGAACAGTAAGGGTAAAAATACCCTAATGGGTGTTGTGGACAGGCCCCCAAACAGTAGCGTGGATATTGGGTACAAGTTGATTAGGGAGTTAACATAGGCATGTGCTAAAGGTAATGTAGTCGTTATGGGAGATTTCAACATGCAGGTGAACTGGGAGAATCAGGTAGGTGCTGGACCCCAGAATAGGGAGTTTGTGGAGTGTCTAAGGGATGTATTTTTGGAACAGCTTGTGCTTGAGCCAACCAGGAACGAGGCTATTTTGGACTTGGTGATGTGTAATGAACAGGAATTGATAAGTGATCTTGAAGTAAAGGAGCCATTAGGAAGTAGTGATCATAACATGATAAGTTTTTATCTACAATTTGAGAGGGATAAGGGCAGATCAGAGGTGTCAGTGTTGCAATTAAATAAAGGAGACTACGGAGCCATGAGGGAAGAGCTGGCCAAAGTTAAATGGGCGGATGCCCTGGCAGGAAAGACAGTGGATCAGCAGTGGCAGATATTCTTGGGCATAATACAGAAGATGCAAAAGCAGTTCATTCCAATGAGAAGGAAGGATTCAAAGAGGGGGAAGGGGCCACAGTGGTTGACAAAGGAAGTCAGAGATTGTATAGCATTAAAGAAAAAGAAGTATGACAGGGCTAAAATGAGTGGGAATACAGATGATTGGGAAAGTTTTAATGAACAGCAGATCTTAACTAAAAAAGCAATACGGAGAGAAAAAATCAGGTATGAGCTCAGTCTAGCCAGGAATATAAAAGGGGATAGCAAAAGCTTTTTTAGCTATGTGAAGAGAAAGAAGATAGTTAAGAACAATGTTGGCCCCTTGAAGAATGAATTATGAGAAATTGTTATGGGAAACAGGGAAATGGCAACAGAATTTAATGCGTACTTTAGATCTGTCTTCACCAGGGAGGACACAAGCAATCTCCCAGATGTATGGATGGGCCAGGGTCATAAGATATCAGAGGAATTGAGACAGATTGACATTAGGAAAGAAACTGTGATGAGTAGACTGGTAGGACTGAAGGCTAATAAATCCCCGGGTCCAGATGGTCTGCATCCGAGGGTTCTAAAAGAGGTGGCTCAGGAAATTGCGGATGCATTGGTAATCATTTTCCAATGTTCCTTAGATTCAGGATCAGTTCCTGAAAATTGGAGAGTGGCTAATGTTATCCAACTTTTCAAGAAGGGAGGGAAGGAGAAAACGGAGAACTATCGCCCTGTTAGCCTAACGTCAGTCGTGGGGAAGATGCTTGAGTCCATTATTAAGGATGAAATAGTGGCACATCTTGATGGCAGTAATAGGATTAGGCCGAGCCAGCATGGATTTACCAAGGGCAAATCATGCTTGACTAATCTGTTGGAGTTTTTTGAGGGTGTAGCAAGGATGTTAGACGAGGATAAGCCAGTGGATGTTGTGTACCTAGATTTTCAGAAGGCATTCGATAAGGTGCCACATAGGAGATTGGTGAGTAAAATCAGAGCTCATGGCATTGGGGGCAGGGTTTCAACATGGATAGAAAACTGGTTGGCAGATAGAAAGCAAAGGGTAGCAGTGAATGGGTGTTTCTCGGACTGGCTGGAGGTGACTAGTGGGGTACCACAGGGCTCTGTATTGGGACCACAGCTCTTTACGATTTATGTCAACGATTTAGATGAGGGCATTGAAAACTATATCAGCAAGTTTGCTGACGATACTAAACTGGGTGGCAGTGTGACACGCAAAGAGGACGTTAGGAGAATACAGGGAGACTTGGATAGGCTGGGTGAGTGGGCAGATACTTGGCAGATGTCATTCAATGTGAATAAATGTGAAGTTATCCACTTTGGAAGCTGGAACAAGAGGGCAGAGTATTGTCTGAACGGTGTAGAGTTAGGTAAGGGAGAAATGCAAAGAGACCTAGGAGTCCTAGTTCACCAGTCAATGAAGGTGAATGAGCATGTACAACAGGCAGTGAAGAGGGCAAATGGAATGTTGGCCTTTGTTACAAGGGGAATTGAGTACAAGAGCAAGGAAGTCCTTTTGCATTTGTACAGGCCCCTGGTGAGACCACACCTGGAATATTGTGTACAGTTTTGGTCTCCAGGTTTAAGGAAGGACATTCTGGCAATTGAGGAAGTGCAGCGTAGATTCACTAGGTTGATTCCTGGGATGGCAGGGCTGTCTTACGCAGAGAGATTGGAGAGATTGGGCTTGTACACGTTGGAATTGAGGAGATTGAGAGGGGATCTGATTGAAACGTTTAAGATAGTTAAAGGATTTGATAGGATTGAGGCAGGAAATATGTTCCAGATGTTGGGAGAGTCCAGTACCAGAGGGCATGGATTGAGAATAAGAGGTCAGTTATTTAAAACAGCGTTGAGGAAGAGTTTCTTCTCCCAGAGAGTTGTGGAGGTGTGGAATGCACTGCCTCGGAAGACAGTGGAAGCCAATTCTCTGGATGCTTTCAAGAAGGAGCTAGATAGATATCTGATGGATAGGGGAATCAAAGGATATGGGGACAAGGCAGGGACTGGGTATTGATAGTGAATGATCAGCCATGATCTCAGAATGGCGGTGCAGACTCGAGGAGCCGAATGGTCTACTTCTGCACCTATTGTCTATTGTCTATAATGTCCCGTTGTAACATCTGACAGCTTTCTATGCTATCCACAGCACTCCCAATCTTTGTGTCATCAGAAAATTTACTAACTCATCCTTCCACTTCCTCTTCCAGATCATTTATAAAAATCACAAAGAGTAAGGGTCCCAGAAAAGATCCCTGAGGCACTCCACTGGTCACCAGTCTCCATGCAGGATATGACCCATCTACAATCACTCTTTGCCTTCTGTGGGCAATCTAGTTCTGGATCCACAAAGCAATGTCCCCTTGTATCACATGCCTCCGTACTTTCTCAATAAGCTTTGCATGGGGTACCTCAGCAAATGCTTTACTAGAATCCATATACACTACATCTATGGCTCTACCTTCATCAATGTGTTTAGTCACATCCTCAAAAAATTCAGTCAGGCTCATAATGCATGACCTGCCTTTGACAAAGCTATGCTGACTATTTCTAATCATATTATGCCTCCCCAAATGTTCATAAATCCTGCCTCTCAGGATCTTCTCCATCAACTTACCAACCACTGAAGTAAGACTCACTGGCCTATAATTTCCTGGGCTATCCCTACTCCCTTTCTTGAATAAGGGAACAACATCCACAACCCTCCAATCCTCCGGAACCTCTCCCTTCCTCATTGATGGTGCAAAGATCAGTGCCAGAGGCTCTTGACAAATTTTTCTACGGAAGTGCTTTGCCATTGTTGCTTTCTGGGCAGTGTCTTTACAAGACGGGTGACCCCAGCCCCTATCAATACTCTTCAGAGATTGTCTGCCTGGTGTCAGTAGTCGAATAACCAGGACTTGTGATATGCACCTTGTGACCTGTGACTGCTCATACAGCTTCACGTGATCTTGATCAGAGTACTAAGGACCTACTATATCTTCCACCAAGGGTGACCTTCAGGCTAATGGAGGGGAGGAGTGCTTTACACCTCTTTGGTGGAGACTTACCTCCACACCGCCACCCGGTCTATCCTACATGGTCCTCCATTTTTCTATCATCCATCTAAAAGCCTCTTAAATACTCCTAAAGCATCTGCCTCTGCCACAGCCCCAATGTTCCACACACCCACCACTCTCTACATAAAGAAACTATTTCTATCATTCCCTCTATACTTTCCTCAAATTACCTTAAAATTATGCTCCTTTCTATTAGGCATAATAAAGGTACATGAGATGATAATAATCCAGTTTATCAATTTACAAATATTCTATCCTGTTAAGAAAAGAATCTATCCTGTTAATAAAACATAACTTTACCATGGACAGTCTCACACCTGGCTATGAAAGGAGGAGAGTTGGGTATGGGTCTACCATCCCAAAAAAAACTCAGAGCTAAAGAAATGCCAACAGACACTCTAAGGGCCTCATCCCTGGGAGAGGAGGGATACACCAAGAAGATGGGCTACACCTGGGGATAACTTGAAAGACTGGCCCAGGACAGAGGACTCTTGTAAGCTGCTGTTGGTGGCCAAAACCCCATTGTGGGTGGGCTCAAATAAGCACGTGGAAATATAGTAACATGTCTCATAAGGGGCATATCAGTTTGGTAGGCACTGCATAAGGAGATGTTCAGGTAGGTGACTGAATGACTGGCTTTAATGAGTATGGGGTGAGATTAATTGGGGGAATGACCACTCTTTGGGCCAAGACACAGCTGTCAGCCATGGAGAGATGAATGCCAGAGCCCAGAATTGAGGGGCAGTGAGTCAGACAGCTATCGGCCTGCAGGAAGTGTGGTATTGGGGTGGGAAGAGCAAGAAGAGAAATGAAAAGAAGGATGAGCAGCTTAAAATCAAGGCTTCATTGAACTGAAAATCATCACGGGTCAACATTTTAAATGTCGACAGTGATAGCCAAGGTATAATGTATTGTAAAGTTATGTTAATAACTTGGATTGAAATCCACAGTAAAGCTCCTGCAGAGAGAATCTATTTAAATGGAAATAAGCAGCGATGAATTCCTCAGCCTCGTATTGTTTTAAATCAAAGGGTAAATTCAATCTTCTGGCTCCAAAGCATGGATTCAAATAGTGACTCAATGCTTCTGCCTCATTACTGCCCCTTGTTCCATCAGACGTGCAACATCACAGGTGAATCACACAAGAACAGACACTTGTGGTTGCTGTGGCTTTGAGAAAGACCCCCTCCCGTGCCAATTCTGCTGGGATACAATGAAGAACTCACTTAAACTACCACTGGGGAATAAGTGGCATTCAAAGATTCCTTTGTGTTGTTAGAAAGACTGAAGCTACATCCACACTAGACCGGGTAATTTTGAAAACGCCAGTTTTGCGTTAAAACGATAGGCGTCCACACTATGCATTTTTGAAAATATCTCTATCCACATTGAAACAGAGATTTCAACGAATCTCCTCCTACTGCACATGCGTAGGACATATCTACCGAAAACAAGCAACATGTTTGGTGTCGAATCTCACCATAAAAGTGCGTGTTTGTGTAGTTACAGACTAGAAAAACTTAAAACGACGGACAGCTGTTGGCTTTCACGCAGAAGAACTTAAAAGTACAAAAAACAAATACTGGAGCGTACGGAGGCAACCGACAGGGAATTCACAGACTGTATGACCCCGCTGACGATGAATATTGAAAAACTGACTAACTCTGTTGCATTAAGAAAACACCTTGTTAAATGTGTAAAACATATCTGCATCAGTGTTATCTTGTATTTCCATACAATGTTACATTAGGGTGTTACACATCTATTGTCAGAGAAGTGCTTGCATAAATAGGTAAACCACCTTCATACAAGCAAGGACAGAAAACGGCAAAGCGAGTACAGTATACTTATTTATTCAGTAAGTTATGGGTCAAAGTATTTGGTGAGTACATTTCTAACTCTTCTGGCTTCAGTCTCTTTGCCGTCTGTTCTGAAATTGTTAGGTTGCATTCAAGAAAAAAATGAAATAGCGCACTGTGGTCTGATAGCATTTTCAGATATCTCCAATTACCCCATCCACACTGATCTGCCGAGCAGCATTTTCCAAAATATCCACCTCGGAAAGTGTTTCTGAAAAACTCCGGATTCAGGAGATGAAAACACCGTTTCAGTGTGGAAGGAGGGTAAGAATGAAGAGAAAAAGCTTTGGTTATGTATTTATTCAGCATAGTGTGGATGTAGCCTAAATCCTATTGTATCACACCCAGTGTAAAGAATTTGCATTTATGCAGTACCTTTCATAATCTCAGGACATCCCAATGCTCTTTACAATTAATTTTACAGCCTTAACATCAGAAATTAATGTCAGGTTAAGGAGGTTTGGTTTTTCACTAAGCACCATCACGGAAGAGGTACAGGAGACTAAGGTGCCTTACCGCCAGGTTCAGGAACAGTTATTACCCTAGAACCATCGGGTACCAGAGCCAGTGTGGATAATGTCACACACCTCAACACTAAACTGATTCACACAACCTATCAGCTCACTTTTGAGGACTGTACATGTTCGGGGTGTAGGGGCTGGAGGCAAGGGATGGACTAGTGTTCAGCTCACTGCTCCATGATCTTTACTTGCCTCTGTGCTGAACTGAGGATGTGGCCTGCAAATAATGAGCTCCTGGACCGGCTGCAGCAATGAACTTGCTTTGTGACTGCAAACTCACTTTTGGTAGCTTTATTTCAGTATTATTGGTTCACCTTCTATTGTTTGCATAGCTTGTTCTTTCTTTGCACATTTGGTGTTTAATGGTCTTTTTAAAGGGTTTGGTTGGGTTTCTTTGTTTTTGTGGCTGCCTGTAAGAAGACAAATTTCAAGGATGTACATAGCCTACATACTTTGATAATAAGTGTACTTTGAGTTCATGTTCTCTGTATTACTTATTTATGTATTTATTATTATTATTATTATTATTATTATTATTATTATTATTATTATTTGTATTTGCATGTTTTCTTTTGCACATTGGTTGTTTGTCAGTCTTTGTGAGCAGTTTTTCATTGATTCCATTGTACTTCTTTGTTTCTTTGTGAATACCTGCAAGGAATTTAATTTCAGGGCAGTATATGTAATATGTACATACTTTGATAATAAATTCACTTTGAGCCTTTTAACAAAATTCTGCGGAGATATAATTGAGTGCATCCTGACTGGTTGTGTCATGGTCTACTACAGTAATATCAATGTTCAGGAGCATCAGAATCTGCAGAGAGTGATGGACTCTGCCCGGTCTATCACAGGCACATCCCTCCCCAACATTGGTAGTATCTCAAGGGGGCTCTGCCTCAAGAACATATCATCAGCATATCAGCTGCGGCACCAGGGATGCAATACACTCAACCACATTAAGGAATGCCTACCATTTCATGCCTGGATTGCATTTGGGAAATCCGATAACTTAGCTATCCTCTTCCCATGTGCATACAGAGAGTGGCTAAAAAGCAAGGCTCTAGAGGAAAGAACAAAGAAGTGATCGTGGAAGGTTGAGTAGCAGCTATGGGAATGCTTTGATTTGGTAGAGTGGGCTATGATCAAGGACTTATTAGAGGATCTGATATAAAAACAGTCATAGATGAGTGTGTCCCCTCTTGACCATCAAAACATGGAGGCCCCTTCACCAACTCCCACAACCCCAGAGACTCTGTGGCTTCAGTGTCTGAGGTGACATGAGAACACCCTTCAGGAGGGTGAAACCACAGAAAACATCCAGTCTAGACTGGGTAGCTGTGCTGATCAACTAGCAGGAATGTTCACCAATATCTTTAATTTTTTACTTCATCATTCTGAGGTACCCACCTACTTCAATCAGGCTTCAATTACATTAGTGTCTAAGAAAAACATGTTAACCTGCCTCAATAACTATCATCCAGTAGCATTTACAACCACTATGCTTTGAGAGCTTGGTGGTGAAATATATCAGTTCTTGCTTGAGAAAAATTACCCACGGGAGCAATGGGACAACAGTAGATCCCATTTCATTGGTTCTTCACTCAATCCTGGAACATCCAGATAGCAAAGATATATACTTCATTAGCTATAGCTTGACATTCAATACTATCGTCCCCTGAAAGTTTATCAATAAACTTCAAGTTCGAGTCTTCAACATTTCCTTGTGCAAATGGATCCCCAATTTCCTCACTTGCAGACCCTGGTTAGTTTGGATCAGCAACAACTTCACTGCCATAATCTCCTCCAGCACAGGTAGACCACAACACCTACATGAAGTCTTGCTTCCCCCACACAGGACATGCTCTATTCTTGCAGCTGCCATTGGGCAGAATGTACAAGAGCTTCAGGACTCACACCACTAGGTGCAGGAACAGTTACCACCCCTCAACCATCAGGCTCTTGAATTAACTGAGTTAACATTTTTCAGTTTCACTTGCCCCATCACTGAAATGATTCCACAACTTATGGGCTCACTTTCAAGGATTCTTCATCTCATGTTCTTGATATTTATTGCATATTTATTCATTATTATCATTTCTTCTTCTATCTGCACAGCTTGTTGTCTTTTGCATGCTGGTTGAATACCAAGTTAGTGTGGTCTTTTATTTATTTTATATGGTCATTATTCTATTATGGATGTATTGAGTATGCCCAAAAGAAAATGAATACCAGGGATGCATAACGTGACATATATGTACCTTGATAATAAATTTACTTTGAACTGCAAAAAAACCCTTTAATCACAACTGTAATGGTTTGCTTATGTAGATCTTCAAAAAGTTTTGTAAGTGTTTTGACATGTTTGGAAGTTTGGAATTCTTATTAAAAGTTTAAACGCTGCTGACTTCTGTTAGCAATCAGACAAAGCTAAGGAGCACATCCACTGTCTGATTTGTACAGATTTTGCTAATGGGGCAAAGACATTTGTTCAAAGTGACATCTCTTATTCTGGATGCGGGGAACAGCAGTGTTGAAGGACAAGCTGGAAAATACACTGCGAGGTGATCACTACGAGCACACTCGGAGAGTCCTTTCAGGGCAGCAGCAAGGAGCATTGCTTAGTCACACAGTTCAAAGTCTGGATCATTGCTTCTTCGTCCATTGTTGCTAGCTCTTTGCATCATCTCCTTTCTACAATTCAGGTTACCAGTGGTCACTGTACTTTGCTGCTGCTTTGTCTTTCCTTCTGTGTTTAGTTTACTTAGTGACACAGCGCAGAACAGGTTCTTTAGGCCCAATGAGCCACACTGCCCATTTATTCAATTCTGACCTAAGCATAGGACAACTTACAGTCATAAAATAACCTTCTAACCGGTACATCTTTGGACTGTGCTAGAAAACCAGAGCACCGAGAGGAATCCCATGTGATCAGAAGGAGGTATGTGCAAACATTTTACAAATGATTTGAGATTTGAACTCCAAACTCCAACAGCTCCAGATGTACTAGCATCATGCTAACCACTACACTACAATGGTACCCATCTGAACTCGATTTCCTTTCCATCAGCCCAGAACAATAGAGTCCATTGGCCATCCTTTCAGAATGACTTTCATCCATCCCTTAGAGTCAGCTGACCATGCCAGAGGCTGTTGTGTTTGTAGGTGGCCCAATGCTTTGTTTGCATAAGACTGTAAGTCCATAAGTCATAGGAGTTCAATTTGGCCATTCAGCCCATTGAATCTGCTCTATACTATTCAATCATAGCTGATTTAATATCCCTCTTAAACCCATTCTCCTGGTAATCTTTGATGCCCTGACTAATCAAAAACTGATGTCCCCCCTCCTCTTTTAAATATACCCAAAGACTTGGGATCCACAGCCGATGTTGTCTGGAATGGACAGCTGTAGTTATAAGGAGACATTTCTGGCATTTTAAATTTCGTTGCAATGGAGGCGGTTGGAAAATTAGGAAGGTTTAATTGCAATTGTATAATTGTGCAGATAAAGCCTCACCTTGAAAGTGACCAACAGTTTTAGTCCCCTTATCCAATAAAAGAATTTTGCATCATTGGGGTTAACAGCATCAAATCTCTGAACAGTCAATGAACCAACCAATGAACACTGCCTCACTATTTTTACTCTCTTTTTGCATTACTTATTATTTCTTAATGTTTTTATAGTTTTCTTTATATTGCACAGTACTGTTGTCACAAGACCACAAAAACTTCATTATCTATGTCAATGATATCAAACTTGATTCTGATTCTGATTTTGAACAGATGCAAAACACTGGAGGAATGGAGCAGGTTAGATAGAATTCATGGAGGAAAATGGGAGGGAAAGGACTCACCCCAAAATGTTCTCCAGTCTTCATGAAGCGGCTTCACCCAAAATGTTGTCTGTTTAATAGACCATAGTACAATACATCACATGGGCTGGACCTTTGGCCCACAATTAAATTAGTGTTCAAATGCTTAACTGATCTCTTCTGCTTACACAATGACCATATCCTTCAATTTTTCTCACATTCATATCCCTATCTAAATGTCTCTCCTAATGTTTCTGCATCTCCCACCATCCCAAGCAGTTTATTCTAGGAACCCACCAATCACTGTGTAAAAACTAGCTTCTCGTATCTCCTTTGAAATTATCTCCTTTCACCATAAATGCATAACCTCTGGTATTAGACATCTCAACCCTTGGAAAAAGATATTGTCTGTCTAATCTATCCATGCCTTTCATAATTGTACAAACCCCGATCAGATCTCTTTCAGCCTCCCCTGCTCCAGAGAAAACAACCCAAGTTTGTCCAATCTCTCACACACTCCCTAATACACTCTGAAGTTGCTGAAATTGTGTGTAGCAATTCAAAGTTTCAGCATCTGCAGTTACTCCTGTGTATTGGGGGCAGTCCAAAGTCAATTCACCCAAGCTAATTACTGGATGAAAGGGTTCTCTTACTAACAGAGACTAGATAGTTTGGACCAATATTCACTGAAGTTTAGATGAATTAGGGTGAACTTATTAAAACTTATGAGGTCTTTTAGTGAGCTTGACAGGGTAGATGCTAAGATGTTTCCATTAAAGGGAAAGTCTTGAACAAGGGGACACAAAAAGGTCAGTTCCTCTAAAACTGAACGATGTCCTTTTATTTCAGACTTTTGGATCTCCTTCCTGATGGCAGTAGTGAAAACAGAGCATAGCCTAGATGGTGGGAGTCCTTGATAATGGATGCTGCTTTCTGATGGCAGTGCTCCTTTAGATGTGCTCAATGGTGGGGAGGGCTTTGCCTGTAATGGACTGGGCTATATCGATTACTTTTTGTAGTCCTTTCCATTTCTGGGCACTGGTGTTTCCTACCAGCCATTGCATCATAGAGTCATAGAAAACTATAGCACAGATACAGGCCATTTAGCCCATCTAGTCCATGCAGAACCATTTAAACTGCCTACTGCCATTGACATGCACCTGCTGTGACGCCACCAGGCAGGATACTCATCTCTGTACATCTGTAGAGATTTGTCAAAGTTTTAAATGATATGTTTATTGAATGCAAACGTCTAAGATAGTAGAGGCTCCATTGTGCCTTCTTTCTGATGGCATTGACATACTGGTCCCAGGACAGGTCATCTGATATAACAATGCCAAGGTATGTAAAGCTACTGACACTAACAAGGCAAAGATTTTCCAGAAGTGTGCCATGGGGTTCTTAACACACATCTATGAGAGGTGATAGAAGCTTGGTATAAAGATTGGCCCAGTTCTGCTCCTATGATTTATGGTTTGATGGTAAATCATAGCCAAAGTTGGCACTGCTGACAGTGCAGCACTCCCTTCAGAGAGTCAAAATGGATTATTACTTTATAAAATTATGAAAGTCATCACAATTGAATTGAAGCCAAAATTACTGAATGATATGTTGCAAAAGATGACAGCAAGCATGAATATTTACAATCTCGCATTAAAGTTTATACAAGGCCAAATTGCCTTGACGATACCCAATTTGCAATGTCCAAGGGTCACTGGAATGGATGGAAGTATTAGTCCAAATCATTTCCGAAACTGCTGCATTGTGCAGTGAAGAAAATGGTTCTTGGCAGTGCCTTTGAGGCACAGAATTTAAATTGTAATATAATATTTCATCTTAATTCAACACCGTCTGCATTTGATCTTCTTTGCTCAATAGTACTGAAATTGAAAATGGTAGAAAATATCACTGTCAGAAGTTGAATCAAACACCCCCTCTCCCACCTAGAATATGAGAGATTTATCTCTGCCCCTGGAACTAAGTATATCAGAAAAGGAATGTCTTCTTACTGAGAGATACAGGGAGAATGTAGTCTATTGATAAAGGACAGTTATTACTTATTTAAAGGTACATTAAAACCAATTTGAAAAAAAGTCAAATAATATTGATATACAGAATTTATGATGAGGATGTGGGGCTCATTGACACACAACCTATGCATTCTGAAGTACTTTACAGCTGATTCTGCATTGCTAGTGGCGATTTTCTCCCTCAGTAAGCCATTCAATGTCTGCCTTCTCTCTCAATATGACACTGAGTCATCATTAAGGACCCCCCCACAACCCAGGACATATTCTCTTCTCATTGCTACCATCATTATGGAGGAACAGAACCCAACTCTTCTTCCAAGAGGAAGCAATGAGCCGACATGTCGGAAGGGGAGTGGGAATGGGAATTAAAACGTTTGGCCACCAGGAAGTTCTGCTTTTGGCGAATGGGGCAGAGGTGCTCAACAAAGCCACCTCCCAGTTTACAATGCAGTTCTCCAATGTGGAAGAGGCTATATCAGGAGCAGCGGACATAATTGTCAACCACAGCAGGTTCAAGATCCTGCAAGGATCCTGAATGCAAGTGAGAGAGGAGGTGAATGGGCAGGTGTAGCACTTTGGCCACTTCCAGGGATAAGTGCTGGGAGGCAGATTAGTGGGGAGGGAAGAATGGTCAAGGGAATTATGGAGGTCGTGATCTCTGCGGAAATTGTGGGGTAGGGCTGGTAAAGATACGTTTGGTGGCATGATGCCTTTGAGATAGCAGTGATTATGGAACTTAATTGTTATGGCATCATTCTTCGTAGGAGATACAAGAGACCGCAGATACTGGAGTACAGACAACAGACCACTTGCTAGGAGAACTCAGTGAATTGAGCAATATCTGTGGGAGGAAAGGAGCTGTCAACTTTTTGGATTGAGACCTTTCATCAGGCCCAAACCCTGTGTCCTGTGTATGATTTTAACCTGCAGCATCGAGAATTCCTTTCCTCCTCCAGAATCTGCTTGACATACCAAACTCTTCCAGAAGATTGTTCATTGTCCAGAATCAGAGGCAGATTTATTATCATTGACATATAAGTTGTGACATTTATTGTTCTCCTCCTCTGAGGAATCACACCTCCAGCTAGGCAACACTTCTTGCTGCATTTGCATGTTGGACCAGAATGCAGCCTTGACAGGATGATCAGGGAGGTCAGTCATGTCAACTCCTCGTCTGTGACAACCAGATACCTGGGTCAAGGGCAGGATGCAACTTTCACATTTCAATAGCAACGCAGGAATCTCAATGGACATTCTTCAAGCACTCTCTAGTTGGGAGAGGTGGTAGTGCCAGAAGGTACAGTGTTAGATTACTTTAAAGGACATACTGTTCTGCCAAGAAATATGATGTTTATTTGAACCTACTCTCTCCTTGGCATTACAGGGGCTGCAAAGAAAAGAGCCATCCAGACCATCACAGAGGCTGATGAGCGAGCTGGCTGTGGATCAAGAGGTGTTGATCATGGACCAGTGCTGCTGAGACTCAAGCCAGGGCCTGATAAACCCAAGCAGTGTCACCAGAGCAAGAGTGTCTGATGCTGGAAGACGGAAACATTTGATGAGCCCAGGTTTACAACACCGATGATGTGCCTCAGCATCATGGTACCTAAATCAGTGTCGCAAAAGTGAATCAGAAAATCCTTCTCCTGGAGATCCCCAGACCTATTTATGTTCTCCTTAAGGTGAATGGTCCTTCCGTCATCCCCATATTCCTAATATTATTATTGTTTATTGTTTAATCGTGTACAAAAGTCCAAAGAAGAACCTGATTTGCATACTATCCACACTAATGAATTTGTTACGACAGTGCGTTGAGGTAGGACAAGGTAAGCAAGAAGAAAATGTAGAATAATGGATGAAGATTTAAAATTTGAAGAGCATTTGAGGACTCTGGGCCTAAACTCACTGGAGTTTAGAAAAAGAAGAGGGGACCTCACTGAGACCTACTGAATGTTGAAATGCCCAACACAGAAGAAAGCCTAACAATAACAGAATGTAGAAAAAGTGTTACAGAGAAAGGGCTTTTCCAGTAGGCAATAAAGTGCAAGTTCATATTGAGGTAGATTGCAAGGTTAACTGTCCACCTTATCATACTAAGGAACTTCAATCATCTTATAACAGTGAAATAGAAGTACTCCTTCAGGATGAACGTACGTACCTTCAGGATTTTGTAGCTTCTATCTGACGCGAGGGGAGAACAGAGAATGCCTGGGGTGAGCAGGGTCTTTGATTTTATTGACTGCTTTGCCAAAGCAGTAAGAAGTGTAGACAAAGCCTATGGAGTGAAGGTTAATTTTCATAATGTGCTGACTGTTGGCCATGAAAAAAATCAAACTGTGAAAAAAATCTAACTGGAACATGCCAAGGACAGTGGAAGTGGCAGATAAAATATCTTTGATCTTGCCTTGTAATGGAAGAAATGGAGACAGGCATTTTATGAGACTGTTCTGCAGCCTTTATTTTGCAAACTGTTTTGTAAGCTGGCTTTGCTCAGGAACAGTTGGATCTAAGCAATTAAAGGTAGACACAACAAGGCCCAACTGATAGTCTGATAACTTCTAAATAAGAATCTGCTAGGTGCAACATGCAGTTTTAAGAATGGGGCATTCTGTGTCTGTGCCTGGAAGGTAGCTGACCCCAGTAATTGGCTAATCTGGTTTGCATAATCAGATTCAGAGATGACAAAGCAAGAAACAGGAAGTACAGCTCAGGGTGTTCTGGAGTTCCGAGTTCAATACCGGCACTGACCACATAGACTGCATAGGCTTCCTCCAGGTGCTCTGGCATCCTCCCACAGTCCAAAGACATACCAGTTAGTAGGTTAATTGGTCATTGTAAATTGTCCTGTGATTAGGCTGGGGTTAAATAGATGGGTCTCTGGGAGGTGTGGCTCATTGGCTTAGAAGGGTCTATTCCTTGCTGGATCTCTAAATTAATAAATAAATAGATGCAATCCTGATGAAGGATCTCATCCCAAAATGCTGACGATTCACTCCACGGATGATGTGTGACTTGCTGAATTCCTGCAGCATTTTATGTGTGTCACTCAGGATTTCCAGCATATGCAGAATCTCTTGTGTTCATGAAGTACAAGTCATTACTTGGAAAAAGGGCAATAAAGAGAATTTGCTTTGGACCAGAGCCAACAAAAAGCTGATGCATATTAGTCAGCTAGGTCAGAGCCGACAAAATCTGAACACGACAGTTTACGCCGTTAAGGAAGAGGAACAGGAACAGGGGACGTCAGATGTAAGGCAACAAGAACTCTTGGAACTAACTATGTCAAGGAAGACCCTGTACCAGGGGTAAGGATAAACAGAATCAATTGGTTGACTAATGGGAAATGAAAAGTCTTTGTTCTTGCCATATGGAGGAACGAATGGAGGCAACCAGTGTTATAAGTCAAAGAGGTAGACTGAGTAAGTGTTGGTACAGAGGGAGCTGTTGAATTCACAACTTAAATTGTTGGCCTTGGGGAAAACATAATTTACATTGATATTTGAATAGAGACAATAAAGTGCGAGTTTCAAATGAAGTAACATTCTTGTAGTGATTTGTCTAAACTTTAGCCAGAGGGTGGTGAATCTGTGGAATTCATTTCCGCAGATGACTGAGGAGGCCAAATCAGTTGGCACTTTTAAAGTCGAGGTTGATAAGGTCTTGATTAGTCAGGTCATCAAAGGACACAAGGAAAAAGCAGGAGAATGAGGTTGAGAGGGAAAATAAATCAGCCATTATCAAATACTGGAGCAGACTTGATGGCTGAATGGCCTAATTCTGCTCCTATCTCTTATGGTTTATGATCAGCTTGTGATTATTCAACACTGACCTTGTCCATAACTCTCTGCAGCTACTTGTGGTCCAAGTAGTCACCAGACCAAGCACAAGACAAGCATGTGTGAACAAGTACTGGTAAACGGATAAATATGTATCAGAATCACATTTATTATCACTGTCATGAAATTTGATGCTTTGTGGAATAGTACAATGCAAAGCATAAAAATTTAAGATTTAAATTTGGAGATACAGCATGGTAACTGACTCCATGAGCCTGTATTGCCCATTTACACCCATTTGGCTGGGTGTTACCTCCTAACCCATACATCTTTGTAATGTGGACGGAAACCGGAGCACCTGGAGGAAACCCACTCAGCCACAAGGAATGTATAAACTCCGCATAGATGGTGGTGGGAATCAAACTCCCGGTCACTGGCACAGCAAAATGATGCACCAACTGCCATGCTACTGTTGCACCCCTCTGCTTATCACCATTATTTCTTGATTCCCAGCATGAGGAGAAGCCTGAGGGCATACAACTATTTATGCACCTATGGATTATGTATACTTCTATAACATCACCTACCCTCTGTGGAATATAGTCATCCTCAACCTCTCCCTATAATTCAGTCTCTTAAGTCTTGGCAGCAACCTTATAATTTTTTGAACTCTTTCCAGTTTAATAACATACTTCCTATAGTAGGGTGATAAAATCTGTACACCATAAAACCATAAGACTTAGGAAAAGGATTAAGCCTTTCAGCCCATCGAGTCTGCTTCATCAATCCATCATGACTGATTTATACTAAAAGTTACTATGAGTCACAAAAATAAATAAATAAAGTGAAAGAAGAATAACAAGATTATGTTCATGGGTTCATAAAATATTAACTGGTCAGATGGATCACCTAGTTGGTCCCTCCTCCCTATCTAGAAGGAAATGCTGCCAACTAGCAAAGTAGCTTCAAACATAGTTCATTTATTTTCAATGATACATGTGTAAATCCAAATAATGTTCTTGAAACACATTTAAAACTCAGAGGAATTCTATTTTAAACATGTCCAAATTATAAACAATTTCTAAAACACAAAGGATTTCCAATACATAGGTACAATTCTTATAGACCAAAATGACTGACCAGTAATGTAGATGGACAAGTCATCTACTGCAGAAACCAAAGCCAGAGGCATGGATTCTATTCACCCGCCTTTTTATCATTCTTCTTCATGTTCTTCAACCACTCCTAATAAGCCTTTTTCTACCACTTGGGTGATTTTACACATACATGATATTTCCTCAGATACCATTTTAACAGAAATGTTGAAAAGAATTTTGGAGACATAGATCTCAGCTTAATGTCACAGTTCAAACTTAATGCTGCCAAGCTAACTTCCTTGAGTACATAAGCTTTCCAACAATAAATGCATCAATCATTTGATATGATAAATGATATTATCCATCTTGAACTGAGCAACTTGGAGTCAGCTTGTCTGTTTGAAACAAGCCAAATTAAACAACCTATTGTCTTATACTGCATCTCAAGCTGCAGTAAACCAGGCGTCGTCATACTTCTCACAGACAGAGCATCTGCTATGTACAGAGCTGGTTTGCAAAGCCTTTCTTTTAACTTCAAGGTGATTACTGCTTGTCATGTACATTTATAAGAACTGAAAATTTACTTCCATTTATTACCAGAAGTCAAACAAACTGTTAGTTGGAAGTTTACTTACAACACTTTTGGATCTTACAAGAGGTAACTGTTATCTATATCTACATGCTCAAGCTTTTCAGTCTGCTACAAGTCATCACTACAATCACCAAGATCCTTTTCCATAGTGAATACTGAAGTAAAATATTAAGTAAGTACCTCTGCTATTTCCTCCGGTTCCATACACACATGCACACTGCCACACTTGATAGGTCCAATTCTTTCACGTCTTATCCTCTTGCTCTTCACATACTTGTAGAATGCCCTGGGGTTTTCCTTAATCCTGCCCGCTAAGACCTTCTCATGGCCCCTTCTGGCTCTCCTAATTTCCTTCTTAAGATCCTTCTTGTTAGCCTTATAATCTTCTAGTTTATGGCTAGAAAGTGAAATTGGCAAAAAGCAAAGACCTACTAGCCTGGATTGAATATCTATCAGAGTAGTACAAGATAAAGTAATAATAGAGTACAGAATGAAGAGATACAGTTGCAGAGAAAGTGCAGTGCAGGCAGACAATAAGGTGCAGATCGTGAGGTCAAGAGCCTATCCTGGTTAGGAAGGTGAGCTACCACTGCGCCATAATTTCCGTGGCCTTTTGTAGGGTTTGGAGTTCCCTAATATCAGGCTTTGAGAGTGCAATCAATTGAGGTATACCCACACCTACAAGAACATAAATCCAGCAAACAGGCTAAAATAATGTTCATTGGGTTCTAAATGTTGGAAACATCAATTCATCTACAGCAAACTCACTCTTTAGCCTATCTCTCAAAGATAATCCTGCACTTTTCCATGGAAGTACAGAAATTGTAATGCTGTCTTAGATCAATTTACATCCATACAGCAGATTATCTGGTTACATTCACATTGCAGATGGAGGGGAGACTGCAGATACTGAAATTCGGTGTATCACAGAGTGGTGCTGGGGGAATTCAACAGGTCAGTCAGTATCGATGGAGAGAAATGGACAATTGTCATTTCAGGTCGAGATCCTTCATCAGGAGTGGAAAGAAAGAGAGGAGATACCCAGTATAAATGGATGGAGAATAGGTTGGAGCAAGAACTGTTGGGTGATAGTTGGATCCAGTGGTGAGGGGGTTGATAGGTAGGTGAGTAAGTGGAGAGAATGGGGATTCAAGAGATTGGGAGGTAATGTGAAAGTGACGAAAGACTGTCTCCCATCTGAGGTGCCAAGCAGCTAACATGACACTATTACATACAGCTCGGGCCATCGGAGTTCAGAGTTCAGTTCTGATGTCCTCTGTAAGCAAGTTTGTATGTTCCTTCCTGAGTGTGTCTTTGTTTCCTCCAGGTGTTCGGGTTTCCTCACACAGTCCAAAAATGAACCAGTTACTGGTTAATTTGTTCCGTGATTAGACTAGGGTGAAATGAGTGGCTTACTGGTCAATGTTGCTCCGAGGGACAAAAGGGCTCTGTCCCACACTGAATCTTCAAATAAATAAAAATTTAAAAATAAATAAGATCTTTCCTTCCAATCCTGAAGTGTCTGGACCCAACTATATCAACTATCCATTTCCCTCCATAGATGCTGCTCTACCTGTGCACAGGTTGGATCACCACCTTTCCCTGACTGTTGTGTGCGGGGAGCTTCCAGCATGGAGATAGGAGCCGGAGGAATCCCAGTTTTTTTTTTCATTTTCATTTTATGGGAGAGAAAATTGAAACTAAGCCAACAAAACAGGATAATGGGACAAATAACCTAAAGATTAGTCAGTCTCCTTCGGGAGCTGAAAAATTGGCGTCAATTTAATTCATTTCTGCGTGAAAATTTAAGAGATTCCTTTCTTCAGTTTAGAGTTATGTCTGGGTCATCTGGAAAGGGTGCAGCAGTGAACATATTCTTCAAAAACCAATTAAGCACACTAAACGAGAATATGGAATCAGCAGCACACGGGGAGAAAAAAGACCATTGCATAAAATGGAAGTAAAGTTAAATTAATGGCACTATTTTTCAGCGATCTATATAACACCCGTGATAGATGACGAAGGTCTGGGTTAATTTCTTTGCCTCATTAAAGATTGCTCAATCTCCCTCTGATGAATGCAGAGAAGTTGCATAAACGAAAGTAGTGGGAATGAGTCATTAGCACTCAACAATGGAGCAAAAAGTCATTTTAACAGCCTCCATTTACTATTTCAGCAATTGTTTTGCATTAATACAAAGTCTTTAATGTTGTTAGTACAGTGCGTGACAAGAAGTTGCAGAGAAACCACATACCTCGGCTATTCATGGTTAATGTAAAAACACAGAGGTTTCAAACATAAACACAAGAAATGTATTTATTTATTTTTATTTGCTGAGATATAGTGCAGCTAAAGCCTTTCGGGCCCTTCGAGCCACGTTGCCCAGCAACCCCCAATGTAACCCAAGCCTAATTATGGGACAGTTTACAATGACCAACTAACCTACCAATCGTTATGTCTTTGGACTGTGAGAGGAAAACAGAGCACCCAGAGGAAAGCCACGTGGTCTGGGAAAACATGGTTGACAAAGGAAGTTAAGGACTGCATAAAAACCAAGGAAAGGGCATATAATGTAGCAAAAGTGAATGGGAAGTTGGATGATTGGAAAGCTTCTAAAATCCAACAAAAGGCAACAAAATAAAAGCTGTAAGAAGGGAAAAGGTGAAATATGACAGCAGACTAGCCAATAATAAGGCACCAAAAACTTCATTCAGTATTGTTCTGTTATTGGTTATGACTGAATATAGTATTTCTTCTTGATGACAATTGCTCTTCCTGGGTGTATCTGAATTCTAGACAATGTTAATATTGTGGGCATACTATGTTGATACCGGAATGTGTGGCAACACTTGTGGGCTATCCCAACATATCTTTGGGTGTATTGAATGTTTACATAAATGATGCATTTCACTATATGCTTCAGTGAATGTGAATCTGGCTGATATTTCAGACATCTGAATTAAGGATCTCTATCAGAAAATCTAAATCTAAATCTGAATTCGGGTTCTAACGTTTTTCTGTCATTCATTCTTTGGGGATATTCTTCTGTTTCACAGATGTCTGTGGAGAGTAAACATTTCAGTTTGTGTACATTCTCTGATATTAATTGGGATCATTGAACCGGTGAACCATTGAATTAGTTAAGTGAAAACTTGCAGGATAAGGGAGAAGAACCTTGGTTGATTTGAGATTCTTAGGTGAGGATAATTGTTGTGTATTTAATATATCAGTAATATTTGTGTAATCATGTATGTATGTATGTTTGATTAAGCATTCTTATTCACTTAAGTAATTCATTACAAGTTATATATACAAATACATGAGTTGCGTACACCATCACACTACCACTTGACATATGCACAATTCACTTAATGCAAAGCCCAAGTTAGACTTACATTTCGGACTCACGTGTCTTCCTTTGAGTTAGTTTAATGTTTTGAAATTACAAAACATAGCAATAATCTTTGATAAAATGAAAATGTGTTGTTCAGGAGTTAACAGGAAGGCCCCAGTAGTGTCTACATCAGATACTGCCTCAAGAAGAGAGCGTCATCAAATCTCCCCGCCAACCGAGCCACACTATCTTTCTGTCAGCAACTTTGAGTAGGAAGTGCAGATGCCCAAAGTCCCACACCAGCAGATATGAGAACAGCTACTTTCTATCAACCATTTGGTTCCTGAATCTATCGGCAAAATCATGACCATGACCTCCGTATAGCAACAATGTGACCATATTGAAAACTTTGTGTTACAATGGATTTTGGTTCTCTTGTTCGAGTTGTGTTCTGTCTTGTAAAGCTTGTATATAAATTATGTTTTTATTTTGACTGCTGCTTATATGTTCCTATTACTTACTCTACTAAATACCCTACTCTGGCTGAACCATGATCGCTGCAATTCATAGCCCGTAATTTCTCTTTGGGAGTTGTGCTTTTGAAATGACTGTATTATCCAGTGCTTTTGTGGTGGCCTGAAGGATTCAGCAAACTGGACTCTCAAGAATACAGGAATGACATTGCTGGAGCACACTTTGGGCCAGATTCAAACATTGGGGCAGATTGAAATGATGAAACCCAGGCGCAAGAGTGAAAAATAAACAGGTTTGGCCAATTTTTGTGCCGAGCTACATTTTAAAAATTAAGATGCTGAGGTCAGGGACAGAGGATGAACCTGAACGACCTGGGAGAGGAGACTGGTGGTATCACTCTGCTGCCAGAGAGGGGGTGCCTGTTACTCTGCCCAGAGAGTGTCCTGAGCCTTCCTGCCTTATGGATATGGACTTGGGCTATGGAGTTTTTTTTTTCACTTACCATTTTTTATATTCTGTTATTTACCTGGTCTTTCTAGATTTTTTTTGTGTGTGGGGAATAGAATTTGGGGGAAAATGTGTCTGTTCTGTTTTTGTTTTTTTTTTGTGTCGAGAGGGGTGATTTTGGGGTTGTTGATCAGACCACAAGACAATAGGACATAGGAGCAGAATAAGACCATTTGGCCCAACAAGACAGCTCCGCCATTTCAACATGACTGATCCAGGATCCCATTCAATTACCTACACCTGCCCTCTCACCATATCTCTTGATGTCCTGACCAATCAAAAATGATCAACATCTGCCTTAAATGCACTCACGTACTTGGGCTCCACCGCAGTCTGTGGCACAGCATTCCACAGATTCACTACTCTCTGGCTAAAAAGATTCTTCCTTACCTTTGTTCTAAAGGGTTATCCCTCAATTTTCAGGCTGTGTCCTCTAGTTCTGGATAGCCCTTACCATAGGAAGCATCCTCTCCACATGCACTCTCTCTAGTCCTTTCAACATTTAGTAGGTTTCAGTGAGATCCCCCTGCCTTCCTTTAAATTTCAATCAGTACAGGCCCAAAGCTACCAAACACTCCTCATATGTTAACCCCTTTATTCCCAGAATCATCCTTGTGAACCTCCTCTGGACTCTCTCCAATGACAACAAATTCTTTCTGAGATTTTGGGCCAAAATCTGTTGACAGATCTCCAAGAGCAGCCTGACTAGTGTCCTATAAAGGCTCCTTGCTTTTATATTCTATCCCTCTTGAAACAAATGTCCACATTACATTTGTCTTCTTTACCACAGACTCACCCTGTGGACTAACCTTCTGGGAGTCTTACACGAGGACTCCTAAGTCCCTCTATTGTTCAAACTTTCTCCCTATTTACATAATAGTCTGCAATATTGTCCCTTTTACCAAAATGCATTATCATACATTTCCCAACACTGCCACATTTTGCCTATTCTTCCAATTTGTCTAAGACCTGCTGCAATTACGTTGCTGTATCAACACTTCGTACCCCTCCACCTATCTTTGTATCATCTACAAACTTTGCCACAAAGCCATCAATTCCACTATCTGAATCAAACAATATGAAAAGTACTGGTCCCAATACTGATCCCTGAGGAACACCACTAGTCACTGCCAACCAACCAGAAAAGGTTCCCTTTATTCCCAGTCGCTGCCTCCTGCCTGTCTGCCATTCCTCTATCCATGCCAGTATATTTCTTGTAACATCATAGGAATTTATCTTGTTAAATAGCCTCACCTTATCAAATGTCTTCTGAAAATTTACATTAACAACATCCATTGCCTCTCTTATGTCCACTCTGCTGGTTACTTCCTCAAGCAGATTTGTCAGGTAAGATTTCCCTTCAAGCAAACCATGCTGACTTTGACTTATTTTGTCATTAGTTTCCAAGTATCCCAAAACCTTATCCTTAATAATCAACTTCAACACTTTTCCAACCACTGAGGTTAGGCTAAATGGCCTATACTTTCCTCTCTTTTTGTCCTCCTCCCTTCTTAAGAGTGGAGTGACATTTGCAGTTTTCCAGTCCTCCGGGACCATGCCAGGATCAAATGATTCCTGAAAGAACATTATCAATGCACCTGTCATATTATTCAGCAACATCTTTTAGTATTCTGGGATATTGTTTATCTGATCCAGGTGACGTATCCACCTTAAGACCTTTGAGTTTGCCTCGCACTTTTTCCTTTGCAATAGCAATGGCATTTGACTCCTGCTGCTCCCTGACACACTGCTAGTGTCTTCCACAGTGATGACTGATGCAAAGTAACGATTAAGTTCATCTGTCATTTCTTTGTCCTTCATTATTACAACATCAGTATAATTTTCCAGTATCAACTTCAGACTTCATCAACTCTCATCTCTTTTTTACTCTTTATAAAACCTGAAGAACTTTTTGTATCTTGCTTTATATTATTGGTTAATTTGCCTTCATGATTCATGTTTTTCTTTCTTGTAGTTTTTTTAGTTGACTTTTGTTGGATTTGAAAAGTTTCTCACTTTTCAGGACATTTATGGAGACAGGTGTATAAAAACGGCCTGAAGGATCATTGGGGAGCCGAGTCACCCAAGCCACAAACAATTCTAGTTGCTACCATCTGAGAAACAGCACCACTGCATTACAGACAGGACCAGCAGGCCAGCTTCTTCCACCAGGCTATCCGACTGATTAATTCACACTAATGCAACTGTATTTCTCTGTTATATTGACTGTCCTGTTGTACATACTATTTATTACAAATGACTATAAATTGTACATTGCACATTTAGACAGAAACTTAACATAAAGATTTTTACTCCTCATGTATGTGAAGAAGGTGAAAAATAAAGTTAATTCAATTCATCCAATTTCCCACTCAATTTGTTACCTTATATGTCCTTTCCTTGGCTTTTATACAGTTCTTAACTTCCTTGTCAGCCACAGTTGCTTAGCCCTGAAATTTGAGAACTTCCTCCACTGTGGGACATATCTATCCTGTGCCTTGTGAACTATTCCCAGAAACTTCAGCCATCTCTTCTCTGCCGTCATCCCCGCCAGTATCGTCCTCCAGTCCACGTCGGCAAGTTCCTCTCTCATCCCTCTGTAATTGCCTTTATTCCATTGCATTACTGATCTATCTGACTTGTGCTTCTTCCCCTCAAATTGCAGTATGAATTCAATCATATTATGACCACTGCCTCCAATGGGTTCCTTTACATTAAGTTTCCTAATAAGATCTTGGTTATTACAGAACAGCCAGTCTAAGATAGCCTTCCCGCAAGTAAGCCCAAGCACAAGCTGCTCTACAAAGCCATTTGCATGCATTCAACAAGTTCCCTCTCTTGCAATCCAATGTCAACTTAGTTTCCCAATCCCCTTGTATATTGAAGTCCCCCATTACTATTTTGACATTACCCTTATTTCATGCCCTTTCCAGCTCTCTTCTCAGTCTGAATTCATATCTTGGCTTCTATTTGGAGGTATATAAATGATTCCATAATGTTATTTTTCACCCTTGCTGTTTTATAACTCCACTCACAAAGATTCAACATTCTCTGACCCAATGTCACCTCTTTATAAAAATGTAATTCCATCTCTTAGTAAAAAAGCTGCACCACCACCTATTCCTCCCTGCCTGTCCTTTCGATGCAACATATATCCTTTGTTGTTAAACTTCCAGTTCTGGCCTTCTTTCAGCCATGACTCCGTGATGCCCACAACATCATACCGACCAATCTTTAATAGCGCCATGAGCTCGTCCACCTTATTCTGAAAGCTAAGTGCATTTAAATATAAGGCCCTCAGTTCTGCATTCTTTGCGCTCTTGAATTTTTCCCCTGTGAGACAACTTAACTCTTTGCTCTGTCTCCAGTTGTACCCAATTCTTGGCTTGTCGTTCCTTACAAACATAATAGATATTGCATCCTCTGCTTATAAACCTGCAGGCTCATCTTCAGCCCTATCATACTGGTTCCCATCCTCTTGTCATGTTAGTTTAAACCACTCCCAATAGCTCTAGCAAACCTACCTGCAAGTATTTTGGTCCCCTTGGATTCAAGTACAACTCATCCCTTTTGTAAAGGTCACATCCATCCCAGAAGAGGTCCCAATTATTCAGAAATCTGAATCCCTACCTCCTGCTCCAGTTCTTCAGCCACACATTTATCTGCCACCTCATTCTATTCCTATCGTCACTGTTGCTTGGCACAGGCGGCAATCCGAGATTACTACCCTTGAGGTCTTTCTTCACAGCTTGCTTTGGCTATCTGAAGATGTATTTCAGAGTTGTTTTCTTTGATAACAAATGAACCTTTGAACCAGTGTTCTGCTCACTCCTCTATGAGGTTTTACTCACCTCTGTACTGAAATGACTCTGCAGCTGTGGCTTGCATGCATTGGGAACCTAGACCATCTACAGTACCAGATGTGGTCTGCAGCTATGGACTCACCTTCGGAGACTCTGCAGTTCATGTTCCTTGTACTATTTGTTTACTTGTTTGTTGTTTGCACTATTTGTTCTTTTGTCCCACATCAGATGTTTCATGGTCTTTGTTGTGTAGGTTTTTTTTTCATGGAATCTATTGAAACCCCTTTTTAGTGGGTGTCTCTGGAAATGTGGTTTGTCAGCCCCTCTCTAACAGCCACTGGACTCGGTGGTGTGGAACCCATCTTCATCACTCCATATGTCTAGCGTGTATCCGATTTCAAAACCCGTGAGTTTGGAACGTCTCACCCACCTGACCAACCTTGACCCACCTCAGTGTCTGTCACAAAAGCTTCTCCTCTAGCGTTCTCTAGAACTTTCTCACAGTTCCATCCTACTGATTGGATGACACACACACTCCTAAGCATCCCTTATCTTTAATGTTAACACAAACACTGCCAGAACAACACACTATTTCTACAGAAAAAAAAATTACATGAGATATCCTACAACATTAGCAGTAAAACATTTACCAGTGTGATACATTAGACCATAGACCATAAGACAAAGGAGCAGAAGTCAGCCATTCGGCCCATCGAGTCTGCTCCGCCATTTCATCATGAGCTGATCCAATCTCCCCTTTAGTCCCATTCCCCTGCCTTCTCACCATAACCTTTGATGCCCTGACTATTCAGATGCCTATCAATCTCTGCCTTAAATACACCCAATGACTTGGCCTCCACTGCCGCCCAACAAATTCCACAGATTCACCACCCTCTGGCTAAAAAAATTTCTTCGCATTTCTATTCTGAATGGGCGCCCTGAAATCCTCAAGTCATGTCCTCTCGTACTAGACTCCCCCACCATGGGAAACAACTTTGCCACATCCACTCTGTCCATGCCTTTCAACATTTGAAATGTTTCTATGAGGTCCCCCCTCATTCTTCTAAACTCCAAGGAGTACAGTCCAAGAGCGGTCAAACGTTCTTCATATGTTAACCCTCTCATTCTCAGAATCATTCTAGTGAATCTTCTCTGAACCCTCTCCAACGTCAGCCCATCCTTTCTTAAATAAGGAGCCCAAAACTGCACACAGTATTCCAAGTGAGGTCTTAGCTCTGCTTTATAGAGCCTCGACATCACATCCCTGCTCCTATACTCTATTCCTCTAGAAATGAATGCCAACATTGCATTCACCTTCTTCACCACTGACTCAACCTGGAGTTTAACCTTAAGGGTATCCTGCACGAGGACTCCCATTGCAACTCAGAACTTTGAATTCTTTCTCAATTTAAATAATAGTCTGCCCATTTATTTCTTCTACCAAGGTGCATGACCGTACACTTTCGGACATTGTAATTCATTTTCCACTTCTATGCCCATTCCCCCAGTCTATCCAAGTCTCTCTTCAGACTCTCTGTTTCCTCAGCACTACCAGCCCCTCCACCTGTCTTTGTATCATCAGCAAACTTAGCCATCTATTCCATAATCCAAATCACTGATAATACAACGTAAAAAGAAGTGGTCCCATCACGGACCCCTGTGGAACACCACCAGTAACCAGCAGCCAACCAGAATGGCATCCCTTTATTCCCACTGTCTGTTTCCTGCCAATCAACTAACACTCTATCCATGTATGTAACTTTCTCGTAATTCCATGGGCTCTTATCTTGTTTAGCAGCCTCATGTGCGGCACCTTGAGTGTCAGAGACCCTGAGCCAATAGGCTGGTCCTGGATTTATTTCCACTTGGAATAATTTACTTATTATTATTTAATTATTTATGGTTTTATGTTGCTATATTTCTACACTATTCTTGGTTGGTGCGACTGTAACGAAACTCAATTTCCCTCGGGATCAATAAAGTATGTCTGTCTGTCTGTCTTGTCAAAGGCCTTCTGAAAATCCAAATACACAACATCCACTGCATCTCCCTTGTCTAGTATACTTGTAATTTCCTCAAAAAATTGCACTAGGTTTGTCAGGCAGAGTTTTCCTTTAAGAAAACCATGCTGAGTTCTGCCTATCTTGTCATATGCCTCCAGGTACTCCGTAACCTCATCCTTGACAATCAACTCCAACAATTTCCCAACCACTGATGTCAAGCTAACAGGTCTATAATTTCCTTTTTGCTTCCTTGCCCCCCTTCTTAAATAGCGGAGTGACATTTGAAATCTTCCAGTCCTCCGGAATCAGGTCAGAATCTATCGACTTTTGAAAGATCAGTGCTAATGCCTCTGCAATCTCCACTGCTACTTCCTTCAGAACATGAGGGTACATTCCATCTGGTCCGGGAGATTTATCTACCCTTAGACTATACAGCTTCCTGAGTACTTTCTCTGTCGTAATTGTGACTACGCATATTTCTCTTCCCTGACACCCTTGAATGTCCGGTATATTGCTGGTGTCTTCCTCAGTGAAAACTGATGCAAAATACTCATTCAGTTCCTCTGCCATTTCTTATCTCCCAATACAATTTTTCCAGCATCATTTTCTACCAGTCCTATATCTACTCTCATCTGTCTTTTACTCTTTATATACCTGAAAAAGCTTTTAGTATCCTCTTTGATATTATTTGCTGGTTTCCTTTCATAGTTCATCTTTTCCCTCTTAATGACCTTCTTAGTTTCCTTTTGGAAGCTTTTAAAAACTTCCCAATCCTCTGTCCTCCCACTAAGCTTTGCTTCCTTGTATGCCCTCTGTGTTGCTTTTACTTTGGCTTTGACTTCTCTTGTCAGCCACGGTTGGATCCTTTTTCCATTTGAAAATTTCTTCTTCTTTGGAATATATCTGTCTTGCACCTTCCTCACTTCTTGCGTAAACTCCAGCCACTGCTGTTCTGCCATCCTTCTCTCTAGTGTCCCTTTCCAGTCAACCTTGACCAGTTCCTCTCTCATGCCACTGTAATTTCCTTTACTCCACTGAAATACCGACACATTGGATTTCAGCTTCTCTTTCTCACATTTCACAGTGAACTCAATCATGTTATGATCACTGCCTCCTAAGGGTTCCTTCACTTCCATCTCTGTAATCACCTCTGCTTCATTACACAACACCCAATCCAGTACAGCCGATCCCCTAGTGGGTTCAAGAACAAGCTGTTCTAAAAAGCCATCTTGCAGACATTCTACAAATTCTCTCTCTTAAGACCCAGTGCCAACCTGATATTCCCAATCCACTCGCCTGTTAAAATCCCCCACAATTATCACAACACTGCCCTCCTGGCAAGCCTTTTCTATTTCCTGGTGTAATTTGTAGTCCACATCACTGCAGCTGTTTGGAGGCCTGTAGATAACTGCCATCAGGGTCCTTTTACCCCTGTGATTTCTTAGTTCAACCCATAAAGATTCTGCACCTTCCGATCCTATGTCAGCTCTTTCTAACGATTTAATATCATTTATTGCCATTAAACCCATGCCACCCCCTCTACCTACCTGCCTAACCTTCCGATACACCGTGTATCCTTGGACGTTCAGCTCCCAGAGACAAGCATCCTTTAGTCACGTCTCAGTGATGGCCACAATATCATACCTGCCAATCTGTAACTGTACAACAAGATCATCCACCTTATTCCTTATGCTGCGTGAATTTAAGTATAACACCTTAAGTCCGGTATTTGGTACTTTTTGCATTGATTGCACTGCAACTCATCCCAATGGCTGCAAATTTGCTCCATCACCTGTCTGTCCTTCCTGACATCCTTACTGCTCACTACCTTAGATCTATTTCTGTTTTCCCTCTCCTCTGCTCCATCATTCCGGTTCCCATCCCACTGCCAAATTAGTTTAAACCCTCCCTAATGGCTCTATTAAACCTTTCTGTCAGGATATTGGTTTAATACACTATTGTGTTTCTTTGTTTTGTGGCTGCCTGCAAGAAGACAAATCTCAAGGTTGTATATGGTACACATACTTCAGTAATAAATTTGAACTTTGATGTGCCTGTGATGCTGCTACGTTTCCATTGCACCTGTATGTAGATGTATTTGTGCATATGAAAATGAATTTGACTTTGGCTTTGAAGATTTGCTTTTTTGTGGAAATTGTTCCAATAACTGGAAGAGCTTTAGAAATAATGTAGTCCATTTATTGTTGCAATGTAGCTGACCCTACAAAAGACAGATAACCTATCTTTAGATATTTTTGTCAAGACAGCCAAGAAGAGCTCATTTGTACTCCTTTAAAATGTTGCTGTAGGATAGTGTTGCTATCTCAATCAAGCCAACACAATGCAGCACACCCTCCATCCTGCATACACACCCTCCATCCTGCATACACCCTCCATCCTGCATACACACCCTCCATCCTGCATGCACACCCTCCATCCTGCATACACCCTGGGGTTAAGTTCCTGTAGAAGGTCCTGGGTTCATAGTTTTTTGTCAAAGGCTTCACCCACTGAGTTACAGCAGACAGGGTTAACAGGATTAGCAAACTTCTGTATAAACCAAGTGACAGTAATTCAGTTTCAGATCTTGGGAACCACATCCTGCAGGTCAGCCCAGTCACGGGATTTAACACCCTTTAGCTCTGTCCTCTAATTCTATACGGATAGGTATGCATATGGTACTTAACTCCTGCCTGGCACCATTCTGTATTAGATCACAAGACTATAAAACACAGGGACATATTTAGGCTATTCAGCCCATCTAATCTGCTTTGCCATTCCATCATGGCTGATTTATTATCCCTTTCAATCCCATTCTCCTGTCTTCTCCCTATGACATTTGATGTCCTTTCTGATGTTCCTGAGCTAAGTTCTGTGTCTTTGCACCTTATTCTCTTCCTGCATTGTACTTTCTCTGTAACTATTACACTTTATTTTGCATTGTTGTTGCTTCACCTTGTACTGTCTTGTGCACTGTGTATTGAGCTCATCTGTAGGAGCAGAATCAGAATCAGAATCAGGTTTATTATCACCGGCACGTGACGTGAAATTTGTTAACTTAGCAGCAGCACTTCAATGCAATACTTAATCTAGCAGAGAGGGAAAAATAATAAAATAAAAAAAATAAACAAGTAAATCAATTACAGTACTGTATACATATATTGAATAGATTGAAAATATGCAAAAACAGAAATACTGCATATTAAAAAAAAGTGAGGTAGTGTCCAAAGATTCAGTGTCCGTTTAAGAATGGGATGGCAGAGGGAAAGAAGCTGTTCCCGAATCGCTGCAGGCTTCTGTTCCTCCTACCTGATGGTAATAGTGAGAAAAGGGCATGCCCTGGGTGCTGGAGGTCTTTAATAATGAACGCTGCCTTTCTGAGACACCGCTCCTTAAAGATGTCCTGGGTAGCTTGTAGGCTAGTACCAAGATGGAGCTGACTAGATTTACAACCCTCTGCAGCTTCTTTCAGACCTGTGCAGTAACCCCTCCATATCAGACAGTGATGAAGCCTGCACAACTAGAGTGTATTGAGCAGTACGTAAGACAAGTTTTTCACTGTATCTCAGTCCATATGACAATAATAAATTATTTCCAATTCCAATTCTAGTTTTTTTTTCAAGCCTGAAGGAAATTTCCATAGTAGCCAGTGCCAAGGCAAGGAAAGACCTCATGGAGTTGAGGAAAATTTAAGGAAAGGAAGACAGGAATGATGAATGTGTGACCAACATCCTTCTCCCCTCTACCTGAAATGTGACCATCTGTGGAGTTACCCCTTAACCATCAGGCTCATGAACCAAAGGGGATAATTCAACTTCTCTTGCCCCATCATTGAAGTGATCCCACAACCTATGGACTCACTTTCAAGAACTCTTCATCTCATGTTCTCAATATTTATTGCTTATTTATCATAATTATTATTATTTCTTTCTTTTTGTATTTGCACAGCTTGTTGTCTTTTGCACACTGGTTGAACGCCCAAGTTGGTGCGGTCTTTCATTGATTCTATTATGGTTATTATTTCATTATAGACTTATTGAGAATGCCCAAAGAAAATTAATCTTGGGGTTGCATATGGTGACATAAATACAGTTTGGTATTAAATTTGCTTTCAACTTTGAACTTTGAACATGCCTTAAGAAATTCAGCAACAAATTCTAGCACTGACAACTCCCTATCACAGAAGTAACCATCCCCAGTACTGAGCACATCAACCAGGAGTACTGTCACAAGAACTGCCTTGGCCTAAGCCACTACCTTAGGTCTCACACCTCATGGTTCAGGAACAGTTATTACCCCTCAACTATCAGGTTCCTGAACCAGCATGGATAAGTTCACGCATCTTAACACCTAACAGACTCCAGAAATAATGAACTCATTTTCAAAGTCCTGATGAATCATGTTCTCAGTATTATTGATACATCTACTTACTTTTGTATGGTTTGTCTTCTTTCACACATTGATTGTTTGTCAGTCTTTGTGAGTAGTTTTTCATTGATTCTATTGTATTTCTTTGTTCTTTTATGAATGCTTGCAAGAAAATGAATCTCAGAGTTGTATATGGTGACATATATGTACCTTTATGATAGATTAACTTTTGATCTTTTGAAAAAGATAGATAAACAAGTAGATATACAGAAAGACTGACTAACAGAGACATAAATACACTATACTGCAAACTAAAATACAAATTGATCAGTTTTTAGAAGAAATCAATTGGATAATCAATGTGCTGGGAAATTTGAAGTTTTTTAAAGTTACTTTTAAGTGACATACTGTATACTTACTTTGATAATAAATTTACATTGAACTTTTAAATTTGAAGTCAGTCAGCCACTGACAATACCCCGATTAGACACTTTAATTCTTCTCTGCTGAAGAACTTTTTGCAGGTTTCATTCTGGAGGTGACACACATTTGGGAAAAAAAGGACACAAAGTCCATTGAAATAACTGCTGCAGAAATTAGTGCCAAGGAAATTGGTAATCACATGTGGATTAGTCAGGGCATGAAAGGATATGGGTAGTTGGCAGGAGATTGGGGCTGAGAGGGAAATGGATCAGCCAGGATGAAATGGCAGAGCAGATTCGATGGGCCAAATGGCCTAATTTCACCTTCTGTATCTTATGATCTTATAGAATGATGCTGTTAAATGATGGGCTACACTAGGATGAACTGGGCTTGGAGATACACAATGAAGTGTCTGCATGGACGAAGCTTAATACGGGTTAATAAACTGTGGAAATGCTATACTTTGGCACCAGAAGCATTTCAATATTTGCAGACTTGCCCCAGCACTTGGATTGTGTTAGTTGTTAATGCAAACAATGTTTTTCGCTCTATGTTTTGATGTATATTTGACAAATAAAAGTAATTTCTAAATCTTACGAAAAAAAGTGTCCTGATAAGGGATCTTGGCTTGAAACTTTTAATCACCTCTATTGATGCTGCCTGACTTGCTAATTTCCTCCAGCACTTTTCCAGCATCTGAAGAATCTCTAGTGTTTTTAAAAAGACGGTAGCTAGTGTGCAAATGTGTGACAACCAGATTTAAACTGCACCTTGCATTTTAAAAATGGTCACTGTGCACTCCAATTTCTAGGCACAAGTGCATTACTAAGGTCCTAATTGCATTACTAAGGTCATCTCCAGACTTGTGCAGGGCATAAAATAAGAATGACTCCATTAGCAAACAAGTTTCAACTAGACACCGTCTGGAGTGTTCTGAGCAGTTTTTGGTCACTTATCTAAGAAAGGATGTGTTGGCATTGGAGGGAGTCCAGGGGAGGCTCATGAGAATGATCCTGTAAATGTAAGTGGTAATGTATCAGGAGCACTTGATAGACTGAGCCTGTACTCACCAGAGTTCAGAAATTGAGTGCGGATGTCATTGAAACCTATGAAATAATGAAAAGTCTAGATAGAGTGCACAGAGAGAGGATGATTCCTGTGGCAGGAGCGGGGTGGTTGTGGTGGGTCTAGGAACAGAGGACACAGCCTCAGAAACCAAGGACATCCTCTTAAAACAGAAATGAAAAATTGATGAATTTGTGGAATTTGTTACCATAATCAGCTGTGGAGGTCAAGTCATTGAGTATATTTAAACCGGAAGTTGATAGATTCTTGATTAGTGAAGATATCAAACGTCATTAGGAGGAAAATAGGATTGAGAAGGATATTAAATCAGCCATGATAGCATTGCAGAGCAACTCAATGGGCTGAATGATCTAGTTCTGCTCTTATGTTCTGTGGTTTGGTTCTATTTAATATACAGTACTATGCAGAAGTCTTAGGTACATATATATAAAAGACCTTAAGACATAGGAGAAGAATTAGGTCATCTGGCCCTTCAAGTCTGCTCTGCCATTCAATCATGGCTGATCCTTTCTTCTCTTCGTCAGCCCCATTCCCCGGTCTTGTTCCCATTACCTTTGATGCCATGTCCAATCAAGGACCTATCAAGCTGTACCTTAAATACACCCAACGATCGGGCCTCCACAGCTGCCTGTGGTATTAAATTCCACAAATTCACCACCCTCTGGCAAAAAAAAATACTCCACATCTCTGTTTTAAATGGAGGCCCCTCTATTCCTAGGTTCTTCCCTCTTGTCCTAGACTCCTCCACAATGGGAAACATCCCTTCCACATCTACTCTGTTTAGGCCTTTCAACATTTGAAAGGTTTCAATGAGATCCCCCTCATCCTTCTAAATTCCAGTGAGTACAGACCCAGAACTATCAAAAGTTCTACATATGATAACCCTTTCATTCCTGAAATCATCCTTGTGAACCTCCTCTGGACCCTCTCCAATGCCAGCACAGCACAGCACAGCACAGCACAGCACAGCACAGCACAGCACAGCTTTTCTTAAATGAGGGGCCTAAAACTGTTCACAATACTCAAGGTGAGGCCTCACCGATGCCTTATAGAGCCTCGGCATCACATCCCTGATCTTATATTCTCGACCTCTTGAAATGAATACCAACATGACATTTACCTTCTTCACCACTGACTCTACCTGCAAGTTAGCCTTCAGGGTGTTCCACACAAGCACTCCCAAGTCCCTCTGCATCTCAGATTTTTGGATTTTCTCTTTGTTTAGAAAATAGTCTGTACATTTATTTCTACTACCAAAGTGTATGACCATGTATTTTCCAACATTGTATTTCATTTGCCACTTTCTTGCCCATTCTCCTAATCTGTCTAATTCCATCATCTCAATCATTTATAAACAGCATAAAAAGGAGTCCCAACACTGACTCCTGTGGATCACCACTAGTCACTAGCAGCCAATCAGAAAATGTTTCCTTTTATTACTTTTATTTTAACTGGGGTGCCTATGATTTTGACATTGCTGTATTGACCACTGTAGAATGGAGAGGGGGTTTGTTAATCAGGTGAAGCAAAGAGATGTTGAGAGTGGAGAGCGTGGAGCACGCGGGAGTGGTGTGAGACAGGTGACAGAGAAAGAGTGACAAGGGCAGGGGGTAGTAAGGGGGCAGACACACCCGGCCTTAAAGAACAAGCAAGGTTATTTGATTCCAAACAATTGGTTTATTGATCATTACAGAATGACCCTTTGGTGCTTCTTACTCTCTCCTTTCTCCCTTCCCTTTTTCCTCAACCATGACTCCCCTCTCCCTGTCCTCCCACTCTTGACCCACAAATGAGACCTATATCAACATCAGGTTTATCATCACTCATATATGTTATGAAATTAGGTTTTCTTCTGCTGCAGCAGTATAGTGAAAATGCATAAGTTACTACAGTACTGTGGAAAAGTCTTAGGCACCTGATCCATATATATGTATGTGTGCCGAAGAGTTTTGCACAGTACTGCAGTCTTGAGCATTATAGTTCCTGAAATGTGTTTGAACAATCATGCTTCACAGAATCTCAGTTATGTTTTTGAAAACTCATCTCATTTCAGAAAGGTACGGAAGTTAGTTGTAGTGTACAGAAGTGTGTCAAATTTACTCTACTCTCTCTTTAAGTGTGGCTACCCTGCTGGCCGAGTTTGTCCATGAATGTTGTGTCCTATCTGTCTGTATGATAAGTAAACTAATGCAGTACGACATGGAGAGCAAGCTGTTGCCGATGCAGCAGGCTCCCCTTCTCCACGCAGCTGATGAAACCAAAGGCAGGCAGAGATTGATGCAGTCTGATGTCAGTGCCATCGCAGGAGTTGCCAGTCAGCATTGAACTGACTTATGGACTCCAGCTGCAGATTATTCTTCAGGATTTACTCCAGAAACCTTCCCTATGAGTGAGCACAGCAGCAAGGCAGCAGAGAATTGAAATCAGAGTTTTCTTTCTCCTAGGTGAGCTGCCAACTACGGCTGACGAGCCCCATCTGCCCGATGTGACTGGCTTTTAAGGCTTCAGTATAATCCCTAGAGGGGAAGGTTTTATTATTAATACCAAATTCTCAATAAATGCAAGTAGACCTGTTACAGCTTCATGACGGAAGCTCATCCAGACTTTGACCATTGCTCTGAGCGAGAGATAGATCGTGTTTTTCTCAGCTTAGTCTTGGGCATTTAAGTTAATGATTTTGCCACAAGAGTTTTTTCAGGTACCAAGCGAATGTTTTCTGCAATGGGCCCTGTAAAAGTAACCTTGTTGGAAAGCTCCCTGTTAATATGCATTGCACGTTGGATATGTAAATGTGTAACCTTCCTGTGATTTCAGAAATAAAACTTTATGAGCCTGTATAATTTATGGATTATAATTGGTTGGTGTAATTTTATGCGGAACTCAGGAACTGCAAGAGGCTGAAGCAACGGAGAGGTCATTTAGCAATGAGGTGGTGGGTTGGGGGGTGGGAGCTTGTCAGAAGGTCTCAAGATAATTGAGGGATTGAGGTCTAACAGCTGGAGTCAGGACCACATTTGGGGTTGGAATGGATTGAGGGGATCCAGTTGATTGGCTTGGGACAGCAGTTAGCACGATACTATTACAGCTCGGGACGTTCTGCAATTTTGAGCTCAATTGCAGAGCCGTCTATAAGGAGATTGTATGTTACCCCCGTGAACTGTGTGGCATTCCTCCGTGTGCTCTGGTCTCCTCCCACAGTCCAAAGTTAGTAGGTTAATTGGTCACTGAAAATGTTCCTGTGATTAAGCAAGGGTTAAGTAGGTCAGTTGTTGGGCTGGAAGCGCCTGTTCCATGCTGTATCTCTAAGTAAAATAAATAAATTAATAAATAATTCAGAAACACATCCTCCAGCCTATTGCTGACTAAGATGGCCATTCATGGAATTGACATTTCCTTGCATATTGTTCACATCTCTCTAAATGTTTCCTACCTATGAATCTTTCCAACCATTGTTTTTAAACACTGTTATTGTAGCAGCTCCAACAGCTCCTTTGGCAGCTCATTCCATATTCTTACCACCCTCTGTGTGATCAACATGGCCCTCAGTTCTCCTTTTAATTTTCTCCCCTCTCAGCTTAAATTTATATCCTCTAGTTTTAGACTTCCTGACCCTGAAAAAAAAACTATGATTCTAACTTATCTATGCCCCTTGTGGTTTATACAGGCAAAGTTCAAAGTTCAAAGTAAATTTAACACCAATGTATATATATGTTATCATGTATTACCCTGAGATTCATTTTCTTACAGGCATCACAATAGAACAAAGAAATACAATAGAATTAATGAAAAGGACTACACACAAACAAAGAAGGACAAATGACCAATGTGTAAAAGAAGGGAAACTGTGCAAAAATGAAATAAAACAAATAATAATAATAAGTATGTAGATAAATAATACTGAGAACATAAATCTTTGAAAGTGAAAGTTATGGAGTGAGTTCAGTTTTACCTCTAAGCCTCCTGTGGCAGCTTATTCAAACTCTATTTATAAATACAGCCTTCCAGTCTAGACCACACCCTGATGAACCTCAGTTAGACAGTAAGAATGCGGAAAAAAAAACGTGGCAGCTGTAAAATGCAGGGCAGGTCAGGCTGGGAACATCCTCCTCTCCGAGAAAGGGAAAAATAAAAACAAGCTGAGCTGATGATAGACAGAGATCAATTCAGTGAAATTGTGGAATTCAGTACTATCAGGGTGCAAAGTACCCAGGTAAAAAATTAGGTACTGTTCCTCAAACCTACATTGGACACACTCTTGCACTCTTGATAGTCCAGGAGTTTCAAAGTGTTGTGTGTGTGTGTGTGTGTGTGTGTATACTACATATACATATACTACCCTGAGGTTTATTTCTTGCAGGCATTTACAGTAAATATAAAGAAACACAATTGAATCAATGAGAAACTACGCACTAAGGCAGACTAACAATCAGTGGGTTAAGAGGGAGTGGGATCAGGAATTAAAGTGGCAGGGAATGGAACATTCAAGGTGGTTATTGGATTCTGTACACATGGTCCATTGAGTGGTCACTCATCAGCATTTGGTTTCTCAGATGTAGAGAAGACCACACTATGGGAATCATTACTCCCTCTTTGTCAAAGCCATTTTCATTGCATCATTTAAATTCATTGCCTTCTTTATATCTATTGTTCATTCTCTTGGGGAGTCAAAAACCAGAGGGCAAAGGTTTAAGGTGAGTGGGCAGAGAATCTTGAGTGTCATCGTTCTCACCCAGAGTGTGGTCCATACATGGAATGAGTTGACAGAGGAAGTGGTTGAGGCAGGGTCATTAACAACATTTTAAAGGTGCACAGATGGAGACACAAAGCACAGATGCTGGAACCTGGAGCAACAATTAATCTGTTGGACGAACACAATGGGTCTAGCTTCAGCCGCAGGAATGAAAATGACTTGTTAATGATTTGGGTTTAAAACTCTGCAAGAAGATGTGGATTAGAAAGGTGTAGAGGAATCTTGGTCAAATGTAGGGAAATAGGGTATGCTGGTAAGCCAGGACCCGTTAGGCCAAAGAGCTCTTCTCTCTCTCTCTCTCTCTCTCTCTCTCAACCTCCCTCTTTGCTCTCTGTCTCTTTCTCCCTCTCTCTCTCCTCTCCTGCATTCATCCTTCTCTGTCTCTCTCCCTCTGTCTTCCTCTTTCTCCTTCTCTTTCTCTCTCCCTCTCACTCCCTTTCTCTCCCTCTTTCTCTCCCCTTCTCCAACTCACCCACTTTCCTTTACTTTCTTTCTCTGTTGCATTGCTGTTCAATTTTTTTCACTTTTTTTCCATTCTCTTCTTGTCTTCTTCCACCCGTCCCTGTAAGTTTGACATTTCCCCTCTGACTTCACTGGTTTTATATGGGATGCAGTTGATCAATTGAAATCGATGCTGGATGACTTTTGCTGCTAGTGACTTTCCTTCAGCTGGGCAAACACTGCTCAGTTAATGCTCTAGTAAGCTGTCAATCATTGGTCTATATGTGGGAGTTTTTACTTACTCATTTAATCTACACTGTCAATCACCCCACAATCCTTCTCAACAGCAATATGTTTAGAACAATGTTGCACGCATGTCTGTGTTTGGATTCACATTGCCTTCAAGGCTTTTGCAATCTCTTCTTTCTTTTGGCAATATATATTCTTACTCTCTTCCTAGTCTCCTTAAAGCTGAATTTTTTTCAGAGATATGGCACAGTAACAGTCCACTCTGGTCCAATGAGCTTGCACTGTCCAATTGCACCCTTGTGACATCAAAGGGCACCGATGGTTACAGTGGGAAGGCAGGAGAATGGGTTTTTGAAGAATAATTAATCAGTCATGATGTAATGGTAGGGCTGAATGGCCTAATCCTGCTCCAACGTCTTATGGTCTTAGGGTGACCAATTAACCTATTAATCCCATCTCTGGAACATGGGAGGAAACCGGGACAGCTCAAGAAACCAAGCGGACAAACTCCATACAGACAGGAGCGGGACTGAACCCGGGTTGTGGCACTGTAATAGTCTTCTGCCACTGTGCCATCCACATAGTTGGTTTTTTGAACCAATGACCTGATGCAGGGTTTCAACCTGAAATGTCAACTCCCAAAGGTGCTAGTATCACAGGCAGGTGGGTCGTAAAGAAAGCTTTTGGCACATTAAACTTCATAAATCAATGTACTGAATACAGGAGCTGGGATGTCATATTGAAATTGTATTAGACACTGCTGAGAACTAATTTAGAATACTGTGTATGGTTTTGTCTCCCCACCTACAGGAAAAATGTAAATAAGATTGAAAGAATACTGAGAAATTTTACAGGCATTGCCTAGACTTGAGGACCTAAGTTTTAAGGAAAGGTTGAATAAGTTAGTACTTTATTCTGTAGTGTGCAGAAAAATGAGTAGAGATTTGATGGGGGAATTAAATATTTGGATGGCAGGGTGGAGATACATCTCTAAAGAGGAGCTGTAAGGCATTCCTTCCTTCCACTAACCTGCAGCTCACCCTCCAGCAAGGTGTAGCACCTGCTCAATCCTCCCACCCTGAATGAAGCTGTGGGAGCTGATGGTGGATGATCATATGAGCAACTGGTGCATATCACAAGAACATAAGCAATAGGAGCAGGAGTGGCCATCGGGCCTGTCGAGTCTGCTCCGCCATTCAGTAAAATCATGGCTGATCTGGCCATGGACTCATCTCTACCTACCTGACTTTTTCCCTTAACCCTTAATTCTCCTACTATGTAGAAATCTATCCAATCTTGTCTTAAATGTACTTGCCGAGGTAGTCTCCACTGCTTTGTTGAGTAGAGAATTTCACAACTCACTGGGAAGAGCAGTTCCTCCTCACCTCTGTCCTAAATCTACTCTCTACTCACCGAATCTTGAGGCCATGTCCCCTATTGCTAGTCTCACCTACCAGTGGAAACAGCTTTCCTGCCTCTATCTTATCTTCCCTTTTCATAATTTTATATGTTATATATATATACATAAACACATTATAATATATATATATAATTTTATATATTCTTCTGAATTCCAGAAAGTACAGTCCCAGACACAATCTTTCCTCATAGTCTAACCCACTTTTCTCTGGAATCAGCCTGGTGAACCTTCTCTCCACCACCTCCAAAGCCAGTATATTGTTCCTCAAGTAAGGAGATCATAACTGCACGCTGCACTCCAGGTACGGACTCACCTGTACCCTGCACAGTAGTTGCAGAATAACCTCCCTGCTCTTACAGTCAATTCCTCTAGCAATGAAGGCCAATATTCCATTTGCCTTCTTGATAGCCTGCTGCAGATGCAAACCAACCTTTTGTGATTCACGCAGAAGCACTCCCTTCCCTCTGCACAGCAGCATGCTGCATTTTTTTTCCATTTAAATAATAATCTGTCCTTTCATTTTTCCTTCCAAAGTGGATGATCTTCCATTTACCAACATTGCACTGCATCTGCCAGCCCCTTGCCCATTCAATTAACGCATCTTTATCTCTCTGTATCTTCTGCATAATTTGTTTTCCACTCAATCATCAAGCCCTGTTTATGCAACCACTGATGCCAGGCAGATAATCTCTGAAGAGTATTGATAATGGTTCAGGTCACACATCTTGTAAAGACTCTGCTCAGAAGAATTTGCCAAGAACAATCATGGTTTTGGACCATGATCTGCCACATCACACGACATGGCATATAATGATAATGACAACACAAAACGATGAGGAGTATAGATAGGGTAATTACAAGCAAGCTTTTAGCACTGAACTTGAGTGAGACTAGAACTAGAGGTCAGGGGTTAATTGTGACAGGTGGAATGTTTAAGGGGAACATGTGGAAGAACTTCACTCGAGGGTGTGAGAGTGTGGAATAAAATACCAGCGGAAGCGGTGTATGTGAGCTTGATTTCAACATTTAAGAGAAATTTGGGTAAGTACACAGATGGGAGGAGTATGGTCCCAGTGCAGGTCGATGGTACTAGGCAGATTAAGCTTTTGACATAGACTAGATGTGCCATAGGGCCTGTTTCTAAGTTGTAGTGTTGACTCTATGACCTGATCTGACCTGACCTGACCTGCTGAGTTCTGTTCAGGTAATCTCTATGTTACAATGTTTGAAAGTTGAATTGAGACAATCGAGGCTCTGAGAGGAAAGGACTAGGAGATGTCAAGAGGCAACTTTCGCTCTTTGGAGAGCCTGGAAACAGGGCAGAGTCTCAGGATGGGAATTCAGCTATGTAAAGTGCTGGAGAGTTTCATTACTCAAAATTAATTACATTTGGGCATTTTCCATCCCAGTGAACAGTAGCATTGAGGAACATAAGCAAGAATGTGTGCTTGAGATTCTAAGACCAAATATGATGCAGTTGACCAGAAGACCATAAGACAAAGGAGCAGAATTAGGCCATTTGACTCATTGAGTCTGCTCCACCATTCTATCATGAATGATTTATTTTCCCTCTCAACCCTTCTCCTGCATCCCCCCATAATCTTTGACACACTTACTGAGAACCAATCAAATTCCACTTACCTATATACCTCACCTCTACAGCCATCTGTAACAACAAATTCCACTGATTCACCACTCTCCAGCTAAAGAAATTCCTTCTCACATTTGTTCTAAAGGAATAACCCTGAGACTGTGCAATCTGGTGCTGGACTCCCCCACTGTAGGGAACACCCTCTCTACATCCACTCTATCTAGGTATTTCAATATTTGATCTCCCCTCCCCCCACCCCCCTCCATTCTTCTAAACTCCAGCAAGTACAGGCCCAAAACGATCAAATGCTCCTCACACATTAACCCTTTCATTCCCAGAATAATTCATGACATTATTCTGGATAATTCATGATAATTCTAGATAATTCTAGACATTCTCCAATGCCAGCACATTGTACTTGGATAAGAGGCCATAAACTACTCATAATAGCAACCTGTCTTAGATTTGTGGTGAACTACATATATCTGTCTGGACAACTCCCCCCCCACCCCCGCTGACTGCTCCTGTGGCTCCTCCTACGGACCCCAGTATAAAGGCGATTGGGGACACAGCCCCGGCCTCAGTCTCCAGGATGCAGTGTGGTGGTCAATTGCTGCTTGTTCTTTCTTCCAGCCAATAAAAGCATATATATCGCCTCAGGTCTCCAAGAGTTATTGATGGTGCATCAAGATTATGGGTCCAAACCTGCTCACAATTATGGTTGAATAGTGAAGGAGATCTGATTAGTCTTCTCCTTGTATTCTGAAGTGTATGGAAGTTTTTTTTTTTGGTTGCTTTCCTCTTTCCCTTTCATTAATCACTCAGTATTATGTCACATGTTGAGGAAGGATCTGTTTGCCTGGATTTATTTTGCATTGTTATGGAAAAACTATTTGAAGTAAATCTCTGGCTTAGCCGCAATTTTTAAAATTCTGAACATGGATACGTCTGTCACTCAGCCAATTGGCAGGCTCCCGTAATCCTACCTGCATGCATTAATTTATACAATCTAAACTCAAATGAACATTACTGAATACTCTACCTCTCTCCCGATTCCCAGCTTAATGAATCCCTTATTAAGATGCAATGTGAAACAGGTCAGAACCTCAAATCTATTCAATTTAAATTTAAATTTAATTAAAATGAGCTTTTTTTCCTGGTCTCTTTCCCAAAGTAATAGCATTTATCCAGAATAAATAAAAATTCAAATCCGACCTTCAGCAAAGAATTGTTCATTTTTGGAAATTTCGAACCCTTTAGCTGGGTTGCTAGCTTTTAAAAAAATTTCGGGATGGTTCAAGATTCCAGACTCAACGATTCAATATTGTTTAATATCATTTCCTGTAGACAAGTATAAAGAAGATTAAAATAATCAGAATCAGAATTGGAATCAGGTTTAAAATCACCAGCATATGTTGTTAAGTTTGTTGTTATGCAGCAGCAGTACTTTGCAATTACATAATAATAAAAACTGTAATTTACAGTTAGAGTTATATGTACTTAAAGTAGTTAAAATTAAATAAGCACTGCAAAAAGTTAGGAAAGAAAGTTGTGAAATAGTGTTCATGGGTTCAATGTCCATTCAGAAATCTGATGGTCTACTAGAATAAGCTGTTCCTGAATCGTTGAGTACGCACTTTCAGGCTCCTGTACCTCCTCCTTGAATGTAGCAATGAGGAGAGGGCATGTCCTGGATAATCAGAGCCTTTAATTGTTACTCCAGGTCTGATGCAGTCCAACAAAAAAAAACACAGTAAGATACATCCACTCTCTCTAGACCTTCAGTCTTCTGAACTTCAGTGGGTATAGGCCCAGAGCCCTCAAGTGCTCCTGACACATTAATCCTTTCATTCTTGGAATTGGAGTTTCAACCTTCATCAATCTTCAGTTTACGTTGAAGCAACTCTTTTCTATACAGTGTGGGAAGTACTTGGAATTCATCCCAAGGGAAGTGGTAGAAAAGAATAAGACAGCAGTGTGAAGGAACAGCGTGACTGTGGGGTCCATGTTCATAGCTCCCTCAGAGTTGCCACACAAGTTGATAGGGTTGTTAGGAAGGTGTATGGTATATTGGCCTTCATTCATTGGGGAATTGAGTTCATGCACAGTGAGGTAATGCTGCAACTTTACAAAACTCTGGTCAGAAAGCACCTGGAGTATTGTGTTCAGCTTTGGGCATCTCATTATAGAAACTTTAGAGAAGGTGCAGAGGAGATTTACCAGGATGCTGCCTCAATTAGACAGCATGCTTAAAGAAAATAGACAGAATGAGCTGAGGCTTTTCTCTCTGGAGTGAAAGAGAATGAGAAGCAGCTTGATAGAGGTGTACAAGATGATACGAGGCACAGATTGAGTGGATAACCAGAGATCTTAGACCAGGATGGAAAAAGCTATTACCAGGGGTCATAATTTAAAGGTGATGAAAGATAAGTATAGGGGGAGATGTCAGCATGGTGAGCGCATAGATCGCCCTGCCAGGTGTGGTGGTAGAGGCAGATACTGTCATAAGGGGGCATTGGGAATGGACCCAAATGCAGGACACAGACACTGAAGTACTAGGAACAGGACAGGACAAAACTAAAGGACAGGACGGGTTGTAGACTACGCTAGGGAAGCAGGACCAGGACGAGGGACTGGAAACAAGAAGCCGGGGCATGGACTCCGAGCCCAGGGCTACACAAGGACTCAGAACCTGGATCGTGACTCCGGCTCGGACCCTAAACCAGGCGAAGACGTGACGAGGCCTGGGGTCTTGAGGCTTGCATAACTCGGAGGCTGGAGCTTGGAGGCAGACAAGTAACTGTACATCAACATAGAGCCAGGACATATCCTTCAACAAGCCGGGACTCCTCTTTAACAAGACACTAACATGAGACAGGACAGTACATAAACATAGAGCTGGGACTTGTCCTTCGACAAGCCAGGACACAACTTTCACTCCACACTAAGGTGGGGCAGGTCCATCCATCGGGTAACGGCAGAACAGCCTGACTTACCCGATGGAGGCAAAGACAAGACAAGACAAATTCCCCCCACAAGGCAACAGCAGAACGGGCAGACCCCATAGGGCAAGGACAGGAAGAGACAAACACCAAAGAATGACAGACAGTTCCATCTCTGAATCAGGGTTGTTCCGAGTCACAGATACAGCCAGCAGCCTTGGCTGGCTACGGAAATGCCCAGCTGTCCCAGGAAACAGCTGAATCCCTACCACAATGACAGCTCCAACTACTGACAGCAAGGCTCCCAGAAGCCATGGTTCTCCAGCACCATCTAAAGATGGCCAGTGGCCATTCTAGCCTTCCACCAGCCATTTGCTCCTAGGGAGATGAGATAAGATAAGACAAGACAAGATGAGATGAGACCCAATCACCCACCCCCCACCGCCCTCACCAACCACACTCGATCCCAGGGCCACTTATATTCCCAGCCCCAAGATGAGCATCCGGTGCTGATGGTTGGTTAAGTCCAACCAAAACAAGGGACAGTCGGAGGACCCGGAGTCCGGAGTCCACGGACCAGATCGTGAACCGGAATGCGGACTTCAGACCGGACCATGACAGATACGTTAGGGGTATTTAAGAATCTCTTAGATAGGTACATGGATGATAGATAAATTGAGGGCTATATCAGAGGGAAGAGTTAGATTGACCTTAGAGCAGATCATTAGGTAAACAACAAAGAATACTTAATCAAACAATATACTATATTACTCAAGTATTACTAAAGTATTAAATACACAAAACAATGAGGAAGATTGGAAGATCAAGTATCCATCTTCAGCATATGAAGCATCTGTTCAAGAGTCTGATAAGAGTGAGATATTGGACGTCCTTGAGCCTGGTGGTATGAGGAGAAAACCACACAATGAATGTAAATAGACACCTTAGAGCTCAGTAAATAACAAGACATAGAACATTCAACACTACAGCATGATACAGTCCCTTCAGCACACAGTGCTGTGTTTAACTTTACTAAGATCAAGCTAACCTTTCCATCCTACATAGCCCGACCAAGTTGATAGGGCTGTTAGGAAGGTGTATAGTATATTGGCCTTCATTCATTGGAGAATTGAGTTCCCTGGCAAGTCATTCCAGGCATTCATAACCCTCTGTGTATAAACTTAGCCCTGATGTCTCCCCTAAACTTCCCTCCCTTAAGTTTGTACATATGCCCTCTGGTGTTTGTTATTGGTGCCCTGGGAAACAGGTACTGACTATCCACCCTATCTATGCCTCTCATAATCTTGTAGACCTCTATCAAATCCCCTCTCATTCTTCTACGCTCCAAAGAGAAAACTCCCAGCTCTACTAACCTTGCTTCATATGACTTGTTCTCCAAACTGGGCAACATCCTGGTAAATATCCTCTGCACCCTCTCCATAGCTTCCACATCCTTCCTATAATGAGGTGACCAGAATTGAACACAATACTCTAAGTGCGGTCTCACCAGAGATTTGTAGAGTTGCAACATGACCTCTCTACTCTTGAACTCAATCCCCCTGTTAATGAAGCCTAGCATCCCATAGGCCTTCTTAACTACCCTATCAAACTGCGCAGCGACCTTGAGGGATGTATGGATTTGAACCCCAAGGTCCCTTTGTTCATCCACACTATTAAGTAACTGACCATTAATCCTGTACTCAGTCTTCTGGTTTGTCCTTCCAAAATGCATCACCTCACACATGCCTGGATTGAACTTCATCTGCCATTTTCCGCCCAACTCTGCAGCCTGTCTATATCCTCTTGTAACCTTCGACAACCTACAGTTCCATCCACAACTCTTCCAATCTTCATGTCATATGCAAACTTACTCACCCATCCTTCCGCCTCTACATCCAGGTCATTTATAAAAATCACAAATAGCAGGGGTCCCAGAACAGATCCCTGCGGCACTCCACTAGTTACCGATCTCCAGGCAGAATACTTTCCTTCCACTACTACCCTCTGTTTTCTTCCTTTAAGCCAATTTTTTTTATCCAAATAGCCAAGGTTCCACTTATCCCATGCCTCATGACTTTCTGGATGAGTCTCTCATGAGGGACCTTGTCAAATGCCTTGCTAAAGTCCATGTAGACCACAACCACTGCCCTACCCTCATCAATTTCTTTGTTACCTCTTCAAAACACTCAATCAGGCTCATGAGGCACGAGCTTCCCTTCACAAAGCCATGTTGACTATAACATTAGGAGAAACAATTTAACCCAGAGGGTGGTGAGAGTGTGGAATGAGCTGCCAGTGTAAGTGGTGGATGTGGGTTTGATTTCAACATTTAAGAGAAATTTGGATAGATACATGGATCGGAGGGGTATGTAGGCTGATCGATGGGATGGAGCAAACTAATGGCTTGACACAGAACAGATGGGCAGAAAGGCCTGTTTCTGCGCTGCAGTGTTCTATGACTCCATGACTCTGCACAGTGAAAAGCTCTTGTCTACATGTCATGCAGACATTTCATACATATATCTATCAAGGTAGTGGCAGGCACGTTAGTGATATTTAGAAAACTTAGATAGGCACACGGATGAAAGAGAAATCAAAATTCAAAGCTCAAAGTTCAAAGCAAATTTATTATCAAACTCCATATAGGTCATCTTAAGATTTGTTTTCTTGTGGGCATACTCAGTAAATCCAAGAACTGTAATGGAATCGATGAAAGGTCGCACCAAACAGGGTGAACAAACAACCAGTGTGCAAAAGGCAACAAACTTTGCAAATACAAAAGAATTAATAGTAATAAATAAATAAGTAATAAATATTGAGAACATGAGATGAAGAGACCTTGAAAACATGAACATAGGTTGTGGGAACAGTTCAATGATGGGGCAAGTGAAGTTGAGTGAAGTTATCCTCTCTGGTTCAAGAACCTGATGGCTGAGGGATAATAATTGTTCCTGAAGCTGATGGTGTGATTCCTGAGGCTCTTGTACATTTATCCTGATGGCAGCAGTGGGAAGAGAGCATAACCTTGATGGTGGGGATCCTCGATGAAAGATGGTCTAAATATGAAAAAAGGAATAGATTTTAGAATAGGTAAAAGGGTTGGCACAACATAGGGTCTGTACCTTTCTATTTTCAAAGTTAAGGTATTGAAACGAAAAGAAAAACATTACAGAATATATTGTCCGGATGGCATGAAAATAAAGGTTTTCCCTGTATATTGGAACATTACCAATAGTAATAATTTTGTTACCAATTATCCATTTGGACTGCAGTGATAGAGAGCTATCACTTTGGCAATGGATGAAGAAGTGGAAGGCTGGGTTTGTAAGTTTGGAGAGGTTGGTGGAGTTGTGGATACTGTGGAGGGTGGTTGCAGGTTGCAGCACAATACAGGCCCTTTGGCCCACAATGTTGTATCAAACTACAAACATTTGTAGTAATCTACTCTGAGATCAATCTAACCTTCCCTCCCACATCTTTTTTTATCCTCCAAGTGCCCATTTAAGAGTCTCTTAAATCTCCCTAATGAATCTCCCTCTACCACCACTCCTGGCAGGGCATTCCACTCATTCACCACTCTCTGTTTAGAAAACTTATTTCCAACATTCCCTTATACTTCTGTCCAATCAACTTAAAGTTGTGCCCTCTCATACTACCCATTTCCAACGCGGGGAAAATATCCCTGGCTGACCACTTGATCTATGTTTTTTATCACCTTGTACACCGATATCATCCTCCTTCACTCCAAGTAGAAAATCCTTAGCTCGATCAACCTTTCCTCATAAGACATGTTCTCAAATCCATGAATTGATGAGAATTGGCAAATACATTGCACACTTAAAGAGTGCAGAAATTTTATTTTTAAAAATCAATCACATGTCCCATGGGTAATTTGACATGGTGTGAATTTATCTGTGGAGTAGTCAATGAGTTAGTCCTCATTGAAGATCAGAAGTGGAGAGGGTCAGTAACTTTAAAGTCCTCTTTGTTATCATTTTGCAGGACCAGTGCTGGACCCAGCCTTTAACTGCAACCCTGTGACTGCAATTATGAAGAAAGCACAGCAGCACCTCTACTTCCTGAGAGGTTTATGAAGATTCAGCACGTCACCTAAAACTTTGACAAGCTTCCATAGGGGAGAGTATTCTGACTAGTTGCATCACAGGCGAGTAAGGAATTATTGTGCTCAAGAATGGAAAAGCCTACAAAAAATGATGGATACAACCCGGTCCATCACAGGAAAAGCCCTCCTCGCCATTGAGCACATCTACAAGGAACAGTGACACAAGAAAGCAGCATTCAGCATAGATTATAAGACTATAATATATAGGAGCTGATTTAGCTCATTTGGCCCATCAAGTCTACTCTGCCATTTCATCATGGCTGATCCATTCTTCCTCTCAGCCCCAATCTCCTACCTTCTCCCTGTAACCCTTCATGCCTCGACTATTCAAGAATCTATCAACCTCTGCCTTGAACATACTCAAAGACTTGACCTCTATAACTGCCTGTGGCAATGAATTCCACAGATTCACCACTCTCTGGCTCAAGAAATTCCTTATCAATTTTGATCTAAAAAGACATGCCTCTATTCTGAGGTTGTGTCTTCTGGTCCTAGAATCTCCCACCATAGAAAACATTCTCTCCATATCCACTCCACAGAGGTTTTTCCACACTTGATAGGTTTCCATCAGATCTCCCCTCAGTGAATACAGACTGAAAGCCATTAAACACTCCTCATTATACAAGCTGTTAAATCCTGGAATCATTTTTATGAGCAACCTTTGAACCTCTTCAGTGCCAGCACATCCTTTCTAAGATAAGTTGCCCAAAATTGCTCACAATAGTCAAGTGAGGCCTCACCATTACTTTATAAAGCCTTAATGTAACATCATCAAGGAACCCCACCATCAAATCAAGTTCAATTATCATCCAAACCATAGATAGATATAGCTGAATGAGACAGCATTCCTCAGGGGCCAAGGTGCAAAACATTCAAACTAGCTTGCAAACATTTCAAAATGTGGTGTAACGTAATTCAAAATATCACACAAAGAAACATATTCACTTGAAAAAGAACATATGAAGTCCAAGAACCTGCGCAACAACGTCCAGCAATGGAAGATACAGTCTCCTGGCATGCAATCTGTCCTGTCATCCCACCTCTCGAACAAGGGAAGTCAGCACCAATGGGTGAAGACAGGCCCCAGATAAGCTCAAGTCAAGCTTTACATCACTCACCTGGTCTGCAGGAGCAGACAAGCCTGAGTCTTGAGGCCTAGCTCTCACTTCAGTAGTAGCTACACAACTCCCATGTTGACTGTGTCTCCACCAGACAAGAGTAGTAGGCCTGCAGAAACTTACATTGTTACTGTCTAACAGAGTTCGGCGATCACAAGTGAAATGTCCGAGACAATCTCCCACAGTTATACTGCACCAACTCCGGAACTTCCGAGTAGTGGGCAGCAAAACGATCTGAAACCAGGTATGCTCCTCCAAAACAAGACCAGCTCCTTTGACATATCAGCAGGCTCCTCTGATAACCCCTTGGGTTCCTGATGGGCTCCTTCAACACCTTGACTCCTCAGCCGACCCCTTCCACATCTCGGCTGGCTCCACCACCAACACCTGTCCAGCTTCTCCAATCAACGAGCACCTCACTGATGGAGTAGCTCTGCAGCACCCAATGTTCTTGAGTTGTCTTTGGATCATAACGAACAAATGGTACAAGGGAAAAAGCACCTAAGGTTGTCTCCTGTGAAGCCACTGTGTTCACACGTGCCGTCATCTTGCCATCCAGACAGTGGCGGTGCTGAGCTGGTGCTTGCTAGTCCTATAGCACCAACAGAAATTACAATAGCACCACCAAGAAATTAACTGAAATTTGACATACAAATTGCAGCTGCCTTCTCTGTATGGTTTTGAATACAACTTGTTTCTCCAGTTGATCTAATGAAACAGTGCCCCCAATTACCATAGCACCCAAGCAGCAATAAAGTTATAAACTCTGTGTGGGTCTAAGGTGCCCTCTACACTTCTGCCTATTCGTTCGTTGTCAATGTCTTGGCGTCAGTGTCCTCACTCAGATCAGTTAAGCTGATCTAAGATCACTTAAGATGGTAACGTCAGTCACTCTCACTCATGCGAGGGATTGAGATGTTGTGGAGGAGCCAGGCACAGATCCACGGTCTCGCGAGACTAACGGATGCCACCCACACACATTGTGCTTTTACAAGCTAGACTGGCACATGCATTATTTTGGCTGGCGTAACAGATGGATTGATTTTTAGTGAGAAAACGAGCTCATCCAGAGGAATCTGTGGTGTCTGAATTGAAAGTGACGTGCAGAGAGAAGTAAGTGGGGATGAGGACGACAGGAGTTCATCGAAGCAGTGTGAGGGCAAAGTAGAGGAACAAGACATGGAGTGGGATTCAGAAGAGAACGTGGATGGAGCTGCTCCTAGTGCAAGTGGGAATACTGTTAGCAATGTTAGCCAGCAGCCTGAGGAAGGACACCGTCAGCCAGCATTGAAAAAGTACCCTTCTCAACAGTTTGGCAATCAGCAATGCAGTTTTATTTGTGGCTGGTTGACCTGTACTCCTGGCTGGAATATTCGATCATGAAAGATGCTACGTTCTGCTTTGCATGCAGGCATTTCCTGTGTGGAGGACGTGGGTTCCATTCTGAGTCTACCTTCACTGTCACCGGTTACCACAACTGGCGGAAAGCTACAACAGCTTTCAAAGCCCACCGTGTAAGTGCAGCTCATAAGTTTGTTATGGAGGCATGGGCCGAATTCAGATTCAGAGAACAAGATGGTTCAAGATTAGGAAATATGCTTCATAAAGGACATGCAAAGCTTGTCCAAGAAAATCATGAGTATATAAGAGCAGTGGTTGTATCTCTACGCTATACTGTGTGCCAAGGTATTGCCTAGTGAGAATACCGGGAGGATGATGGATCTAGCAACAGGGGAAATGTTGAGTTGCTCAGTGTATTTGGACAGTTTGATAAGACTGTAGCAAAAAGAAATAGAGGGCAATCCTGGAAATGCGAAAAAAACACCCATCACAATATCCAAAATGAAATTATGGGTATTATGGCAGATATGGTCAGACGTCAAATAAGTGCAGCAAACAAGGAGGCTGGACATTTTGCCATGATGGTGGATGAAAGTCGATGAGTGAAAAGGAGCAAATATCTGTGGTGGTGTGGTATTTGAACAATGAAGCAGTGCTTGAAGAATTCAGAAGGGTTGGATGCAGTCGCTTCTTAAAAGCACTGAACAGACACTCGCCCAGTGTGTTATTGTTCAGAACGTGTGTATAGGTCAGTGCTATTCCTAAGATAGTTTTTGAGGCGTCTGAGGCAAGAGAAACTCCATTCACATGAGGCAGATGACACAGGCAGAGTCAGTGATATGCAGATTAGTTTGTATAAATCTATAAATGGATCATGGTAGAGTCTCATTAGAGCTGGAAATTCCACTGTGTCATTCACTGTCTGTCCTTGATTTTGTTTTGTTTCCAGCAGATGCCAAGCCTGATGTAGCTCTGCAGTCATGTTCACTTCAGTCACTCCATAGTATTGGGCCATTGGCCAAAGACAGTTCTTGTCTAGGAAGAGCTTGTGTTTGTGACTCAATCCTGAGACTCCAGTCAGAACACCCCCAATCTCAATTGAGAACAGTCTTTTCATTTCAGTCGGAAGTCTGTCTATAACCGGATAGAAACAGTGCTTGAGAAGGTCATCAGAGGATGTGACAGGTGTGCGTTCGGTTTGGGCCTTAACAACAAAATCATGTAGGCAGCGGGGTGGCTGGGCCTGTCTCCTTTCATGTGCTCTGCTCTGTAAACTGGCCTTGATGCACATGTCCCTAGCTTGTGCCTGAATTTCACTCCACAATTCCTCTCCTTGTTTCGCTGAGAGTGCATCAATAACAGACTGAACCAAGTCCACAGCGGATGAAAGCTTCAAACTGGTCTGACATGAACTTGGTGACTCGGAATAAACCCTCAGACAGAGTGAGAAGTAAAGCAAACTGCTCGTCAATCAGTCCGTTTACAGCTCTGGCCTCTGTTTTCCTCCGTGCATTTGGTTGACCCATTATATCCTGTAGAGTAGCTAGAATGGCAAGGAGTGATTTCCTTATAGCCCACAAAGCTGCATACTGCCATGGCCGGTGAGTATCTGATAATTTCTTCAACTTCACAGGCTGTGCAGTTGATTCCAATTCTCTCTGTTTCTTTGTGAAAAGATTGTGGGCAACAGAGTCTGAAAAGAAGTTGTAAAGCACTGACACAGTTTTAAAAAACTCACCAGCTTGTTGTACATTGCTCACAACATCCACTAAAACAAGGTTAAGTCTATGAGCATGACAGTACATATATCATGTGTGCAGGACCTCTTTTCTGAACCTCTCTTGTACCCCGTCATTGCACCTGGACATCACTGCCGATGCTCGGAACAACAGCTTGGCCCTGTTGGCCATGAACAGCCGAAGGACCAAGGCACGCGACATCCAAAAAATCATTGATGCTTTCGCCACCAATCACAACAACGGACAGATTATGTTTCTCTGAAAACATCAATGGTGAGTGCAGTTGATTTGGGCCTAGACTAATGCTGATTATAATTATTATTTTGTGCTGGATACCCCATACTCCTTATGTTTCCTGCAAATCCTAAAATATTACATTTACTGCTATTAAGCCTTCTGGTTTTGCTTAGACTTCCAAGCGGTGATTCTGTTGATTTTTGTTTTAAATTCAGTAGCCGAATTAATTGAGGTATGGCATGGTCAGAGTTTGATTTGTCTAACTCCTTTGCATCTGTCGTTTGCCTTGTTTGACTATAATAATGGTGTATCATTTGGCATTGTCTGTCTATGTAATGTGAAGAGCAGTGGACTTTGTGGGCCAGTGTGGTGTTTTTCAGTTGAAAAGCACACATTTGATGCTGATTGCGGGACTGGGACGTGATTCATGTTGTGCGCTGTGGGTCGGATGCTCTGTCGGTTTTGTTTGTTTATGCTCTGTGTAGCCCAGGTTGTCTCCGATGCTGTTGACACTGTCACAGTTCACTTCTATATTAGATCCATCAATTGCTGTCACTTGTGAGTCAACTTAGGCATTTATAGTAGGCATATATTGCTTGAAACTGACTTTTGAACGCCATGCATCTAGCCTTGCGAATACATATTACCATACAGTACATCCCTCAGCACCATCACTGAATAATCCAGCCCCACTGTAGCACCAGCAGGAAAAAATCTCTGGCACTGCCAGTGCATCCAGACCATGCTCTCTTCTCTCTGCTGCTATCAAGAAGGAGGTACAGGGGCCTTGGTTCCGACACTACCATGATCAGGAACAGCTATTACCCTTCAACCATCAGGCTGCTGGACCAGAATGAATAACTTAGTTTGAAATTTGAACTTTGATACTTGTATTAGAACAAGTGTAGCAGGGGTCCATTCCTACTCCCTATTCTTTCCAATGTTAAAAGATGAAGATAAATTTACCAGGACTGATTTATACCCCCTTCCTTGGAGTTAAGTGACTGTAAGGTAAATTTGCTAATGGGAGCTTTGATAGATTTGACATGACACCAAAGGGACAGTGCCAATCGCTAATTGCCCTTGAGAAGGAGATGATGAGGGATGTTCTTGAAATGTGGTTTGCTGAGTCTGTTACGCAGACAGTCTGCATTAACCATATTGCTCTGGGTCTAAGAGTCACATATGGACTAGACCAGATTCGCTAAGAATAGCAGATTTTCTTCCCTGAAGGACAATAGTGAACCAGATGGCTTTTCATGACAATCCAGTGGTGACATGGACGACATTAATAAGACTTGATTTAATTCCATATAATAAACAATTTAAATTTTCCAGCTGTCGTTCTGGGGTTTGAACTCAAGTGTCTGGCATCTTGTGATTACCAGCGTCAGAGCTACATTCAGACTTTTCCGTTAATGCTTATTCTAGAATTGGCTCTCTGTCCCCACGACTGGCTGGACAGGACAAACGAGGCACACACATGCAAAAGACTGCAGGTGCTGGAATCTGAAACAACATCCAATCTGCAGGAAGAGTTCAGCAGCTCGAGCGGTATCTGGGGGAATGAAATGGGTATAAGTAATTAAGTGATACGAGCTCATTAGGGCCAGAGAGTCCTGTTACTATGTTATATCTCAAAATAAAAATAAATTTAAATTTATGTAAATTATATAGAATTTAGATGAGAAAATAAACATAACAGAATTAGAGCAAGTTGAGAGAGAGAGAGAGAGAGAGAGAGAGAGAGAGAAAAGAGATATCCATATCCATATTTTAACCTTTAACTTTATTCTTATAGGGTCATAGGAAAAGTACAGCACAGAAGCAGGCCCTTTGGCCCATCTAGTCTGTGCTGTACCATTTAAACTGTCTACACCCATTGACCTTCACCATGATCATAGCTCTCCACACTCTACTACCCATGTACCTATCAGAGCTGCTTAAACATTGAAATGAAGCTCATGTGCTCCACTCCACTCGGTCCACACTCTCACCACCCTCTGAGTGAAGAAGTTTCCCCTCATGTTCCTTTTAAACTTAATTACATGTTCTCTGTAATTGTTGAATTTTGATTTTTTTTGTGGCGTGTCGCATCCTGACCAACACACCACAGCAATTTCCTCATACATGTTAATGAATTGAATTGAATTGACTTTATTTCTTACATCCTTCAATATATGAGGAGTAAAAAATCTTCATGTTAAGTCTCTGAATGTGCAATCTGCAATTTGTAGTATAATTTATAATAAATAGTATGTACAACAGGACAGTCAATATAACACTGAAATACATTTGTATCAGATGAATTAATTAGTCTGTTCGCCTGGTGGAAGAAGTTGTCCGAGAGACTGTTGGTCCTGGCTTTAATGCTGTGATACCATATCCCTGGGTGGAAACAGTTTGTGAATATGGTGAACAAAGTTGGTCCTTGATTCTTGACAGCATTTTATGGTTGAGGAATCCACAGTTTCATCACACTCTAAAACATCTAATTGCCTTGATCCCAGACATCTTACCAACAACCCAACGTCTTTCCTGCTCATTGAAAACTCAGTCCAATCACATTTACAAAATGCAGTTCTCTGTCGTCTGAGGCAGGTTCGAATCGACAACTGCTGATTGATCCCCTCACACAACCACTTGATTCACCTTCAGTTACATCCCTCAGGAATTGAAAGGAAAAGGCTGAATCATCCATGGAGCAGGGAGACTCACAAATGATTTATTCTATCTGTGGACTGCAGCAGGGTCTATAATAAGTCTTGCCCAGAGCAGAGAGAACTAATTACTAATTTATTTATTGATGAAAGCATCAGATAGTCCTGGGCACAGAATATTCTGTAAGAGAATTACAAGAATTTATTCCATCCTCTTGCTCGTGCTATTTCTGAAAACAATAAAATTGGGACAGTTATTTCTTTGGAATGATGTGTGCAATTATAATCTACATCATTACCAGAACTGGAGATGACAGGTAAATCCTGAATAAACACCATTCAAAGCTTTTCTTTCCTTTACTACATCCCTTCTCTGTAACTGGGGAATGGAAACAACCATCCCCACCATCAATTGAATAAGAAATGCACCAAAATGCCATCAGGGATGAGGCACAGGAGCCTGAAGTCATACACTTAATGATTCAGAAACAGCTGAATTGTGGAGGTTGAGATGAGTGAGGCTTCCCCCACCCCCAATTCTAACCAATAATTACAGGACACTGTCAAGAGTGTCCTGACCAGCTTCATCACTGTCTCGTATGGAAATTACAAGGCATCTGACTGTAATTCCCTAAAAAGGATTGCAAGAACTGCTGAGAAGATCCTAGGGTCTCCTTTCCAACCATTTGGTGTATTTATCAGGAATGTTGCATATATGGGGCCCTTAGCATTGTCGGTAATCCCTCCCATTCATCGAAGAATCTCTTCAATCCCCTACCATCAGTCAGGACCCTGATGAAGTAGTGAACGGGGGGTGGGGGGGGGGTGGCCTCTTTGCATGCAGACTGCTGCTCAGAGACTCAGAGACACGGGTGAGAGCTGAGCATCCAGCCGGGACCAGAGGTGAGTGAGTTGACCCAGAATGGACATGATAAGCTCCTTCACCAGAGATGTTACCCCTCCCTGGACACCTCATACAGCCTGTACTTTTCCCTGTTCTGTGGATGCAAAAAAAAGAAGGTTCACATCTCCTGAATCAGTGAAAATGAATTCAGAAAGGCAAACTGAAACAATAGAAATCTCGATTTATTGAGAGGTGGTCCAATCTATGTGAGCTATCTGATTTGCTGTTTTTATTCTGTTGCTGGGCTAAAGTAAATTCGTAGTTCTCCTTTCTATAAAGTTTCCCTTCTTCATGGAGTTGTTGACACGATGTTCAGTGATGGCCCAGTGCAGAGGGAGAGACACTGACATGGAGTGAACAGTTCACTGAGGTTTAATAAGAACTGTACTGAACAAAGGAAAATAATAAATGCTAGGAGAACAGGGCCACTAACTAAAATCTCTCAAACTAAAAATCTAATTCCATCACTGCAGCAGAGAAGCAGTAGATTTACACTAAACTAATATTGCTCCTTTACAAGGTCAATCTAAATTGTAATCTTCTTTCCTGGAATATAGACTAAGATAAGAACAGACAACTGGCATCACTGTGCTTCGGTCAAGACTCGACAAAAAATGAAAGGAGTTAAATACAACCACAAAGAAACACTAATTGGTTGCAATGTGCATACTCAGGAGCATGATTGCTGACCCCTTTCAGGGTCCATTGAGGGTGCCCAGGCTCCATGGCAAAGTCCTTGATTGTGACACTTGTATGTGTAGCTTTGTCATCATCATCTAAGAAAATATATAAAGAATGTAGAGGAAAGGACATGAAGGTTCTCCTGACTGGTTCTTTGAGTGATGGGTTCTGTCATTCAAGGAGTGATTCAGTAGACTAATACTGTGGAGTATTACACATACCACTATGTGACCCTGCTGCCTCATTACAGAGTGCCTTGAGGTAGTACAAAAGAAAACAATAACAGAATGCAGAATAAAGTCTTGCTGTGACAGAGAAAGTGAAGTACAGGTAGACAATATAAAGTAAGGACATTATGAGATAAATTGTGAGGTCACGAGTCCATCTTATCATACTGGGGAACCATTCAATGGTCTTAGCACAATGTAATTTGTTTATTAATTTACTTTATGGCAGAGGAGGCTCAGGAGAATATGTGACCTACTGTTGATTCTAATCCTTTTGTACAAGTGTGATGACTTAGTGTGTAATCTCAATGATCTGCAGAAGTTCTTAGGAGACTTCACAATGTAGGTTCCATGACAATGGTTCCAGACAAGTCTGGAACGGAGTCACTTTCTCAAACTAAGAGTCAATCATTAGAAGTGAGCTGAAGAGAAATGTCTTCAGTCAATGCAGCAGATACATTGGTGGGGGCGGGTGGGGGGGGGTCGCTGAATAACCTTATTCTCCTCTATGTCTAATGGTCTATGGGCCGAAGATGAAGGTCTTCAGCTGATGCAGCAGACTCAATGAGACTAATGGCTTAATTCATTCTACTCCAATATCTTATTAGTTATGGACTGGTAAAAAAATGTCTTTAATTGATGTAGCAGACTTGATGGTGCAGATGGCCTAATTTTGCCTCTCTCTATGACATGGTCCATGGGCTTATGGTTGATGAGCTCTGGGGGAGGTTCAGTTACTGATTGTTTTCACAACAGGAAGTCATTTCTGGATTTTGAAGAAATGGAAATATATGGAGAAAGTGAGGTACGTGTGAGGTGTACTATTATTTCTTGGTTGAGCAGGCGTGAGGTACTTCCTCCTCATGTTTTTCCATTAATATTAATATTGGCAGTCGTTATGTTAGAACTTCAGCCAGAGGGCGGTGAATCTGTGGAATTCAGTAGCACAGACGGCTATGGAGGCCAGGTCTTTGAGTATATTTAAAGCAGAGGTTGATAGTTTCTTGATTAGTCAGAACATCAAAGATTACAAAAAGCAGGGAGGAGAATGGGATTGAAGGAGATAATTAAATTGGCCATGATGGAATAGCAGAGTAGACTTAATGGACCAAATGGCCTAATTCTACTCCTATGCCTTATGGTCTTATGCCTTTGTGGTCTAAAGGAACTAGAAAATTGAAAGTCTTTTTGTTTTCAATTGTTTCTAAGGGATATCCCTTGGGCTTTCTCTAAGTCTGCATCTCAAACTGAGCAACATCCATTGCTTTGATAATAGAAGTCAGATGGTCAGATTTGGAATGATGTTTATCCAATTTAAAGTTAGGCAGTGGTGCCATTATAATTGTAAAGAAATCCTTGTAATTCACATTTTGTTTCTCATGGCAGAGAATGTGGCCATTCAGCCCATCAAGTCGATGCTAGCTCCCAGATCATACCTATGAATCTCACACTGCCACTTATTAGTGACTGGTAATTGGGTTTTTATTGTCACATCAGAATCAGAATCTGAATCAGGTTTATTGTTACTGACTTTCATCATAAAATGTGTTATTTTGCAGCAGCAGTACAGCTCAATACATAAAATACTATAAATTACTATATGTATATAATTAAAGTAACATATCATCATTATATGCTGTGTCATATAGCATGGCGATCATGGTCTCACGACTATTATTGTTCTGGTAACTTTCTGTACAATCGTAGTTTGCCATTGTCTTCTTCTGGGCAGTGACTTTACAAGACAGGTGAATAATATATAGTATATTACTCTATATACAGTATGCATATTCTAAATGTCAAGTCAAGTGAAGTTTATTGTCATTTAGCTACATACATGTGCATAACATATATAACCATTTAATGTATATAGAAATGAAACATTTCTTCAAGCCAGGGTGTAAAGCACAGTACTACACATAACACACATATCACACGATAACTTATGAAGGTAAGGATAACATTTAAAGATGAATCACACATAAATAACAAACTAAAGTGCATTAATATTAGACATTGTAAGGTATGGAACAGATGAAACAGTGACACTTGAATACTCGGCCCAGAGTTCAGAAGACTTCCGACTGTTCTTGTTTTTATCGCTGTCTCCTGTCTGATGGTAGAAAGCCAAAGAGGATGCTGGATGGATAAATGGAGTCCTTAATAATACCAAGGGCCCTGCATATGCAGCGCTCCTGATAAATATCCCCGATGGATGGTAGGGAGACCCCTATGATCCTCTCAGCTGTTCTCACAGTCCTTTGAAGTGACTTTCCGACCAATGCTTTACCGCTCCCATACCAGATGGAGATGCAATTTATCAGGATGCTGTCAATGGTACTCCTGTAAAACACAGTTAAGATGGAGAGTGGAAGCCTTGCTTACATTAATCTTCTTAGAAAATGGAGGTGCTGCTGTGCCTTCTTGTTCAGGGAGGTGATATTAAGGGAGCAGGTGAGGTTATCTGTGATGTGAGCTCCAGGAACGGTGCACTTTACTCTTCGTACAGAGGAGTCATGTGTTCACAGAGGGCGATGGTTTGTCTGCACCTTCCTGAAGCCCACAATGGTTTCCTTTGTCTTCTCCACATTCAGGCTTAGGTTGCTCGTCTCACCAGCTGCTCCACTTCCTCTCAGTACTCCACCTCATCATCGTTCTTGATAAGGCAAACCACTGTTGTATCATCCACAAACTCGGTGACACAGTTTGAGCTGGATCCTAAAATACAGTCATACATCAGCAGTGTGAACAGCGCCAGACTGAGGACCTGGTACGTTTGTGTAAACCATGTTGACAGTATTTTCACCTCTGCTAGCAAGATCAACATGCTGGTGGGATTTATGCAGAACTGTTTTTAGGTTTGTATGGTTGAATGTACCTGCGATAAAGAATATACCCTTTGGGGTATTTGATTTGAAAGTCAATGATGGCTCTTTAGAGATCATGCAGTGCCTCGTTGGCATTAACAGATGGGGGAGATATATACAGCTACCAACACGATTGCAGTGAACTCCCTCGGTATACAAAAATGAACTCAGCCATTAGTGAATGAATGGACACAACTGCTATGACAAATATATAAAGTTATATATAAAACTTATATATAAACATAAGTTAATTAAACAAGTAGTGCAAGAAGAGTGAAGTTCTCATTGGTTGGTTCATTTTCCATTCTGAAATCTGATTGCAGAGGGGAAGAAGCTCTTGCTAAACACATTGAGTGTGTGTCTTTAGGTTCCTGTCCATCCACTTTGATGGCACTAATGAGAAGAGGGCATGTCCTTGATGGTGGGGGACCTTAATAATAGAGGGCTGCAGTTTATGTACATATATCAAAATATGGTGAGAGATATATTCATATAGATCATTTCAAAACTTAACTACATTGAGATTGTACAAAAAAACAGCAGCAGCAGCAATAAAACAGGGAAAGTGCCGTGCAGTCAGACATTTAGGTGGAAGGTCATAATGAAGTAGATTATGAAGGAAAGGGTTACTCTTTATCATTTAAGCTGTACAATCTCACCCTTTTTCAAATGTTAAACTTCCCCTGACTTTCCCGTACACACTTCACCCCACCCCAGCTTCATTAGGACCAGTTTACAGTCACCCATGTGGAAGCCAAGGTCCAACCGATTGTTGCGATCACAAAAAGGCACAACAGAGCCTATATTTCATTAGGAGGTGAGAGGTCTTGGTACTGTATATCACCGAAGACACTCACAAATTTCTATAGATGTACTATGGAGAGCATCCTAACTAGCTGACTTATTGTCTGGTATGGGAGAGCCACTGCACAGGATCGGAAAAAGGAGTAGAAAGTTGTAAACTCAGTCAGCTCCATCATGGGCACTAACCTCCACAGCATCAAAGATACCTTCAAAAGGCAATGCCTCAAAAAGGCAGCATCCATCATTAAGAACCCCCATCACCCAGGACAGCCCCTCTGGCAGGACATGCTCTCTTCTCATTATCAAGGAGGAGTTACAGGAGCCTGAACACACACACTGAACATTTTAGGAACAGCCTTTTCCATCATCAGATGTTTGAATATTTATAAACTTATAGTTTTCATTATTATCATGTATTGCAATGTACCGTTGCTGAAAAACAACAAATTTCATGACGTATACCAGTGATATTAAACCTTATTCTGAACCTGAGCACCCGGAGAGAACTCTCAGGTCATTGTGAGCCTCACACAGAGATGGAATCTGCAGCCAAAGAACAAGCCAAATGAAAAGGTGTCGGCCTGAAAAGTCGACTGTTTATTCTTCTCCATGCTGCTTAAATTGCTGAAATTTTGTTTGTTGCTCTGGATACCCACCATCTGCGTCCCAATGTCCTGTATTTATGGTTAAATAACTTAATTTTGTCTCCATACAGAATGTCTATATCCTTCCTTTTCCTGCACATTCATGTGTCTATCTAAACATCTCTAAGCCTCTAATGTAGTGGTTGCCAACCCATCGATCATGATTGACTGGTCGATCTTTGAGATTTTCCAAGTAGATAGAAACATAGAAACATAGAAAATAGGTGCAGGAGTAGGCCATTTGGCCCTTCGAGCTTGCACCGCCATTCAGTACGATCATGGCTGATCATCCAACTCAGAACCCTGTACCTGCTTTCTCTCCATACCCCGTGATCCCTTTAGCCACTAAGGACATATCTAACTTCCTTTTAAATATAGCCAATGAACCAGCCTTAACTGTTTCCTGTGGTAGAGAATTCCACAGATTCACCACTGTCTTTGTGAAGAAGTTTTTCCTCATCTCGGTTCTAAAAGGTTTCCCCTTTATCCTTAAACTGTGACCCCTTGTTCTGGACTTCCCCAACATCGGAAACAATCTTCCTGCATCTCGCCTGTCCAATCCCTTTAGAATTTTATACATTTCAATAAGATCCCCCCTCAATCTTCTAAGTTCCAGTGAGTATAAGCCTAGTTGATCCAGTCTTTCTTCATATGAAAGTCCTGCTATCCCAGGAATCAATCTGGTGAATCTTCTCTGTACTCCCTCTATGGCAAGAATGTCTTTCCTCAGATTAGGGGACCAAAACTGCACACAATACTCTAGGTGCGGTCTCACCAAGGCCTTGTACAACTGCAGTAGAACCTCCCTGCTCCTGTACTCAAATCCGCTTGCTATGAATGCCAACACACCATTTGCCTTTTTCACCCCCTGCTGTACCTGCATGCCCACCTTCAATGACTGGTGTACAATGACACCCAGGTCTCGTTGCATCTCCCCTTTTCCTAATCGGCCACCGTTCAGATAATAATCTGCTTTCCTGTTCTTGCAATCAAAGTGGATAACCTCACACTTATCCACATTAAATTGCATCTGCCATTGATTTGCCCACTCACCTAACCTATCCAAGTCACCCTGCATCCTCTTAGCATCCTCCTCACAGCTAACACCGCCGCCCAGCTTCGTGTCATCTGCAAACTTGGAGATGCTGCATTTAATTCCCTCATCTAAATCATTGTATATTGTAAACAACTGGGGTCCCAGCAATGAGCCTTGAGGTACCCCACTAGTCACTGCCTGCCATCCTGAAAAGGCCCTGTTTACTCCCACTCTTTGCTTCCTGTCTGCCAACCAATTCTCTATCCACATCAATACCATACCCCCAATACCGCGTGCTTTAAGTTTGCACACTAATCTCCTGTGTGGGACCTTGTCAAAAGCCTTTTGAAAATCTAAATATACCACATCCACTGGCTCTCCGCTATCCACCCTAATAGCTACATCTTCAAAAAATCCTATAAGATTTGTCAGACATGACTTTCCTTTCACAAATCCATGCTGACTGTCCGATGATTTCACCTCTTTCCAAATGTGCTGTTATTACATCTTTGATAACCGACTCTAGCATTTTTCCTACCACCAATGTCAGACTAACTGGTCTATAATTCCCTGGTTTCTCTCTCCCTCCTTTTTTAAAAAGTGGGGTTACATTAGCCACCCTCCAATCCTTAGGAACTAATCCAGAATCTAAGGAGTTTTGAAAAATTATAACTAACGCATTCACTATTTCTTGGGTTACTTCCTTAAGCACTCTGGGATGCAGACCATCTGGCCCTGGGGATTTATCTGCCTTTAATCCCTTCAATTTACCTGATACCACTTCCCTACTAACATGTATTTCCCTCAGTTCCTCCATCTCACTAGACCCTTGGTCCCTTAAACTTCGATCTGGAAAAGAAATGAAGAATAAATATACAACTACTGTTGAGAGATTGTTTCCGGATTGCGGGGTTTTAGTTCCATTCTTTCTGCCCAGTGCGCATGCGTGTAGCCCCCCCATCACGCACTACACAGTGTACTTCAGTTGTCCCCAACCACCGGGCCGCGAGGAAACAATATGAATCAACTGCACCGTTTTTCATTCCCTGTCACACCCACTGTTGAACTTGAACCCACGCAAGGTCATCAGTCGCTTAAATGCAGTGACACCCTTGCAGCGGGGTAACCAGCCGGTGGGAAGTGCCATTGGTACTGGCCTGGATCGCAGACAGACGGGCGCTGCCTCTGAACCTGTTTAGCACACCAAATGTTCGTGGGGAGCCCGGTGCTAAAATATTCGCAGATGACCTAATTCAGGTTCTGGGTTTTGTAAGTAGCAGAGCAGCTACCTTGCTGCGATCTACTGAAACAAGCTTTTGTCGGCTGATAGATCCTACGGGGGGAGGGGGACATGCTGGTGCCCTGCCTCACTCCTCATTGGCTCTCTCTGGAGTGCGACCGCCACGGCCCCGTCACGGGGACCTCCGGCCCTGTGACCTTGTCCTCTCACCCGACCCACGACCATCCGCACCTGGCCAAGGCATCTGATGGTGGGCGGGCGGAAGGCTGGAGTTCGGGCCTGGAGGCTGTCTAATGAGGCAATGAAGCCCTCAATACTGCTTCAGTACCTTGAGACCAAGCACCCTGCACTTAAAGACAAATCTGTTGAGTTTTTTCAGCGGAAAAAAAACGTGAACAGCACGGGATAGAAGTTAAGTGCCAAGAGCCGCGAAAACTAAATTGCAGAATAGACTTGACATAAGGAACCTGCTTCGAGTATCGCTGTATTCCCATAGTGTTTAACATCCTCCCCCCGCACACCGTCAGCCGGTCCGCAAGAATGTTGTCAATATTAAACTAGTCCATGGGTGTTTATACGTTATTTCTACTTCCGGGTTATGGGGTTTTACTTCTGGTCTTTTCTGCCCCGGTGTGCATGCGTGTGACTAATCGATTTGAAGTCGATTTCACCTTTCCCTAAGGCCCGAGGTAGGGGATCTTGGGCTTAAAAAGGTTGGTGATCACTATTCTAATGTATCTGCTTCTACCACCACCCCCGACAACATGTTCCAGGCACCTATCCCTCACAGTGTAAAAAAAACTTGCCCCTCACCCCTCTCCTCATTCTAAATTTTGACCTTTGATAAGCACAGAGGTACACCATGAGCAAGAAGGTCTTTGAGAACTAATGAGATTGTTTGGAATTTCGTACTGAAAGAAACACTTACTCCTGCTTTTAGTTGCTAATTGAGGGCATAAACTACTTTGAAAGACTGCAATAAAATTAACATATAAAAATGACACTGCACAATCTCATTAACTTATTGAGAAAGTCTGAGTTTGAAGCTTGAGCAACATTGTCTTCCTTCACCCCCTTTATCATTGGGTAGCTGGGTCATTATTTTTCAATCTGCGGTCTCTGACAATGAGCTGTGTATGCAGAGCAGGATCCAACAATCAAAACCTGACCAAAGAAATGACCATCATCAGAAATGGCTGTATCTTTGTGAATACATCTCTGACCTACAGAGGGAAGATCGGGAAATGGAGTGAAGAGGGAAGCGGTTCTGCTGAATTGGAGCATCAGCCCAGACAATGAATAAAGTAGGGGAGCAGAAAGACATAAAAGTTTGAGAATACATACTACTGGGTTCATACACAACTTCTGACCCGTGTTTATAAAACTCTTAAACAGGCTCCTTCTTGGCTAAAGGTGAAGTTGTGATCTCTCAGCCTATCATCCACCATCTGCTCCCATGGCTTCACATGACCCATCCATCCATCCATCCATTTATCCACCATTAAAGATCCCCACCATCCAGGCATGCCATGTCACATCTGCAAACAGGCAAGATATCCCACACCAAGGGGTTCAAGAACAGCTACTTCCCTTCAACCATTCATTTTTGAACCAACTGACTCAATGGAGGGACTCAATGACCAGGGGAGTTTAGTAACTACATGACCACTTTGCACTAAAATGGACCTTAGTTTCTTTTTGTTGCTCTGCATTTGTTACGAAAACCGTGTATAATTTATGCGCATGTTTTCCTTGCGATACCAATTATCTGGCTGTAAGGTTGCATCAAGTAAGTTTTATATTACACCAAGACATACACTTGGGTGGCAGGATGGAGATACATCTCTACCAAAGGAGGTGGAAGGTGCTCCTTCCCTCCGCTAGCCTACAGGTCACGCTTGGGCAAGGTGTAGCACCTGCTTAGCCCCCAATCAGGGTCACATGAAGCCATGGGAGTAGGTGGTGGATGGTCGTATGAGCAGCTGGTGCACATCACAAGTCCTGGTTATTTGACCACTGATGCCAGGTGGACAATCTCTGAAGAGTATTGACATTGGCTGGGGTCACCTGTCTCATAAAGACACTGCCTAGAAGAAGGTAATCACAAACTACTTCAGTGGAAAAATTTGTCAAGAGCAGTCATGGTCAAGGACTATGATGGCCCTCGTCATACGATAAGGCACATAATGATGATGATGATGATGATTATGCTGGTGCATGCATGTACTTGTGCATATGCCAATAAACTCATTGGTGACACTCTGTTTACCTGAACTGGACTTCCTCTGTAACTGCAGCATTATATTCTGCATCCACTTTTTTATTTGTTGTCACTATGCCTCAGGGCACACTTATGGGTCTCGGTTCTTGTTGAAAGGAAAATGGGTGCTATGAAGGAGGGAAGGGCTAGATTGATCTTAGAGCAGGTTGAAACGGCACAACATTGTGCTTGTAAAGTACTGGATTGTTTTATGTTCTATGTGACAATCCTGAATAATTCTCCTCAGTTGTTGAGCTATCTTTAACAGGCTTTCCTTACATATACAGGGATCTTTAGTGTCTCTTAGACCTCAATTTTTATCCCAAGTATAAAGTCTTGATCTCTAGCTACTGTTTTTCTTTGGTATCTAGATCAGGAGTTCCCAGCCTGGGCTCCACAAACCCCTTGGTTAATGATCAAGGTCCACGGCATAAGAAAGGTTGGGAACCTCTGAGCTGGAGGCTACCATAGAGTTACCCACTGGAGCTGAAGTCAAGTTCATTATTAATTATGCAATGAAACAGAGGCAATGAAAAACTTGCAGCAGATCACAGGTACAGCATTTACAAGAAAAGCACAAGTGGTACACAACTATTACAAGAAAGAGCACAATTAGAACAAAGAAAAAGAAAAAGAAAATCCATTTTAGTGCAAAGTGATCATAGTGTTGTTAAACTTTTGTGATTATGGTTGTGCAGGTCAACGCAAGAAGCGTTATGAGAAATTGATGTTCTTGAACCCACTGGTGACAAACTGAGGCTCCTGTACTTCCTGCCCGATGGTAGCTGCAAGAAGATAGCAACGCCTGGATTTTTGATGATGGATGTTGCTTTCCTGAGGCATCACCTCCTGTAGATACTACCGATGGTGGGGAGGGATGCAGCTGTACTTTATCAGGATGAAACCACTTCTGTCTGTAATTTATGTTCCTGCTCATCAGAATTGCTTGACCAGACCTTAAGGGAACCAGTCAGGATACTTTCAACAGTGTATGCTTTTATTGGAGATAGGAAACAATCATCATGTAGAGCCTTGTAGACCTTTATGACTCAGTTCCACATGAAACTGATCTCATCTCTTTTAAACATTGTTGTTGATAAGTTTATGTTAGCTAAAAGAATTAAATTATGAGGGCTAGTCACAGATTAGTCATAGTTTCAGTGAGAGTGTGTGCCTGTATCTTCTCCAGTTCAGTTTTTGTATTTCTATTTATTTAGAGATACAAATTGGTAGAAGGCCCTTCTGGCCCAACAAGCCTGTGATTCCCAATTACACCATGTAACTAATTAACCAACTAACCATAAGTCTTTGGAATGTGGGAGGAAACCGGAGCACCCAGAGGAAACCCACTCACTCACAGGGAGGACATACAAACTCCTTACAGGCGGCATTGGAATTGAAATCTGAAGTCCGATGCCCCAAGCTGTAATTGTGTTGTGCCAACTGTGACGCTGTTATGGCTCCCTATGATCCCCCACTGTGTCCAAAAAGACTAGATGCTCCCTCTTCAAGGACATCTGTGCACCCTGGAATAGAACGGGCAGTAAGCTGGGGCAGAGCACATGGTCAGCCACTCCTTGGACCCACGAATGACCAGTCCGGCCAGATACAGGAGCAATCCATCAGGAGATTCTCCGAGCACCCTGCCTGCACCCACCTTCTTTGCAGGGTTATGCTAGATCAGGCGCGCAGGGCTGACGTGCACCCAGAAAGTGAGCAACTGTTAAGTTCTAACGTGCGAAGTATTGAACACATGAAGGCTTATGTCACCTTCCGGTGAGAGTGTAAATGGAGGGATTGAATACTGTCGGGTTCAGGGGAGGAAGAATTGAGTCACTGTGTCAGAAACAAAACAGCTGTCAGATATGAAGACAGAAGTGGTGCTCACCTTAGAGATCAGGTGTTACCAATGGTCAGGAGAGATTTTTGCAACTATCTGAGGGAGAGTAGGTAACATTTCGGATAAGGTATTGCAGGGTATGATAAACGGCAAAGTTGGTGAGTCAGAGATATGCCACAGCACTAAATGCTGGAGCAAGATCGACCAGCTGATTGGCTGACTACTGGTTTTAATGTTCTTATAAGTTGATGGGATGGGTGATGCCGAGAGCAGGAAGGATACATTGAAGGACAGCACAGTAGAATCACAAAGTATTACAGGACACAAACAGGCCCTTTGGCCCATCTAGCCCATGCTGAACTATTAATCTGCCTGGTCCCTTCGACCCACACCCGAACCATAGCCCTCCATCCCTCCACATCCATGTACCTATCCTAATTTTGCTTAAATGTTGCAATTGAACCCACATCCAACACTTCTGCTGGCAGATTGTTCCTCACTCTCACCACCCTCTGAGTGAAGAATTTCCCCTCAGTTTCCTCTTAAACATTTCTCCTTTCACCCTTAACCCATGAAATCTAGTTCTAGTTTCACCCAGTGCAAAAAGCCTTCTGTCGTAGCCCGAAGATATTTGTCCATTTTTAATTAGCTTTGTAGCCTCATGAAGATCCCACTCACCCTGCTCATGAAATATTTGTCTCATTGGGGAGGAGGTGACGTAGCATCCATGCCAGGACCACCAGGCTCAAAATATTTACTTTCCCCAGGTAGTGAAGCTGATCAACAAATCCACCCAATAACCCACCCTCCACACACCTCCCCACCACTCCTTTATCATTTCCTGTCAGTCACCTTACGCATAGACACTCCTGTGGCCAATGTCACTTTATGAACATACAGTCAATCTATGTATATAAGCAAACTTAAGTATTTATATTAATGGTGTGATTTTATTATCATTATAATTATGTTCTTTATCTTATTTTATTTTGATCTACATCAGAACTGGAGTAACAATTATTTCATTCTCCTTTACACTTGTGTGCTAGAAATGACATTAAACAGTTTTGAATCCATGAACCAGTATCCCTTTGCAATCCACGTGGTGAAGATATTTCTAAAATGCTATTGGATGGGGAGGTCTAGGATTGAGACACAATAATGATGAAGGAATGCCATTGGATAAAGGAACAGCCAGTGGATTCAGTGATCCAGGCTTAGTATTGCCTTCCAGTGTTATGTGTGTAGAGCTGGCAATTACTCCCTGCCTGGACTTTGGTTCCCTCAGGTTGTACAAGTTTCTTCCCATAATTCCAAAGAAGAATAAACCAGGCAGCTGGAGAATACATGTAAATGGGTTCTTGTCTGGTGTAGACTCGATTAGGCAATGAATCTGTTTCTGTTCTGTGTCTCCACAGCTCTGACCTCATGACTTTACAGTCATAGAATACTGTACTCAAGAGAGGTCTTCCTTTGGTCAAGTTTGACCGCGAATGTTGCATCCTAGCTGTTTACAATGTTGGTGCAGTGCCAGCAATTGATGCACAAGCCAGGGCAGTATGATATGGAGAGCAAGCTGTTGCCCATGTAGCAGGCTTCCCCTTTCAAACAACTGATAAATCTAAAGGAACGGAAGTGTGGTGAACTACATATACCTGTCTGGACACGCCCCTCTGCTGACTGCTCCTGTGGCTCCTCCCACAGACCCCTGTATAAAGGCGGTTGGAGGCACTGCTCCCCCCTCAGTCTCCAGGATGTTGTGTGGTGGTTTCTTGCAGCTAATAAAAGCCTGTCGTTTGCCTCCCGTCTCCGAGAGTTATTGATGGTGCATCAGGTAGAGACCAATACCATTTAGCACTAGTGGTGTTTCAGTATTGCTAACCAACATTGAACTCAATGATAGAATGTGTTAGGAAATCCAGCTCCAGACTTTTCCCTTGGGGTTTACTCACCAGGCATTCCCCGTGAGTGGGTATAGCCATAAGACAGCAGAGTTTTGAGATCAGAGTTTTCCTTCCTAGCTGAGCTGTCAACCACATCTGATGAGCTCCATCTGCCTGAAGTGACTGGTTTTAAGGGACCAGTAACCCACCTTTGCCCCTTCTCCTGTCAGTGGAAATAGTTCCACTGGGCTTAGTCGCTCAGCCACACATGAAAGCCTGGAGCTGCACTTGATTGCCAGAAGCTACTTGAGACACACGTTAATGAGAGAATTTAATAGGTAATGGGATCTTATCCTCACCAACACCACAACCCCTGTCTATGACAACATTACTCTTTTACATAGAAGCTTCCTGACCTGCTGTATGTGCATTGCTATGGAGATTTTCTTGTATTTGTATTTATCTGCCTAGTCCCACTGACCTGCACCCAGACCATAGCACTCCATAACACTCCCATCCATGTACCTATCCAAATTTCCCTTAACTGTTGAAATCAAACTACACCCACCAACCCCACTGGCAGCTCACTCCATACTGTCACTACCCTCTGAGTAAGGAAGTTTCCCCTCATGTTCCTCTTTAACATTTCACCTTTCACCCTTAACTCATTGCCTCTAGTTCGAGCCTCACTCAACCTCAGTGGCAAAAACCTGCTTACGTTTTCTCTATCTATATCTCTCATAACTTTCTATATCAAATCTCACCTCATTACTGTAAGCTATCAAGGGATGAAATCCTCTCTGTAAGATCTCATTTTCTTTAGTTCTCCTTTTTGCTTATAAGCCTCTTCATTGAAGCACATCTCTCAGGTCACCAGCTCTAATATAAATTTTATTGTGTACTTTAGGCAGATGATGTTCCTTAAGAGCACGTTGAGATGTAACACTACAATAAAGGAGCAATATACATGCAAGTTATTGTGGACATATTAATTCTGACATTTTGCATATGGGGTTTGTTTTATATCTGGGCAAGAGCACAGAGGAAGCAGATTTAGTGAATCTTTTTATTTACAAAGCAGATTTAAAGATAATGATTTTAGAGTTTGGATTAAATCATTTAAATCCTCAAACTCAGTCCTTTTCCCCACAACGATCCATTGTACTTTGAGATTCAGATACAGTTCAAACCAATAACCTATAGACTCACCTTCAAGGACTACAAATCATGATCTCGGTATTACTAACAGTAAAAGTCTCACAGTCATAGAGTCATAGAGAAGTACAGCACAGGAACAGACCCTTCAGCCTATCTAGTCCATGCCAGAATCATTTAGACTGCTTATTCCCATAGACCAGCACTGGGACCATAGTCCTCTATACCCCTACTATCCATGTACCTATCCAAATATCCCTTAAACGTTGAATTCGAGCTTCCATGCACCACTTGTGCTGGTTCTCATTCCACACTCTCGTGACCCTCTGAGGGAAGAAGTTTTCCTCGTGTTCCCCTTAAAGTTGGACAATCCATGTCAGGGGTGCATAAAAAGAGCTACCTTTTCATCAGAACGGTGATCGAGATTTTAAAGGCTCAGTTTCACGACAGTTTCTCTGAATTGAGGAGCGACTAATCAACAAGAGGGATCCATTAGAAAGGGCCAATAAAAATAACTCAAGTGTGAGTGGAGCAGCCATCCCTGGAGTGGCTGTTGGTTGAGAGTGTGCCCGTGTTTAAAGTGACTTTTCTCCCTCAGGCTTAGGCGAGATCAGCTTGGGTGACAGAAATTGTCTTGTTCACTAATTTCTCTCACTCTGTTCTTATTTGCTCATTCCTCAGCTGTTAGGGCATAGCAGATTAGTGAAACAAGCTCCAGGGACTGTGTTTTGTACTATGTGTGGGATATGGGAAGTCCGGGAGACCTGCAGTCTCCCAGATAAACACATCTGCTCAAGGTGCATCGACCTACAGCTCCTGAGAGAATGCATTAGGGAAGTGGAGCTGTTGTTCGATAAACTTCAACTCGTCTGGGAGAACGATGAGGTGTCAGACATGAGCAACAGGGAGTTGGTCACCCCTAGGTTGCAGGAGACAGGTAATTTGATGACTGTCAGGAGTGGGAGGGGAAGTGCCCAGACAGGGCAGAGTACTCCTGTTACCGTTCCTCTCAATAATATGTACACAACTTTAAATACTGTTGAAGGGCACGACCTACCAGGAGGGAGCCGCAATGACCGGGTCTCTGGCACTGAGTCTGGTGCTGTGACTCAGAAGAACAAAGAGTTGAAGAAGAGACCAGCGTTGATAGGAGTTTGCATTGTCAGAGGAACACATTTTTTACATGTTGCTCATTGTTTGCGTGTATTTCTCTATCCTGCTGTGTATGCCTACAAGAAAATGAATGTCAGGGTAGTATATGGTGACATATACATAAATTGATAATAAATCTACTTTGAACTTTGAAAAGCAGTGTTTGATCATTGCTTTTCTCTTGACACCAATATGCTATTTGAATGACGAAGAATCTAATTAATACTTTATCTCAAAGGGAAACTTCAAAGTGATCACTTCACATAATCTTCATAGTCTTTACCATTGTTAATCACCTTCACTCCTGTGAATTAGATTGGTAAGGTTTTAATCTTCCACAAGATGTACTTTGTACAATTTCAGGCTGTGATGGGGAATGGGTGAGGTGAATGATTGTGGAGTTGCTCGGAAATTATGCACATGTTGGCCACTTTATTAGGTGCACTTGAATACTTGCTAATTAATGCCGATATCTAATCGAGTTCAAGTTTAATTTTCATTCAACCATACATGAATACCCATGAATACAGCCAAATGAAACAGCGTTATTCCGGGACTAAGGTGCAAAACACAGTACCAGGAGTTACATGGAGCACAGGGCACATATAGCACATATAAGATAGTCTTAAAGTGCAGTTTCACAAAACAAAATGTAGTGAAACACTCTGAGTCTATGAATGTTACAACAATCTGCAGTTGAACATGATATGGCTTGTCTTCCGCCAAGTAAACAACAGGGGCACAGTACCAGCTCCAGCTTGGACACCACGCCACACCACCTCCAGTGGAGTGCACTGGTTTCAATGCCTCTCCCCTGGGCGGCTCTTTAGAGATGACACCACAGCTTGAGGCATAGTCCTCACTACAACTGAGACCATGCAGCTCTCCCACCATCCACCAATACCTCAGTGAATCAGACACAGCATTCCACATTAAGAATGTCCAACCTGGTCTTGCGATCTAGCTCACTGTTAGACTGTACGCCTTTGTGCACTGACTCCTCCGATACCTCTCTGACACAAGCAGCAGCACGATCCACACCAAGTCCAGCCACTTCAGTTTCTCCACAAACAAGCAACTCGCTGACTGGGGAGACCTGCAGCACTTCAAATTCTTAATGTCGTGCAGTGTCTTTTGATCAGAAAAAAATGTTTAAAGACAGTAACATCTTAGGTTGATCCCATAGAAGCCATGGCAAGCAAACGTGCCGCCATCTAACCAGAAGCTCAATCAGTCAATTATGTGGCAATCTCAATGCAAGAAGACGTGGTCAAGAGGTTCGGTTGTTATTCAGATCAGAATGGGGAAGGGATGGGATCTAAGGGATTATGAACATAGAATGATTGTTGGTACCAGATGGGGTGGTTTGAGTATCTCAGAAGCTGCTCATCTCCTGGGATTTTCAAGCACGCCAATCTCTAGTTTATAGAAAATGGTGCCAGAAACTACAAATATCCAGTGAACTGAAGTTCTGTGGGTGAAAATGCCTTATTAATAAGAGAGTTCAGAGGAGAGTAGCCAGACTGGTTCAATCTGACAGGAAGGTGACAGTAACTCAAATAACAATGTGTTACAACAGTGGTGTGCAGAAGAGCATCGCACAAGGTACGCCACACTGAACCTAGAGACAGGCTGCAGCAGTAGAAGACCATGGACAAATACTCAGCGGCCACTGAACGTAAGTTCATCTGTGCTTATCTCTCCTAATTACATTTCACTTTGCTTTTTAATGCAAAGAGTGCAATTGACCAATTTGGCACTGAGGTGCTATAGAAAGTAGCGAAAGAATGGCCTGCTAATTCATGATGTTCAGGCAAAGTTCAATCGCTGTAGTAATGCAGACAATGGAGACAATTACTTACCCATCACGGTGTCACAAAAGCATTGAGATAAATGATTGAATAATTTGCTTCCGTGAAAATGTTTGAGTGATCAATATGGGTGAAGATATCAAGGCTTCACCAGCGATTCACTGATTGAGTGTTAGGATGTTTTACAACCATGTAAGCATAAAATTATATTGTGTATGGTACAGAATGAGGCCATTTGATCCAACGGGACAACATTTCTAGTACTGAAAATGGTCATTTGAACCACCATGTCCATGCAATCTAGAAATAGACTGTTTTTATTTTTTATTATGGACGCAGCATGACCACACCACCCAATTTCACCTAGGGGACCAATTGACCTATTAATCCATATGTCTTTGAATTCTGGGAGGAAACTCAAGCATCTGCAAGAAATCCCTAGAGAGAACAGCAGAATTGAAGCTGGTTTGCTTGTGCTGTGATAGCATTGCACTAATTGCCATGGCACTGGGCTGGCTAATTCAGTTCCATGGTATGGGTCCATTATACTGACGGGTCTAACACTTCGTAAATAGGATAATGGTTATTGCCTCTAGCTCCATTACAGTGAGTCCTAGACCACAATATTGAAATTATCTTTTAATAACTCTCTGTCATCCTATCAGTAAACTTAAATTGGTAGCCTCTAGCAACACCCTCAGTTACGGACATCACCACCAAGGTGGCATCACAGGTGCATATGGTTGTAATGCTTGCAAATGGTTATGGGAGTCTAGGACAAGAGGGCATGACTTCAGGATTGAAGGACTTCCATTTAGAACAAAGATGCAAATAAATGACTTTATTCAGAGGGTGCTAAATCTGTGGAATTTGTTGCCAAGTCATTGGGTGCATTTAAGATAGAGATAGATAGGTTTTTGATTAGCCAGGGCATCAAAGGGTATGGGGAGAAGGCAGGGGAGTGGGGATGACTGGAAGAACTATCTCAGTCCATGATTGAATGGAGGAGGCTAGATGGGCCAAATGACTTACTCTGCTCCTATATCTTACGGACTTATGTAAAGAGAGTTATTGGCACATGGGCCTTCATAAATGAAATTACTGAGATGGTATGTTAGGTTGAAGTCTACAAGGTGCTGGTGAGTCCAAATTTGGAATATTCTGTGCAGGCATGGTCACCTACTTATAAGAAAGATAAATAAGATTCAAAGAATCCTTGTAAAATTTACAATAATGTTGCTGCAACTTGAGGTACCAAGTTATAGATAAAGATGGAATAGGTTAAGATTTCATTCTCTGGAGCATGGGAGAATGAGGGAAGATTTGAAAGAGGTATATTAAATTATGAGGGTATCAATAGGGTTAATTCAATCCAACTTTTTCCACTGAGTTGGGGTGAAACCAGAAGCAGTGTTATGAGGTGGGGACAAGGGTGCTGGGAGAGGACCCACATGCAGGACACAAACACGTCTTTCTTAGGTACATAAAATAGCGTTTATTACTCGCTACACAGAAGTTCGGGAAATCGAGGACAAAGAGGAACATGAACCTCGGACTAGGGGACTAGGGACCTGGATCGCTGCGGACCAGGGACATGGAAACAGGGAACTGGGACAACCGCAGACCTAGGACTTGGACGGGGGAGCTTGGACAGTTGTGGACCTTGGACTTGGACCCTGGGGACTGGGACCGCCAACCTTGGACCATGGATCGCTGCAGCCAGAAACGTGGACACCAAAACACAGGACAAGGAATCTTGAACCAGGACTCCTCCTTCAACTCAGGCACCGAGCCGGGACTCTTCTTCAGGGGGTTGACACAGACGCTGGGCATGAACGTCGAGTCAGGACTCCGCCTTCAGCTCACCCCTGGTAGATTGACCTTGCCCAGACCCACTCTGGTGTCGGAAGGTGAATTGCTGGTACTCCGATGCGGACTGGATCTCTCTGGCAACGACTTGCGAAGGCTTCTTAACACTCTCGCCACGAACGGCTAAAACCAGGGGTTTATAAGCTGCTGGTTCGGGTAGATTACCTTGATTGACAAGCTCAAGGGACGTGTGAAATGAAATTAAAAGGGAACAAGGAGATAATGGTCCGGATCGCAACCTAACTAAATTTAAAGGGGAACCGATCCGGACCATGACAAGTAGAGGTAATAGGTTAATGGTGAGAGATTAAATATTTCAGGGAAACCTGAGTGGTGAGAGTGTGGAACGAGCTGCCAGAGGAAGTAGTGGATGTGAATTTGATTTCAACATTTAAGAGAAGTTTGGACAGATTGAAAATGGAGGGCTATAGTTTAGGTGGATCAATGGGAACCACAGTTCAGCACGGACCAGAAGAGGCAAAGGGTTTGCTGAGACTGGTAGCTGTGTGGAACGAGCTTCCAGTGGAAGTGGTAGAGGCAGGTTCAATATTGTCATTTAAAGTAACATTGGATAGGTATATGGACAGGAAAGGAATGGAGGGTTATGGGCTGAGTGCAGGTCAGTGGAACTAGGTGAGAGTAAGTGTTCAGCACAGACTAGAAGGGCCGAGATGGCCTGTCACCGTGCTGTAATTGTTATATGGTTATAAGGACTGTAGTGCTCTCTGACATTAAGACAATGAAACTGGGGCCCTTCTCGTTAATTTATACTCTGACAGGTGAAAATGTATCCCAAGTTATGAAGATACATTGGAACAAGGGGAGATTTCACCATTTGATATCCCAGTGATCCATGCACACTGTTCCAAAGGCTTGAAGCTGATACAGCATAGAGGATTCTGTGTTATTCCCTGTGATGACATTAATTTCTTGTAACCATTCTGGTTGCCTCCCACATTCAAAGTAAATTTATTATCAATACTCATGGCACCATATACAACGCTGAGCTTCATTTTATGTTAGCATTCACAATAAAGACATTGAAACACCATAGCATCAATGAAAATCTACACACAACACAAACAACCAAGACAGAAGACAAATCGTGTAAATACACAAAAATAACAATAATAAATAAATAAGCAATAAATATCAAGAACATGAGATGAAGAGTCCTTGAAAGTGAATTCACAGGCTCTGGGGCAGTTCAGTGTTGGGATGAGTGAAGTTGAGTGAAGTTATCCCCTCTGGTTCAAGAGTCTGATGGTTGAGGGATAATAATTGTTCCTGAACCTGGTGGTGTGGATCCTGAGGCTCCTGTACCTTCTTCCTGGCAGCAGAGAGAAAGATGTCCTGGGTGGTGGGAGCCTATGATGATGGATGCAGCTCCATGTAGTTGTGCTCAATTCTTTGTAGTGAGTAATCACCTGCAGGGGATTGCTTCTTGCCTCCTTCCTTCTGACAAACTTCAGTAGATTCCTGAGAGGAAACATTCCAAACAATATCTTTGTTTCAAGTGACATCTGGTAGAGTCAAGGACATTTATTACAATTGCTCTCAAGAACATATCAGGAAAATATTAATTTACACAATGATGCAGACATTTCTTGGGAATCCTATACAAAATTACAATATCTTAGTCATAAAATTTAAATGAAAAGTGACTGCTAGCAGAAAAGAGAACGTTTACAAACTGTCTTGTTACATTGAAAGTTGTCTGCACAGACAAATATAGTATTTATTGCTGCCAAACACAAGATATTATGATGCATGGCTAATACGAGCGGTTGTAATTTTAAAGTAGGGATCCCCAACCTGAGGTCCAGAGGCCAGTCTGTTAATGGTAGGGGTCCATGTCATAAAAAAGTTTGGGAACCACTATTTAATGTATTAGAGGAAAGTGTGGGGGGTGTCAGAGGTTAGGTTTTTTACACAGAGAGTGGTAAGTGCATGAGGCACAGGTCAGGGGTGGTGGCTGAGACAGATACATGAAGGACACTTAAGACACTCATAGATAGGCAAAATGGAGGGCTATGGCTGAGGAAAATGTTAGATTGGATTTAGAGTAGGCTAAAATGTTGGTCATACAATGTGGGCTGAAAGGCCTGTACAGGGCAGTAGTGTTCTTTGTTCTATATGTTGGTGACAATTGACCTGGTTCTGATTGTGATTCAACACACAGCATCCACTTATCTTTCCAGATGACACAAATGTAATCAAGCTGCAGATGTTTAGCGACTTGTGTACACTCAGGATAGCTCTCTGTGTCAGGTTGAATAGCATACATCAGTCACACAGGAAAGAACATTGACATCTACTTCATGGTGCAGTAACTGTAACTGAGGAGAGATCCTGTCAGCCGCTCTCAAAACCCCAACCACATCACTAAACACCCTCACCATCTGGCACATGCCCTCCTCTCTCTACTACCATGAGGGAAGATGTACAGGTGCCTGATGACCCCCACTCAATGACCCAGAAACAGCTTCTTCTCCTCCACCTTCAGATTCCTCATTCATCGGCATAATCAATATCAGACCATAAGACATCCGCAACAAGGAGCCATTGGCAATTCCTGGACATGAATCCCACAAGTAGAAACATTTTAAAAAAATAATTGTTTCATTATTTTAAGACTTCACTTGTGCCACTTTCTGAATTGAAGTGAAAAGCCTGTGAAACTAGGAGAGATCTAGGAGTCCTTGTTCATCAGTCACTGAAGGTGAATGAGCAAGTGCAACAGGCAGTGAAGAAGGCTAATGGAATGTTGGCCTTGATTACAAAGGGAATTGAGTACAAGCGCAAGGAAATCCTTTTGCATTTGTACAGAGCCCTGGTGAGACCACACCTGGAGTATTGTGTACAGTTTTGGTGTCCAGGGTTAAGGAAGGACATCCTGGCGATAGAGGAAGTGCTGCGTAGATTCACGAGGTTAATTCCTGGGATGTCCGGACTGTCTTACGCAGGGAGGTTAGAGAGACTGGACTTGTACACGCTGGAATTAAGGAGATTGAGAGGGCATCTGATTCCAATTTATAAGATTATTAAGGGATTGGACAAGATAGAGGCAGGAAATATGTTCCAGATGCTGGGAGAGTCCAGTACCAGAGGGCATGGTTTGAGAATAAGGGGTAGGTCATTTAGGACAGAGTTAAGGAAAAACTTCTTCTCCCAGAGAGTTGTGGGGGTCTGGAATGCACTGCCTCGGAAGGCAGTGGAGGCCAATTCGCTGGATGCTTTCAAGAAGGAGCTAGATAGGTATCTTATGGATAGGGGAATCAAGGGATATGGGGACAAGGCAGGAACCGGGTATTGATAGTAGATGATCAGCCATGATCTCAGAATGGCGGTGCAGGCTCGAAGGGCCGAATGGTCTACTTCTGCACCTATTGTCTATTGTCTACTGAATCTCTGGTTTCTTCAGCTGCAGAAGTCTGGAGAAGACAATCTCCGGCTCTGCCAAACGTGTGAGATTGGGGTGTGAGGCACCCACCCACATCACTTCCAAACCCCCTGTTTGTGTGGATGCTGTGTAATTCACTACACTATTACAAACTAATGTCACAAAATAACAGATAGTACACTGCATACAATTAAAGGAATTATATTTATGAAGCTTAACTAAAGACTAGGTAAAGAATAACAAAAACAAAAAGGGCCCATTCTAATTAAACAGTCAAATGTGCACAAGTTGGAGCTCATCTTGGACTTCTCTGTCACTCACGCGCTGGGCCCTTGGTCAGCACAAAGGCACACAGCATCATCCGAATGTCACTCGTAATCCATCTCAAACAGACAGGTCTCCCACCGGATCGTGTGCTACGACCGATTCTCCCCAGCGTCTGCTCTCTTCATCTCCTCTCAAACAAAAGCCCAAGACCAACCTTGTGGTCCCTCTCCAAGAAAAACCTTCTGCTAATTGGATGGCACACGTTCCACATCATCCCTTATCTTCAACAACAACCCAAAGAGGCTGAAAGCAGAACAGATTGCTCTTACAGAGCAGCACAAATTGAAATACATACAGCATAACAGTAAAAATATGAACTAGGGCATTACTTCTGCATTGATCTGTAAAGACCCATCCAGGACATGTCCTCTTTTCATTACTACTACTGGGAAAGAAATACAGGAGCCCGAAGACACACACCCACTATTTTAATAATAACTTCTTCCCCTCCACCAGCAGATTACTAAACGGTATAAACCCTGCTGTATTTTTTTACGGTACTTTTTTTTTATTGTTTGTAACTTAGTGATATCTATATACTGCTGCCAGAAAATGACCAGTTTCATGAAATGTGCGAGTGGTAATAAATCTGATGTTAATTCTGATTCTGAGCTGCATACTAGGGCAAGTTATAGCGACCAGTTAACGTACCACAGCTAAGGACCTCCTCACCATTAAGTGCATCTACAAGGAGCATTCTTTGTGTTTTCTGTGAACGCCTGCAAGAAAACGCATCTCTAGATAGTACCGTATACACCAACTTAGCAACGCGTACAAAGCAGTGGAGGAACGCAGCAGGTCACAGCGTCAATGAAAGTGAACAAACAGTTGAAGGTTCAGGCCACAACCCTTCCTCAGGACACATGGTGGCATATATGCACTTTGATAATCAATTGCCTCTGAACTTTGAAAGAATAAGAGGTATTAGCAGTCCTCGTTTGAATAATGCTACAAATGTCGATGTGGCTGTAAGAAAGTGGCAGATTTTGACAACATGAAGAACACAAATTCACTATGGTCTATTCAGGGATCAGGAGTACATTAAATAGAGAGTTTGCTCATAAAACATTTTTAATGTGGCTCATAAAGAAAGAAAGACATCTGATGTAACGGCAAAACTGAAATCTGTAAATTTCATTCAGCTTCTCCAAATTCACAGATTACCCAATCCTGCCATTGTACTTGTTCAAAATACCACTAGTAGTTAGGTTGCGATGTAGAGTTTGAAACCAAGAGATGAAAAATTCTTATTATTTTAATAAAGTAAACTTTATTCATAGTAAAACAATATTTATAAGAATAAACCATTGAATGCCATTTCATTCTTTACGTTCATAGTCAATCTTTCCACACTGTTCAAAATCAGAATTAGAATCAGGTCTAATATCACTAGTATATGTTGTGAAATTTGTTGTTTTTGCTACCGCAGTACATTTCAATACATAATAAGTACTGTGAATTACAATTACTGTGTATATGTATATTTATTGTCTTAGGGATGGCATGGTAGCACAGTGGTTAGCACAACGCTTTACAATTCTAGTGACTGGGGTTCAATTCCTGCAGCTGCCAGAAGGGAGGAGTTGGTACATTCTCCCTGTGACAGTGTTGTCTTCCTCCGGGTGCTCCGGTTTCCTCCCACAGTCCAAAGACCTGCCGCTTGGCAGGTTAATTAGTCATTATAAGTTGTCCTGTGGTTAGGCTTGGATTAAAATGGGGGTTAATGAGCAGTGTGGCTTGAAGGGCCTCTTCTGTGCTGTATGTCAATAAAAACAAACAAAAAAAAGATATATAAGACCATAAGGTATAGGAGCAGAACTGGGCCTTTTGGTCCATTGAGTCTGTTCTGCTATTTTGTCATGTCTCATCTAATTTTCCTCTCAGCTCCAGTCTCCTGCCTTCCCCCCCTGCCATATCCCTTCATGCCCTGACCAATCAAAAATTTATCAACCTCTGCCTTAAATATTCAGAAAGATTTGGCCTCCACAGCTGTTTGTGACATAGAATTCCACAGACTCACCACTCTCTGGCTAAAGAAATTCCTCCTCATCTCTGTTCTAAAAGAACACCCCTCTATTCTGATACTGTATCCTCTGGTCTTAGACTCTCCCACCATAGGAAACACCCTCACCACATCCAATTTATCAAGGCTTTACACAACTTGAAAGTTCTCAGTGCGGTCGTTCCTCATTCTTCTAAATTCTAGCAAATACAAGCCCGGAGCCATCAAATACTCTTCATACGTCAAGTCATTCAATCCTGGAAATATTTTTGTGAACCTCCTTTGAACCCTCTCCAGATTCAGCACTTACTTTCTAAGATAAGGGGTCCAAAACTGCTCACAATATTCCAAGCGAGGCCTCAGCAGTGTTTTATAAAGACCCAACATTACATCCTCACACTTATATTCTAGTCCGCTTGAAATTAATGCTAACATCACATTCGCCACAGACTGAACCTGCAAATGAACCCTTAAGAATCCCTGCACAAGGACTCCCAATTCCCTTTATGCCTCAGTTTTTTGTATTTTTTCTCCACTTAGAAAATTGTCAGCCTTTTCATTTCTTCTTCCAAAGTACGTGACCATACACTTCAGGCATTGTATTCCATCTGCAACTTCTTTACCTATTCTCCTAATCTGTCTAAGTCTATGGGTAACCCTAAGTAATTTCTGAAGTAAGTACACGCTCGGCACAGCATTGTGGGCCATAGGGCCTATATTGTGCTGTAGGTTTTCTACGTTTTTAGGTCCTTCTGTAGCCTCTCTACTTCCTCAAAATTAACTGCCCCTCCACCAATCTTCATATCATCTACAAACTTTGCAATAAAATCATCAATTCCATCATCCAAGTCAAAAACATGTCACACAATTGAAACTGGTTCCAACACAGCCTCCTAAGGAACACCACTAGTAGTTAAATGAAATAAGTGGTGCAAAAAAGTCATGAGCTGGTGCTCGTGAGTTCAATGTCTTTCAGAAATCATATGGCAGAGGGGAAGAAGCTATTACTGAATTGTTGAGTGTGTGCATTTAGGCTTCTGTACCTCCTTCCTGATGGTGGCAATGAGAAGAGGGTATGTCCTGGTTGATGTGGGTCCTTAATGGTGAATGTCACCTTTTTGAGATGTTGGTCCTTGAAGATGCCTGGAATGCTGGGGAGGCTAATGCCCATGATGAAGCTGACTGAGTTTGTAAATCTCTGCAGCTTATTTCAATCCTGTGCACTGGACACCCACTCCCCCTATATCAAACATTGATGCAGCCAGGTAGAATGCTCTCCACGATACATCAAGAGAAAATGAACAATTCAGCACTGTCGCCACACATGTGATATGTACACTACTACAATAATAGGTAAAATAAAAGGTTCTAAAATTATGAGAGGGATAAATGGCATAGAGAGCCAGAATCTTACACCCAGTTGAGTAATGAAATGGGAACAAAAGGGTTACCATATGAGGACCAATTGGTGGGTCTGCTCCTGTATTCACTGGAACTCAGAAGGATGTGGGGTGACCTCACTGAAACCTGTAGAATGTTGAAAGGCCTCGACGGAGTGGATGTGGAGAGGATGTTTCCTGTGGTGGTGTTTATAGGACCAGAGGGCACTAGAATGTGTCCATTTAGATCAGAGATGAGGAAGAATTCCTCCGGACGGAGCACGGTGAATCTGCGGTGTTCGTTGCCACAAATGGCTGTGGAGGTCTAGTCATTGGGCGGAGGTTGATAGGTTCTTGATTAGTCAGGGTGTCAAAGGTTATGGGGAGAAGGTTGGAGAATGGGATGAAAATTGTTGTTTGGCAGCAGCAGTACAGCGCCCCAGCTGAGGAGAGCAAGCATGCTTCAAGCCTTCTTTACCGCCCTGTCTACCTGAGTCACCACTTTCAGAGAGCTACATACCCGTACACAAGAATTGTCATAACATTTAATGTAGTGCTGTGATAACACCAGTGAGAGCATTTAATCACTTTGCTCTCTGTACATTCTCCCCATAACTGCATAGGTTTCCTCTGGGTATTCCAGTTTCCTCCCAAATTCTAAAGATGTATAGGTTGGTAGGTTAATTGGTCACATGGGTGCAAGTGGGCAGCATGGGCTCGTTGGACTGGAAGGAGCTGTTACGGTACGATATCTCTAAATAAAATAAAAATGCGTCACTTCACACTTTCCTGTAATAAATACCATCTGCTATTCCTTTGCCTGCTTTCCCAACTAATATACATCCTGTTCATAACCATAGTCAAACTTCTTCACCATCCTTTGGCTTCCATTTTATAATCCTGCTGGAGCTCTCAGGTCTTCTTCTTACAGTCATTAAATTTAAACAATATCCCTCAAAAGATAATCGGTAGGTCAGCTTTTTTTTGAACTCCGTTCCTAAACTGTGGAATCAATAGCTAATACTACAAGGGATGCAGACTCAGTTGACACTTTCATACACCAGCTCGAATCTATTTACTTAATCTTGCTTTTAACTGACATTTTTCTGTCTTTTATTTTCATATTTATTTTTAATGTATTTTCACTTTTGCACTGTATCCCATTGAAAAGCACTTTGAACTACACCTTCTGAATGAAAAGTGCTGCATAAATAAGTTATTACTATTATTATTACTAATTTTAGTGTCATCTGTGACGTTCTTAAACACAAACCCACAGTTTCATCTAAATTGCTGATCAACAACATAAAATTCAACACTGATCACTGTGGACACCACTGGTCACGGGCCTCCAACCTAGAAAGCAACCCTCTTGTCCATGACCTGTCTCCTACCACCAAGCCCACTGTGTATACATTTGGTTTGCTTCCCTTCGATCCCAGGTGATCTCACCTTTCTGATCAGATGACCATGTGGAAGCCTGCTAAAGCCTATGTGGACAATGTCTATCTCTTCCAAAGGCACACTCAAATCCATGAAGACAAGATATTCTGAAAATGCTGGAAATCCAGAGCAAAACGCACGGAATGCCAAAGGAACTCAGCAGGTCAGGCAGCATCTATGGAGGGGAACGAGCGGCTGATGTTTCTTCCGAGATCCTCCTTCAGGACCCTTCTATTTCATGGGACATGGTTTCCCACACAAAAAGACATGATGACTAACTGGAATCAGTTCTTGCCTTTTCAATACTGCAAAGGGTGGCACAGTGCTTTACAGTTCAGGTGACCCAGGTTCAATTCCCAGCACACCCTGTAAGGAGCTTACACGTTCTCCCCGAGACTGCTTGGCTTTCCTCTGGGTGCTCTGGATTCCTCCCACAGTCCAAAGCCATATGAGTTAGTAGGTTAATTGGTCACTGTAAATTGTCCTGTGATTAGGCCTGGACTAAATCAATGATTCCTAGGTGGCATGGCTCAAAACAGCAGAAGGGCCTATTTCACACGATATCCCAATAAGTAAATAAATAAACTGCTCTGCACTTGATCACAAGAAACTGCAGAGAGCTGTGGACATAGTTCAGCTCCACCACAGGAAGCAGCCTCCCCTCCTGTGTATACTTCATGCTGCCTGAGTAAAGCAGCCAACATAATTAAAGATCCCACCTCCTCTCTTACCCCTCTCTGAATGGCCAGAAGAAATAAAAGCCTGAAAGCAAGTACTACTGATGCACCATCAATAACTCTGAGACGTGGGTTAAGATAGGCTTTTATTGGCTGGAAGAAAGCACAAGCAGCAAGTGACCATCACACAACATCCTGGAGACTGAGGAGGGGTCTGTGGCTCCAATTGCCTTTATACCGGGTCTGTGGGAGGAGCCACAGGAGCAGTCAGCAGGGGGCGTGTCCAGACAGGTATATGTAGTTCACTACAACTACCAGGCTCAAGGAGAGCTTCCATCCCATTGATACCAAATGCTTGAATAGACTTTCTTGTGTGATAAGATGGACTCCAGGCCTCATAATCTGCCTTGTTATGATCTTGCACTTTATCGTTTACCTGCACTGCACTTTTGCAGTAACTTTTATACTTTATTCTGTATTTTTATTGTTTTACCTTACTCTACCTCACTGAACTGAGTAATGATTTCATCTCCATGAACAGTATGCAAACAAGTTTTTCACTGTATCTTGGTACATGTGACAATAATAAACTAATTCCAATTCTAATACTAAATGCAAATGATCCTGTCATTCAGAAGCCTCTCCAGTAACTTTCCCACCATGAATGTGAGGCCTACCAGGAGGTAACTCCGTGCTTTGTCCTTGCAGACCTTAAACAAAAGCTCAGCAGTTTTCTGGTACCTCAGTCTAGGCTCAGAAAGATACAGAAAAAAACCTCTACAGGGCTCCTACCTTCCCAGTTTCAAAGTTCAAAGCAAATTCATTATCAAAGTACATATATGTCACCATATACAACCCTGAGATACATTTTCTTGCAGGCATTTACAGTCGAATAAGAAATACAATAGAATCAATGAAAAACTACACACAAAGACTGACATACATCCAGTGTGTAAAAGACAAACGTCAAATACAAAAATAACCAACAATAATACAAAGAAAACTGAATTATCAGTTCAGAAATATACAGGACACTGAAATTTGATGCACCAAAATATCCCCAACTCTAGCACAGAATTACAAACAAACACAGAGATAATGAACTTTTGATCTAATATTTGGTCATACAGAGTGATGCACAATCAAAAAGCAAGCTGGATGGGATACAAAGATGTACAAACACCTGAAGTTACAATGAATGTGCTAAAAGTAGTTATAAAAAAAATCCCAAATGAAAAAGTGATAATATTCATAATTGTTGGTATAATAATTTTATACCTATTAATACATACCAACTATATTTCACAAATGGCCCATAAAAATATCGTTACTTGCTTACAAACTGTATGTAAAAATATTACATCATGCATCGCACACTTATTCACCACTCCCTTAGATAACCATAATAAACTTATGGAAGAGTTGAAGGGATGCCATAAGGGTATGAAAGGATGTTGTCCAACTGATAATAGATTCTGTAATTCTAAATCAAGCCCAGTGGAAAAGCAGAAATCGTTTATGTTGTTATATTGACTAACAAAAAGTACTTAATTTTGTCCCACACTCATGACCAATAGAAGTTCTTAATATATTTAAACTACACCTAATAATTGTGAAATTCCTTCAATTCCGTCTAATGAAGCATTGGCTTAGTATAATCACCCTATTAACAGCCAGAGTTATCAAAATAAACCGAGGCGTTGTCCAGGGTGAATCTTTAAGCCCACTATGGCTTTGTCTAGCTATAAACCTGCTCTCTAATTTACTGAACAACAACACACACAAAATGCTGGTGGAACACAGCAGGCCAGGCAGCATCTATAGGGAGAAGCGATGTCGACGTTTCGGGCTGAGACCCTTCGTCAGGACTAACTGAAAGGAAAGATAGTTGAGATTTGAAAGTAGTGGGGGGAGGGGGAAATGTGAAATGAAAGGAGAAGACCGGAGGGGGCGGGATGAAGCTAAGAGCTGGAAAGGTGATTGGCGAAAGTGATACTGAGCTGGAGAAGGGAAAGGATCATGAGATGGGAGGCTCTGTATCACTTTCGCCAATCACCTTTCCAGCTCTTAGCTTCATCCCACCCCCTCCCGTCTTCTCCAATAATTTTGCGTTCCCCCCCCCTACTACTTTCAAATCTCTTACTATCTTTCCTTTCAGTTAGTCCTGACGAAGGGTCTCAGTCCGAAACGTCGACATCGCTTCTCCCTATAGATGCTGCCTGGCCTGCAGTGTTCCACCAGCATTTTGTAAGTGTTGTTGTTTGAATTTCCAGCATCTGCAGATTTCCTCATGTTTGCCCTAATTTACTGAATTAGACAATTCAAGATTCAGACCAGCTGGAAAAATGGGCTGCAAAATGTTTGATGGGATGTAATGCAAGGTGTAGGACTTTTGTAACACAAACCAAGGTAGATCTTACATGGTAAATGGTAGGGCACTAAGGAATGTGGTAGAAGAAAGGAATTCAACAAAACAGGTCCACAATTAATTGAAAGCAGTGGCACAGTGAGGGTCATAAAGAAAACATTTAGCACATTATCCTTCATAAATCAAAGTATTGAGATGTTATGTTGAAGCTCAATAAGACATTGGTGAGGACTAATTTGGAGTATTGTATGTAGTTTTAGTCACCTACCTAAAAGAAAGATGTAGATAATGTTTGGAGAGTACAAAGAAAATTTAAATAGACAGACAGACAGGATGTTGTCAGGACTAGGGTCCTGAGATAAAAAGAACAGATGATTGAATAGGTTAGGACTTTATTCCTTGGAACGCAGAAGATTAAGGGGATATTTGATAGAAGTATACAAAATTATGAGGGGTATAAATAGGGCAAAGTCAAGCAGGATTTTTCCACTGAGGTTTAGTGGGACAGCAACTGGAGGTCATGGGTCAAGGGTGAAAGGTAAAACTTTTAAGGGGCACATGAGGGAAGACTTCTTCACTCAGAGGGTCGTGTGAGTGTGGAACAAGCTGACAGTGCAAGTGGTGAATGCAAGCTCGATTTCAAAATTTAAGCAAAATTTGGGATAGGTACTTTGATGGGAGGGATATAGAAGGCTATGGTCCAGATGCAGGTCCACGGGAACTAGGCAGTTTAGATGGTTCAGCATGACTAGATGAGCCAAGGGCCTGTTTCTGTGCTGTATTTTTTGATGACTCTATGACTGCAAATTTTTGAACTATTTTCTAAAGATGTAAACAAGGATGATGAGTGCAGAAGATTAAATATAAAGAAAGGTGCAATAGCACTAGCAGAATATAGGATAGAACACAAAGATACAATACAGGATGAATATGAAACATAATCATCTGGGATATCAACAAACAAAGATAATAGCTCATATTGCGATAAAGGGAAGCCTTCCAGCATAATTCACTTCAAGGCGTAAGAAAATCTGCCAAACAGAGCTGAATAGTAAAAATATAACAAATGCAATAATACTTTTGCTATACCCAGATCAACATCTTCTTTTGGCATAATCTCTTGGTGCAAAACCAATCTGGAAGATTTACAAATATCAATAAGAACTGAAATGACAAACTTTAGAAAACATTAACTATACTCAAGCACACTGAGATTAACACTACCTTGGGCAGAAGGATGAAGAGAAATAAGAGACATACAAAACTTTACACAACAGTCAGGTAAAACTTCTAAGAATATATTTTCATCAACAAACAACAGGATTCCACACTCTATGCAATCATATGCAATTCTGATAAAACTACACACCACTAAACTTAAATGAGAAAACAACCCAGAAAAATGAAGAAATTATCACTACAGAAGAAGAGGTTACAATGAAGAGCATGGCCCTCCATGGAAGACATTCCCATGATCTGAGTAGTCTCAGTACCGACAAGGAAGCTTCGAACACCTGGCTCTGAGTTGGAGATCTCTTCCAGAAACAGAAGGGTTTATTGTGGCAATACAGGACCAGCTGGTTAACACAAAAATGATCAAAAATACATAAAAAAGACCAACAAATTCAAGATGATAAATGTAGAAAATGCCAGGAGAAATTTTAAACAATCCAGTAGATAATAGGATCCTGCAGCAGTATAACACAATCTGATTACTTACGCAGGCACAATCAAGTAACATAAATATCATTTATCAAAATCTTGCTTTAAAATACAAACTTATAAAGGACACATACCTTACTATAAATCAAGTCAGGTCAAGTCAAGTCACTTTTTATTGTCATTTCGACCATAACTGCTGATACAGTACACAGTAAAAACTAGACAATGTTTTTCAGGACCATGGTGCTACATGAAACAATACAAAAACTACACTGAACTACGTAAAAGCAACACACAAAAAACTACACTAGACTACAGACCTACCCAGGACCGCATAAAGTGCACAAAACAGTGCAGGCATTACAATAAATAATAAACAAGACAATAGGCACAGTAGAGGGCAGTAAGTTGGTGTCAGTCCAGACTCTGGGTATTGAGGGGTCTGATGGCTTAGGGGAAGAAACTGTTACAAATGGTCGTGAGATCCTGAATGCTTCGGTGCCTTTTCCCAGATGGCAGGAGGGAGAAGAGTTTGTATGAGGAGGGCGTGGGGTCCTTCACAATGCTGTTTGCTTTGCGGATGCAACGTGTGGTGTAAATGTCTGTAATGGCGAGAAGGGACACCCCGATGATCTTCTCAGCTGACCTCACTTACCGCTGCAGGGTCTTACAATCCGAGATAGTACAATTTCCGAACCAGGCAGTGATGCAGCTGCTCAGGATGCTCTCAATACAACCTCTTTAGAATGTGGTGAGGATGGGGGGTGGGAGATGGACTTTCCTCAGCCTTCGCAGAAAGTAGGGACCCTGCTGGGCTTTCTTTGCTATGGAGCTGAAGTTGAGGGACCAGGTGAGATTCTCCGCCAGGTGAAAACCAAGAAATTTGGTGCTCGTAACAATTTCTACTGAGGAGTCTTTGGTTTTCAGCAGAGAGTGGTCGCTCCGTGCCCTCCTAAAGAGACATCTCTTTTGTTTTGCTCACCTTCAGGGACAGGTTGTTGACTCTGCACCAGTCTGTTAGCCACTGCCCCTCCTTTCTGTATGCTAACTTGTCGTTCTTGCTGATGAGATCCACCACGGTTGTGTCATCGGTGAACTTGATGATATGGTTCGAGCTGTGTGTTGCAGCACAGTCATGGGTCAGCAAAGTGAACAGCAGTGGACTGAGCACGCAACACTGGGGGGTGCCCGTGCTGAGTGTGATAGTGTTGGAGATGCTGCTCCCGATCCGGACTGACTCAGGTCTCCCAGTCAGGAAGTCTAGGATCCAGTTGCAGAGGGAGCCTGATCCAGTTTCACAGTCAGAGTCCCACAAAATATATATTGCCACCTATCTGTTATTACAGATAGGACAATCCATAATAACTGTCTGAATAATATATTACAGGACAAATAAGCAAGAAAAGCCTACTTAACAGATATAGCCATTCCAAATACACATAACTAAGAGAATTCAATAAATGCAAAACATCAGAAATATGCTGATTTCAAAGAGGAAATTGAAAGACTATGGAACATGAACATTGTCCCAGTAATAATATCTACGACTGGAAACATCCCAAAGGTACTACACAATAGCATTGAACAACTCAGCCTACTCAACAATATTTATGTAAATCTCCAGAAAGCCACAATACTAAACACCACTAGAATAATCTGGAAGTTCCTAGCAATTGAGAAATGAATGTGCTTGGGAATGCCCGTATCTTAAGTTTCATAGCTTGAGCTGAGGAAAAATAAAAATAATTAAATAATACTGAGAACATGAGTGTAGAGTCCTTGAAAGTGAGTCCATAGGTTATGGAATCATGTCAATGTTGAGGTGAGTGAAGTTATCTACGTGATTCAAGAGACTGATCATTGAAGTGTGATAGTTACTCTCGAACTTGTTAGTGTGAGTCCTGAGGCTCCTGTACCTCCTTCCTGATAGAACCATAGAACTATAGAACACCACAGCACAGAAAACAGGCCATTCATCCCTTCTAGTCTGCGCCAAAACTTTATTCTGCTAGTTCTATTGATCCACACCCAGTCCATAACCTCCAGATCTCACCCATCCATGTATTTATCCAATTTATTCTTAAAACTTGAGAGTGAGCCCACATTTACCACATCAGATGGCAGCTCGTTCCACACTCCCACCACTCTCTGAGTGAAGAAGTTCCCCCTAATGTTCCCCCTAAACCTTTCCCCTTTCACCCTAAAGCTATGTCTTCTCATATTTTTCTCTCCTAATCTAAGTAAAAAGAGCCTACTCGCATTTACTCTATCTATACCAATGGCAGCAGTGAGAAGAGAGCATGGCCAGGAAGGTGGGTTCTTGGATGATGGGTGCTGCCTTTTTGTGTCAGTACTCCTTACCAAATTTTACACAATGTCTTAGGATACACTTAGTCAGGCCTTGAAGATTTATGTATCTTAATACTTCCCAGAAATGTGAACATCTTCACATTTGTGACATCAGTATGTTTCATGACATTGCAGTCCTCCTCGCTGAAATCATTAGCCTTGATGATCTTTTCTGTGTAAATACAGACATGAAGTATTCATTTCAGACCTAATCTATCTCCCACCTTGCTCCCCTTTATTAAACCCTTTGTATCCATCTCTGGATACTACCTATCTACTGACATCTTTCATAAATGCTATTGCCTTTTCTCAGTTTCTTTGGCTCTGGAACATCTATTCCCAGGATGAAGATTTACTTTCCAGGATATCAGAGATGTCCTTCATCTTCAAAGCACAGGGTTTCCCTTTCTCCACCATTGATGTTGCCCTCACCTATATCTCCTCCATTGCCCGAACATCTGCATTCTCTCCTATCTTCCTGCAGCCTTAACGGTGATAGAATTCCTCTTGTCTTCACCTACCACCACACAAGCATTTGCATCAAACACATCATTCACTGCAAAGTCCCCATTTTCAATGGGATCCGACCACCAAACAGATCTTTACCACCCCCACCCTGCTTTCCACAGGAATTGCTCCTTCCCTGATTCCCTTGTCTATTCATTGCTCCCCACTAATCTCTCTCCTGGCACATATTCTTGCAAATGCTGGAAATGCTACACCTGCCTTTTCACCTCCTCCCTTACCTCTATTCAGGGTCCCAAACTGCTCTCCTAGGTGAGGCAATATTTCACCAGCAAAGCTTTTGGAGTTGATTATTATAACTGGTGTTCCCAATGCTGTCTCTGCTACATTGGTCAGCCCCAACAAATATTGGGAGACAGATTCATTGAGCATCACTGCTTTATGCACCAAAAGCAGAATTTGCCACTGGCCACCCATTTTAATTTCTTTCCTCATTCACATTCCAACATGTCAGTCCATAGCCTCCTCTTTCACCTTGACGAAGCCACTCTCAGCGTGGAGGAGCAACACCTCATATTCCATTTAGGTAGCCTCCAACCTGAAGGCATGAACATCGATTTCATCTGCTGGTACTTCTTTTTACTTTGCCCCTCCCCTTCCTCTTTTTCTATTCCCCACTCTGACTTCTTACCTTTTCTCCTCACCTGCCTATTCCCTCCTCCCTTTTGACCCTTCTTCTTCCCTTTCTTCCATGGTCCACTCAATTTTCCTGTTGTGATTGTGAACAAAGTCACCAGAGAGACAATGAAGCTGGTGATACAGAAGTCTTTATTCAGCTGGCATTATACTTGAGACACTCTTAGAAGAGATCACCTTGATCCAGTACTACTTGACATTTGCTTAAGTTGAAAGATAATGGCAGGACAATTTTAAGTTACAATGTATCCACAATGCTTCTTTGAATGACATAAAATTTTCAAACACCTAGATCTTCACACTAAGGCTATGTCCACACTACACCAGATAAATCTATAACAGAAGCTTTTTCTCTTTGTTTTTACTGTCCATCCACACTGAAATGGTGCTTTCGTCCCACGAAACTGGGGATTTTCAGAAATGCTCTCTAGGGTGTGTAATTTTGAAAACGCCAGATTGGTCGGAGCAGTGTGGACAGGGTAACCGGAGAAATCTAAAAATGCTGTCATGACGTGCCGCAACAGATGGAGACAGCAGCGCGGCATTTCATTGTTTTCTTGAACGCAACCTAACAATTTCAGAACAGATGGCAATGAGACTGAAGACAGAAGAGTTGGTAATGTACTCACCAAATACTTTGATCCATGACTTACTGAATAAATAAGTATACTCACTTTGCCCTGTTTTCTGTCCTTGCTCGTATGAAGGTGGTTTACCTATTTATGCAAGTAATTCTCTGACAATAGATGTGTAACAGCCTAATGTAACATTGTGTGGAAATACAAGATAACACTGATGGAGACATGTTTTACACATTTAACAAGGTGCTTTATTAATGCAACAGAGTTCGTCAGTTTTTCAATGTTTGTCGTCAGCCGGGTCATACTGTCCGTGATCACCCTGTCGGTTGCCTCCATACACTCCATACACTCCAGTTTTTAGCTTTAAGTCGTCCTGCATGAGAGTCAACAGCTGCCCGTCGTTTAAGTTTTCCTATTCTGTAACTGAACAAACGTACTGTCTTTCACATGTCGCTTGTTTTCGGTAGATGTATTCTGCGCATGTGCAGTAGGAGGAGATTTGCCGAAATATCCATTTCAATGTGGACAGAGATATTTTCAAAAACACCAAGTGTGGACACCTATCGTTTTTCCGTGAAACCAGCATTTTCAAAATTATCCATTCTAGTGTGGACATAACATAATTCCAGACACCCAAAATGAGTGTTAATCACACCTGTTTCTGGGCTGCATTCATGCATATGCAAACACCTCAGATCAATGGGATGTTTCCTGCTTTGCAATCAACCCCAGTTTGCAGCTCCAAGAAGACCATTGTTCTGAGCTGCATTTTAAAATCAATATGCAATCCATATTCAGATCTGAAGACTGATTGCTAGCCATAACTCCAAAATATGCCCAAATATTCCTATCAGATACCTTCCCCTCCATCCCTTGACCTTTCCCACCCAGCTGGCTTCACATATCACCTTCTAGCTTATCCTCCTTCCCTTCTCTCTACTTTTCTATTCTGTCATCTTCCCCTTTCCTTTCCAGTCCTGTTGAAGGGTCTTGGCCTGCAGCATTGACTGTTTATTCCTTTCCAGATGGTTTGCCTGACTTGCTAAGTTCCTCCAGCATTTTGTGTGTTGCTTTATCTCCCATTGCTGCACATACATATCCCACACTAATCCTTACAGTGACCTATTCTCTCTTTAGTTGCACATTTGCTCTTAATATAGTTATAGATTTTTTTTTAGAATTCTCATTTAGTTTATCTGCCAATGAATTAGAATGACTAAGGAGAAAGTGAATGAATTTCAAGTGACTTTGGGAAGCATTATCATGAATGATTCTGTGATAATGCAACTCCACCTGATAGATACCTTTAATTTTCTCATAGGTCATTGAAACTCTTCATCTTCCTGGAAAACCTCTTGAAATCTCCTCGCTTCGGCATTCAAAATCACTTCTGTGGAAGAATGGCTGGAATAATCACTTTGCTAAATCTCTGTTTGCACATCATCAAAATGCATTGTGAAGGCCCCATTAAAAAAGCAAAGAGCAAAAGGGTGTCTTCAAAATTTTAAACACAGATGCTAAGTCATTGGGTTGATAGCAGAGTTGATAGTTCTTTTATTAGTAAGGGTGCCAAAGGTTACAGGGAGAAGACAGGAGAATGGACTTGAGAGGGATACTAAATCAGCCATCATCTCAGTTGGTTGCATATATGTACATTTAGAGGGCAATAAACCTGAATTAGAACTTTAAGAGTCTGAAAGCAGTGGGGTAGAAGCTGTGAGCCTGATGGCAAGAGGTTTCAAGCTGTGGAGACCAAGTATATTTGAAGGGGAAGTTGATAAGTAACAGCCCCTTCCAATGCGATGGACTACAACAACATAAGACCATGGACAAACACTCAGTGTCCACTTTATCAGGTACAGGAGGTTCCTGAATAAAGTGGCCACTGAGTGAATCAGCTGCCTCCATTTTTTTAAGACAGCAAGTTCAGATTCACTCTGTACAGAGCAAATTTCCATCCCACACTATTAACCTTTTCACTTATTCTCATAAGTCACCTTCCTGTCATCAGAGAATTTAACCAATCAAAATGTTTTGTTACTTTGAACAAGTGTATAATAAAATCTTCATTAAACCTGCACTCGCTCTCAGGTTCAAAACGAATGAGTAGAAGTAACAGAAAGGAGGTTTTAGTGTGGCTTTTCACCCAGGGTATGTTAATGTACAAGCCCCTTGTTGCCATAACAGAAAGTCATCTGCATTTTATATCAGAATTTCATGTTTCCAGCCTGAGGTCAACAATTTGTGGACTGATAGAAGAGAGTTCCTCCTTCATAACTGTGCATGATACTATGCATCTTTCATGAGGCTGCTCAGATGTGAGTTCCAGCTCTTCATGCAGGTTTTGATGGCCTTCAGTTACTTAAGTTCAATATGTAGCTTTAATTATGCTCACATTTCCGAACATAGCAAGGTGAATCAATAAATGAAGACCTTTTTCTTATGAAAGAGACTACATGAGATTGTTTGTTTTATTCAGTACAAAAATAATTGAATTCATAAACATAAGGGATTCTGCAGATGCTGGAGATCTTGTGCAACACACCACAAAATGCTCAGAAAATGCACCAGGTCAGGCAGCATCCATTGAGAGAAATAAGCAGGTGAATTTTTGGGCTGAAACCCTTCACCAGCACTGGAAAGGGCAGGGACAGAAGTCAGAATATGAAGTTTGGGGGAAGGGCAAGGAGTAGAAACTGGCAGGTGATAGATGAGATGAGCTGTGGGGGAATGGAGTAAGAAGCTGAGAGGTGATAGGTGGAAGAAGTGAAAGGCTGAAAAAGGAATCTGACAGGAGAAGAGAACAGATCGTGGGAGAAAGAGAAGGAGAAGATCCAATAGATGTGATGGGCAGGCGAGAAGAAGAGAAGCAGTGAGGGGGGAACCAGAATAGGCAATGGAAAAAACATGAATGGTGAAGGGGAGAAATGACTAGAAGTTGGTGAAATTGATGTTCATATCTTCAGTTAAAGTTTATTTCTTAAGTGGATGTTTGACAGTGTCATGGTATAGTGTGTCATGTGCTTTTCCTTTTGAGTAACTTTTCTATTCAACTTGAATATGTGTTCTGTGAGAGTGAGTTCCCCACTCTCTTCAATCACTACCTAAAGATACTTCACCTGATTTCCCTATTGGCATTACTAGTGAACATCTCAGATTTATGACCTTGCTGTTTGATCCCCCTCTTTGAATAAAATCTTTGCTCCATGTCAACCATATCTGTATCCTGGTGACCTCTGTCAGTCTTTTTGTTCCCTTGGTCCTCCCAGCTGTGTCCTCCGGAGTGGTTCATTGTGAACTACTCCACAGTAAACAGATTCTCACATTACTTCTGAATAAAACACATCAACATACATAGAACTGTGCAACACAGGAACAGGCCTTACAGCTTACAATATTGTGCTAAACCAATTAAATTAGTAATCAAATGGCCAAAAAAATTCACCTCTTCTGCCTACATAATGCCCAAATCCTTCTTTTTTCCTCACATTCATGTGCCTATCTAAATGTCTCTTAAAAGTCTGTAACGTTTCTGCCTCTACCACTGCCCCAGGCAGTGTATTCCAGGCACCCGATACTCTCTGTGTAAAAAATTGTCTCTTACAGGTCAGTCTAAAGATGGCTTCCTTCCAGTCCGGTCCAGTGAGTTCCCTGGTATCCAAAGGGTTCATTGCGAGGACACAGTGAGATCAATGATGCTCAGTGGGAAGGGTGGGTGGTGTACCTGGGATGTTCTGTGTCTCTTCTGCCATTTGTTCTGGATCTCAGCCTGATCCCATATCCTTCCATTTTCTTTGCATTCATGTGCATATCTAAATATCTCTTAAAAGTCTTTAATGTTTCTGCCTCTACCACCACCTCAGGTAGCACGCTCCAGGCACCCTGTACTATCTGTGGAAAAAACTTGCCCCTCACATCTCCTTGGAAGGAGATTTCTATCTGTGGTTTTTTCTCTCTCTCTTTTTTTTTTCTAATTTTATCCTCAATTGGACTGCCCAATCCTTCTTTTTCTTTTTCTTTCCTTTTTTTTCTTTATCTTTTTTTTGTTTCAGTTTAGTTAGTGGGTTTGTTTTTCTTCATCAATAAAATTTCCAATCTTTTTTTAATGATCGCTATGAGGAGTTGTAGTTTTTTTGACCATTGTATATATAACAGCATAATATTTTATCTATTTGATTTTGACATTATATACTTTCTGCTTTTATTATTGCTGTTTATATGTCTTTTATATTATCTACTTGCTAAACTCCTCTTCCGATTTATATATTCTTTATTTGAAAATCAATAAAAAAGATTGAAAGATGAAAATGGAAGTTATCCTCTATTACCTTAAATCCATGCCTTCATTATTCAATATTTCAACCCCAAGAGAAAGAATATAAACTGTTGTAAACTTATAAACCTCTACCAGATCTTCCCTCAGCTTCCAGAGAAACCAACCCAAGTTTGTCCTAGGTAATTTCTTGGGTAGGGACATGTTCAGCACAGCTTTGTGGGCCGCAGGGCCTGTATTGTGCTGCAAGTTTTCTATATTTCTATGTTTCTAACCTCTTGTTATAGCACATGCCCTCCAATCACTGATTAGTCACTGATTACTGGCATGACCGTGATGCCACTGCAATACTCCAATCTACTATGTCATCCTAATGGATGTCAGTCAGCTGACATGCATCTTAGCTGCCTTTTCTCTGTTATCCGTGATCCATGAACCCACCAATTTCACTTTGTAATGTACATTTTCAAATGAAGGCCTTCAACCATCTGCAGAGAGAATTCCAGGTTTCCCATCTTTCTGACGCAACAAATCTTTGTTTGGAAGATTGTTCTTGATCCTGACTGACAAAGAGCTGAAATGCAATTATGGTGTCTAGGGAAGCAGATATACTATGTTCCCTTAAATCCATGAGGGACATACAGAGGATGAAAGCACTCGCTCCTTTTCTCTGAGTTGGAAAACAAGGCATAAGTTTAACACAAGAGGACAGTGATTTAATAGGAATTTGGGGGGCAACATTTTTACACAAAGGTGGTAATTAACTGTCAGAGGAACTGGGTGAATGGAAAATCCAATGAAAAGTAGTGGATGCTGCAATGTATGGATCTATTTCTTTTAGACCAATGACACCCCCCCCCACCCACTTAGCAATATGCACTGATCTGTAGTTTGTGCATGTACTGCTGTCTATGCAGGTGCGTTTCTCTTGTGCGCTCTCTCTCTCTCTCTCTCTCTCTCTGTAGCCAAAATATGAATACACCAGTTAAAGCCATTTCCCATGTACATGCTTTTATTTTATTTGATTGACAGCCACAACAAATTTGCGATAAGGATGGGATCATTGGTAAGACACCTACCAAACCTTGTGCCTCTCCATAGGTCTCTCTCACTCTCTCTGCAATATGAATACACCAGTTAAAGCAATCTCACCTATCTCCTGTGTGAGCGCTCTATTTAATTGATATATGGTTGTGCACAGATACAACAAATACGCCCAGTCCATAACATGTAAAGACCTCCCACAGAGTGTGGATCAATAGGTGGAACTATGGCATTGTTGCCACTACAGAGACAGGGATGTCTCAGGGAAAGGAACGGCTCTTGAGTGTGCCAGGCTTTAGATGTTTTAGAAAGGACAGGGAGGGAGGAAAGAGAGGTGGGAGACTGGCATTGCTAATCAGGGATAGTGTTATGTCTCCAGAAAAGGAAGTAATGGAGGGATTTTCTAAATCAATGTGGGTGGAAGTCAGAAACAGGAAGGAGGTAATAACTCTACTGGGTTTTTTATAAACTCAGTGGTAACAGGGACATTGAGAGCAGATAGGGAGGCAGATTCTGGAATGGTGAATTAATAATAGGGTTGTTGTGATGAGAGATTTTAACTTTTCTAATATTGACTGGCATCTGGAATAAGGAGTTTAGATGGAGTGGAGTTTGTTAGTGTGTTCAGGAAGGTTTCCTGATGCAATATGTAGAAATGTCAATGAGAGCAGAGGCTGTACATTATCTAGAATTGGGAGATGAACCTGGTCAGGTGTCAAATCTCTCGCTGGGTTACCATTTTTGAGGTAGTGATCACAACTCTATCTCCTTTACCATAGCGCTCGAGAGGGATAGGAGCATATAGACATTACGAAAGAGGATGTGTTGAAGCTTTTAAAAAGGATTAAGTTAGATAAGTCACCGGGACTTGACAAGTACCTCAGGCTACTGTGGGAAGCGAGGGAGGAGATTGCTGAGCCTCTGGTGATAATCTTTGCATCATCAATAGGGACAGGAGAAGTACCAGAGGATGGGAGGGTTGCAAATTCGTTCACTTATTCAAGAAGGGAGCAGAGATTATAGAACAGTGTGTCCTTCTTCAGTGGTGGGCAAGTTGTTGGAGAAGATTCTAAGTGGTAGGATTTATGAACATTTGGAGAGACATAACCAGATTAGGAATAGTCAAGGGCAGGTCATGCCTTACAAACCTGACTGAATTCCTTGAGGATGTAACAAAACACATTGATGAAGGTAGAGTAGTGTATACGGATTTCAGTAAGGCATTTGATAAGGTTCCCCATGCCAGGCTCATTTAGAAAGTAAGGAGGCATGGAATCGAAGGTGATTCTGCTTTGTGGATCCAGAATTGGTTTGCCCACAGAAGGCAAAGGGTGGTTGTAGACGGTTTGTATTCTGCATGGAGGTCAATGCCCAGTGGTGTTCAGCAGGGATCTATTCTGGGACCCCTCCTCTTTGTAATTTTTGTAAGTGACCTGGATGAAGAAGTAGAAGTATGGATTAGTAAGTTTGCTGATGACGCAAAGGTTGGGTGTGTTGTGGATAGTATGGAGGGTTGTCAGATGTTACAATGGGACATCAATAGGATGCAGAACTGTGCTGAGAAGTGGCAGATGGAGTTCAACCTGGAAAAATGTGAAGTGGTTCATTTTGGAGGTCAAATTTGAAGGCAGAATATGGTATTAAAGGGAAGACCCTTGGCAGTGTGGAGGATCAGAGAGATCTTGGGGTCAGTCTCCATAGGATACTCAAAGCTGTTGCACAGGTAGACAGTGTTAAGAAGAAAGAGTGTAGAGGAGATTTACAAGGATGTTGCCTGGATTGGATAGTGTGCCTCATGAGGATAGGTTGAGTGAACTTGCCTTTTTCTCCTCGGAGTGATGGAGGATGACAGGTGACCTGATAGAGCTGTATAAGATGATGAAAGGCATTGATTGTGTGGATAGCCAGAGACTTTTTCCCAGGGCTGAAATGGCTGCCACAAGCAGGCATAGTTTTAAGGTGCTTGGAAGTACGTACAGGGAGGATATTGAGGTGAGTTTTTCAGACACAGAGTGATGGGTGCATGGAATGCACTGCTGGTGACGGTGGTGGAGGTGGATACAATCGGGTATTTTAAGAGACTCGTGGATGGGTCCATGGAGCTTAGAAAAATTGAGGTCTATGTGGTTGGGTAATTTTCGACCGTTTCTGGAGTAAGTTACATGAACGGCACAACATTGTGGGCCAAGGGGCCTGTAATATGCTGTAGATTTCTATGTTCTATGTTAACAAAGAAAAAAAGGCAAAGGACAGTCAGAGACTTTTTCTCCCTGGGGTGAAAAGGCTAATATGAGGTGGGATAATTTTAAGGTGATTTTAATAAGTATAGGGGTGATATCAGAGGTAGGATTTTACACAGAGAGTGGTGGGTGAATGGAATACCCTGCCAGGGTGGTGATGGAGACAGATACATTCAGAATGTCTCTAAGGCTACATCCACACTAGACTGGATAATTTTGAAAATGCCGGTTTTGCGTAAAAACAATAGGTGTCCACACTATGCGTTTTTGAAAATATCTCTATCCATACTGAGACAGAGAATTCGGCGAATCTCCTCCAACTGCGCATGCGCAGGACACATCTACCGAAAACAAGCGACATGTTTGGTGTCGAATCTCGCCATAAAAGTGCGTGTTTGTGTAGTTACAGACTAGAGAAACTTAAAACGGCGGACAGCTGTTGGCTCTCGCGCAGGAGAACTTAAAAGTAAAAAAAAACAAATACTGGAGCATACGGCGGCAACCGACAGGGAGTTCACAGACAGATTAACCCGGCTGACGACGAACATTGAAAAACTGACTAACTCTGTTACATTAATAAAGCACCTTGTTAAATGTAAAAAAAAACATGTCTGCATCAGTGTTATCTTGTATTTCCATACAATGTTACATTAGGCTGTTACACATCTATTGTCGGAGAATAAATTGCCTGAATAAATAGGTAAACCACCTTCATACGAGCAAGGACAGAAAACGGCAAAGTGAGTACAGTATACTTATTTATTCAGTAACTTTTGGGTCAAAGTATTTGTTGAGTACATTTCTAACTCTTCTGGCTTCAGTCTCATTGCTGTCTGTTCTGAAATTCTTAGGTTGCGTTCAAGAAAACAATGAAATGGTGTGCTGCCATCTGATAGCGTTTTCAGAAGTCTCCGGTTACCCCGTCCACACTGATCTGCCCGAGCAGCGTTTTCAAAAATACCCACCCAGGAAAGCGTTTCTGGAAAGCTCTGGTTTCGGGGGACGAAAATGCCGTTTCAGTGTGGACGGAGGGTTAAAACGAAAAGAGAAAGCTTCGGTGATGAATTTATCCGGTGTGGTGTGGATGTAGCCTTAGATAAGCAGAAGAATGAATGAAAACTGCAGGGCGATGTAGGAGGGAAGAGTTAGATTAATGCTAGAGTAGTTTAAGAGGTCAGCACAACATTGATGGCCAAAGGGCCTGTATGTGCTGTAGTTTTGTACATTTTCTATGCACTTCAGTCATCTTTGTAATACAACGTATGCATCTGCAAACTGCCACATAGCAGTGATGTGGCACTGAGCAAACTGCTCAGCAACATTGATCTAGAACTGATGGTACCCAGAATAGTGGCATGATCTCTCTGCCTCGTAACAATCCAAAGTCCGTGCTTAGAAAAAACTGACGTGCACAAGATGGTGGAGGAACTCAGCAGGGCAGGAGAGGAATAAAAAGTCGACGTTTCAGTTGAGACCTTTCATCAGTCCTAAAGAGGGGTCTCAGAGCGACTCTATTCCTTTCCACAGATACTAGTAGATGCTGGATTCAGGATGCTGAATTGTTATTCTTGTCAAGTCAAGTCACTTTTTATCATCGTTTTGACCATAACTGCTGGTACAGTACACAGTAAAAACAAGACAATGTTTTTCAGGACCACGGTGCTACATGAAACAGTACAAAAACTAGACTGAACTACGTAAAAACAACACAGTAAAAAAAACTACACTAAACTACAGACCTACCCGGGACTGCATAAAGTGCACAAAACAGTGCAGGCATTATAATAAGTAATAAACAAGACAACAGGCACAGTAGGGGGCAGTAAGTTGGTGTCAGTCCAGGCTCAGTATTGAGGAGTCTGATGGCTTGGGGGAAGTTACATAGTCTGGTCGTGAGAGCCCAAATACTTTGGTGCCTTTTCCCAGATGGCAGGAGGGAGAAGAGTTTGTATGAGGGGTGTGTAGGGTCTTTCATAATACTGTTTGCTTTGCGGATGCAGCCTGTGGTGTAAATGTCTATAATGGCAGGAAGAGAGACCCGATGATCTTCTCAGCTGACCTCACTATCTGCTGCAGGGTCTTGTGATCCGAGATGGTGCAGTTTCTGAACCAGGCAGTGATGCAGCTGCTCAGGATACTCTCAATACAACCCCTGTAGAATCTGATGAGGATGGGGATAAGACATGGACTTTCTTCAGCCTTCGCAGAAAGTGGAGATGCTCCTGGGCTTTCTTTGCTACGGAGCTAGTGTTGAGGGACCAGGTGAGATTCTCCACCAGTTGAACACCAAGAAACCTGGTGCTCTTAATGATCTCTACCGAGGAGCTGTCAATGTTCAGTGGAGAGTGGTCACTCCGTGCCCTCTTGAAATCAACAACCATCTCTTTTGTTTTGTTCACATGCAGAGACAGGTTGTTGGCTCTGCACCAGTCCATTAGCCGCTGCACCTCCTCTCTGTATGCTGACTCGTCAAATGCAATGGTTCAATGGAACTTGTAGTACCATTTTCCTGTCATTGTTTTGTATTTTAATGTACACCTTCCTGATGAAGGATCTTGGCCTACCATTAGCTGCCTATTTCTTTCTAAAGATACCATCTGCCTTGTTGTGTGTATTACTCTGGATTTACATCTCAAAGGTCAAATTTCAATGTAAATTTATTATCAAAGTAGATATATGTCATCATATACAACCTTGAGATTTGTTTACTTTTAACCCTCATAGAATCAATGAAAGACCACATCAATAGAATACCCAACTCATGTGCAAAAGGCAACAAATTGGAAGAACAAAAAGAAAGATAAAAATAAATAATAATAATAATAATAATAATAATAATAATAATAATAATAATAATAATAATAATAATAATAATAATAATAATAAACAATTAATAAATATCAAGAACATGAGTTGAGGAATCGTTGAAGGTGAATCCATTAGTTGTGGAAACAATTCAGTGATGGGACAAGTGCAGGTGAACAAAGTTATTCCCATTGGTTCAAGAGACGGATGGCTGAGGGCAATAAGTGCACTTGAACCTCGTGGTGTAAGACGTACAAACAAGCTGGATGAACTCATCAGGTCAGGCAGCATCCGTTGAAACAAGCAGTCAACATTTCTGGCTGAAACCCTTCGTCAGGACATGCTGATTTGACCACAGCATCTGCAGTGTCCTTTGGTGTAAGACTTGACGCTCATGTACCTTCTTTCCAATGACAGCAGTGAGAAGAGATCATGTCCTGAGTGGTGGGGGTCCCTGATGATGGGTGCTGCTTTCCTGTGACAGTGCTCCATGTAGATGTGCTCAGTGGTGGACACAGCTTTACTCGTGATGGACTGGACCATATCCACCACTTTCTGTAGAATTTCTTGTTTTTGGGCTAAGAATGAAATAATTTTGGATTACGGACTTTAATGTAATGCAGAGAAAACTACTTAGAGAGGACATTTCTGCTGCTTAGAATAGAAAGGTGACTTCATGATGACAATAATTTTTATTGTTGGTTAGTTGAAGCTCAAATCCCAGAACCCAAGGGCACAGCGGAAGTTGGTCAGCTTTGAACTCTTAGTGTTTCTCTGAAAAGAACAGGCAATTTGATTTCTCAAAAGACACCACGGCAAAATAAATTTCATTAGCAGATCTACAGGGTCTGCATTTTGGAGTTTAATGTTTAATATATTTCTGTTAAAATTGAAGTTAAAATTTAATGTCTCATTTCTCAAGCTATAAATCATACAAGAAATGCAATTTCCTCAATAACCTGTATCCTGGACTCAATCATACAATCTAAATAATGAGCTAAAGTGTCAAAATAACTACAACTCCCAATTATTTAGGCAATGTTTTAAAATTCCCTCTTCAACAACAACAAATGTAACTTAAATGGCATCTTTAATATCTCAAGGAATCAGAATCGGGTTTATTAATGTTGATATATATAATGAAATGTATTGTTTTTGTGGCAGCAGTACAGTGCAATACATAAATAAATTGCTACAGATTACAAAAAGAAATAAATTAAAAATAAACAAATAAATAATGTAAAACAAAAGAGAGAAAAATAGTGAGGTGCTGTTCATGGACGATTCAGAAATCTGATGACAGAGGGGAAGAAGATTTGGCACATGGTTGACAGAAAACTGGATGGTTATGTAACGTTCAAAGTTTATAGTAAATATAACCATATAACCATATAACAATCACAGTGCAGAAATAGGCCATCTTGGCCCTCCTAGTCCGTGCCAAACCCTTAATCTCACCTAGTCCCACCTACCTGCACTCAGCCCATAACCCTCCACTCCTTTCCTTTCCATATACCTATCCAATTTTACCTTAAATGACACAACTGAACTGGCCTCTACTACTTCTACAGGAAGCTCATTCCACACAGCTATCACTCTTTGAGTAAAGAAATACCCCCTCGTGTTTCCCTTAAACTTCTGCCCCCTAACTCTCAAATCATGTCCTCTAGTTTGAATCTCCCCTACTCTCAATGGAAACAGCCTGTTCACGCCAACTCTATCTATCCCTCTCAAAATTTTAAATACCTCGATCAAATCCCCCCTCAACCTTCTACGCTCCAATGAATAGAGACCTAACTTGTTCAACCTTTCTCTGTAACTTAATTGCTGAAACCCAGGTAACATCCTAGTAAATCGTCTCTGCACTCTCTCTAATTTATTGATATCTTTCCTATAATTCGGTGACCAGAACTGCACACAGTATTCCAAATTTGGCCTTACCAATGCCTTGTACAACTTTAGCATTACATCCCAACTTCTGTACTCAATGCTTTGATTTATAAAGGCCAGCATTCCAAAAGCCTTCTTCACCACCCTATCTACATGAGACTCCACTTTCAGGGAACTATGCACAGTTATTCCTAGATCTTTCTGTTCCTCTGCATTCCTCAATGCCCTACCATTTACTCTGTATGTTCTATTTGGATTATTCCTGCCAAAATGTAGAACCTCACACTTCTCAGCATTAAACTCCATCTGCCAACATTCAGCCCATTCTTCTAACCGGCATAAATCTCCCTGCAAGCTTTGAAAATCCACCTCATTATCCACAACACCTCCTACCTTAGTATCATCGGCATACTTACTAATCCAATTTACCACCCCATCATCCAGATCATTTATGTATATTACAAACAACATTGGGCCTAAAACAGATCCCTGAGGCACCCCGCTAGTCACCGGCCTCCATCCCGATAAACAATTATCAACCACTACTCTCTGGCATCTCCCATCTAGCCACTGTTGAATCCATTTTATTACTCCAGCATTAATACCTAATGACTGAACCTTCTTAACTAACCTTCCATGTGGAACTTTGTCAAAGGCTTTGCTGAAGTCCATATAGACTACATCCACTGCCTTACCCTCGTCAACATTCCTCGTAACTTCTTCAAAAAATTCAATAAGGTTTGTCAAACATGACCTTCCACGCTCAAATCCATGCTGGCTACTTCTAATCAGATCCCGTCTATCCAGATAATTATAAATACTATCTCTAAGAATACTTTCCATTAATTTACCCACCACTGATGTCAAACTGAGAATTTAAATTTATTATCAAAGTACACAAATATCACTATATACAACTCTGAGATTCATTATCTTGTGGACATACTCAATATTACAATATTCTGTTATAATATGATGATACTAAGGTAGAAGGTGTTGTGGATAATGAGGTGGGTTTTCAAAGCTTGCAGGGAGATTTATGCCAGTTAGAAGAATGGGCTGAACGTTGGCAGATGGAGTTTAATGCTGAGGTTTTACATTTTGGCAGGAATAATCCAAATAGAACATACAGGGTAAATGGTAGGGCATTGAGGAATGCAGTGGAACAGGGAGATCTAGGAATAATAGTGCATAGTTTCCTGAAGGTGGAGTCTCATGTAGATAGGGTGGTGAAGAAGGCTTTTGGAACGCTGGCCTTTATAAATCAAAGCATTGAGTACAGAAGTTGGAATGTAATGTTAAAATTGTACAAGACATTGGTAAGGCCAAATTTAGAATATTGTGTACAGTTCTGGTCACCGAATTATAGGAAAGATATCAATAAATTAGAGAGAGTGCAGAGACGATTTACTAGGATGTTACCTGGGTTTCAGCACTTAAGTTACAGAGAAAGGTTGAACAAGTTAGGTCTCTTTTCATTGGAGCGTAGAAGGTTGAGGGGGGATTTGATCTAGGTATTTAAAATTTTGAGAGGGATAGATAGAGTTGACGTGAATAGGCTGTTTCCATTGAGAGTAGGGGAGATTCAAACGAGAGGACATGATTTGAGAGTTAGGGGGCAAAAGTTTAAGGGAAACACGAGGGGGTATTTCTTTACTCAGAGAGTGATAGCTGTGTGGAATGAGCTTCCTGTAGAAGTAGTAGAGGCCAGTTTTCAGTTGTGTCATTTAAGGTAAAATTGGATAGGTATATGGACAGGAAAGGAGTGGAGGGTTATGGGCTGAGTGCGGGTAGGTGGGATTAGGTGAGATTAAGAGTTCGGCACGGACTAGGAGGGCCGAAATGGCCTGTTTCCGTGCTGTGATTGTTATATGGTTATATAATGAAAGACATTCGGACTAGGGAGTTTAAGCAAAGTGCGGAAGACAATAAACTGCGTAAATACAAAAAGAAGAAACAATAATCATAAGAAGAAATAAATAGTAAGAGGGAAGAGTTGCATTGATGTTGGAGTAGGGTAAAAGTTCAGCACAGTATCATGAGCCAAAGGACCTTTATGTACTGTGCTGTGGTGTTGGCTGTTCTATGTTCTAAAACATAGAGTGGGTGCTTTCAATCTCTTTTACCTCCTCCCTCATGGTAATGAGACCGTGTAATGGATGGTGAAGAATTTTAATGATGGATGTCACTTTTATAATGCAGCACCTTTATATCATATCCTTAGTGGTTGAGAGACTAGTACCCATGATGGAGCTGACTGATTTCACAACTTTCTACAGCACTTTCTCATCCTGTGCAGTGGGCCCTCCATACTAGATGGTGACGTAACCAGTTAGAGTGCTCTCCATAGTGCACCTGTAGAAATTCGCTATAGTATTTGGTGACATACCAAATCTCCTCAAACTCCTAATGAAATATAGCTTCTGCCATGCTTTATTCATAATTGTATCAATATGTTGAGCCCAGGATAAATCCTCAGTGATATTGATACCCAAGAACAAAGCTGCTCACACTATCCCCCGCTATCCTTTCATTGAGGACTGGTGTGTGTTCCCTCAACTTCCTTTCCTGAAGTCCACATTCAATTCCTTGGTCTTGCTAACACTGAGTGCAAAGTTGTTGCTGTGACACAAGAGTTTCTGGTAATAACAGTGTTGTCATTGGAAAATTTATCGATGGTGTTTGAGCTATGTCTTGCCACACAGTCACATGATTAGAGAGTGAAGAGCAACGCGCTATGTCTGCATTGTTGAGGTGTACCCGTGTTGATTGTCAGCAAGGTCATTACCAACTGGCACTGACAGTGATCTTCTGATGAGACAGAGGCCCAGGTTTTGAAGCCTATTGATTAATATTGAAGGGATTATGTTGCTGTAGTTCGTAAACAGCAAAGTGATGTAGGTATTCCTGTTGCCTAGTTGATCCGATGTTTCTTCGGTCAGTGTACATGTTGCAGTGTTGTCTGGTGACATGGACTGGAACAGATCCTGGAGACATCAAAGGATTCACAAAGGAGGAGGAATGTAGCCCATTACTATTTGCTTCATTGTGTGGTCCAGAAGCTTCAAAGCATCAGTCTGTAAGACTCTACAGAAGATAGTAAAAACCACCAAGAGGACCACCAGAGTCTCTCCCAACTAGTTGTGACATTTACCAGAAGCATTGTATATGAAAGACCCAAAGCACCGTTGAGGATCCCTACCACCCATCCCACAATCTCTTTGACCTACCCCATCAGGACGGAGGTACAGGAGCATCAGGACTAGGACTGCCGACTGGGTAACAGCTTCTTCTCACAGGCTCTGAGACTAGTGAGTACCCTGCCACCAGCAAGATCTCATCACTAGGACAGCGAGCTGTTTACTGTGCTGTGCATTACGTGCATATGGACTATATTTTATTCACTTATTTATGGTAATATTTTGGCTTACATATTTGGTGTGATATGTGTTTGTGGGAGCACCATGATCTGGAAGTTGGCTTCTTTGGCTGTATACCTGTCCAGTCAGATAATGATAAACCAGAACTTGTTTAGGCTCAGCCTCTGCCCGTAAAGTGTGCATCACACACACGTTAACATACACAGCAACTCTACAGCTGGGAGGTGCTTTTGCTCTCCCATCTACAAGGAGCACTGTCACAGCCTTCATCATCAAGGACCCCCACCATCAAAGCCATGCTCTCTTCTCATTGTCGTCTTTGGGAAGGAAGTGCAGGAATCACCGGGTTCAGGGACAGTAATACCCTACAACCATCAGGTTTATGAATCAGTGTGGATAACTTTACTCACCTCATCACTGAACTCATTCCTCATCCTATGAGCTCATGTTCGAGGTCTCCACAACTCAAGTTCTCAGAATTATTTTTTAGTATTTGCATGGCTTGCCTTCTTTTGCACTTTGGTTGATAGTTTGTCTTTCTGCGTAGTTGTTCAATGATTCTATTGTATTTCATTGTTCTACTGTGAATTCCCACAAGAAAGTGAGTCTCAGTGTAGTACATAGCAACATATGCATACCTTGAAAATTAATTTACATTGATCTTTTAGTTTGATAAGATGTAAAGAAGGTTCTGTAGTCAGTGACTGAAGGGGGCAAGAGGAAATGGAAGGAACGAAAAGCAGAGCAGTAAGACAAGTCCGGAAGGTTAGGCTGCACACATCCTTCAACACTACTGAAAATGTAAAGAAATAAAGCTAAAGCAAACAGAAAATGTTGAGTCAAGATTATAGATGGATCAATCATGCAGACAGATATCAAGATACGTGAAGTTATAGAATGTAAAAGATCGAGGGGGATTTGATAAATATATACAGATTTATGAGGGGTACAGATAGGGTAAATGCAAGCAGACTTTTTCCATTGAGGTTGGGTGGGACTACAACTAGTGATGGGTTGAGGGAGATGGGTGAAAAGTTTAAGGGGAACATGAGGGGAAAGTCTTCAATCAAAGGGTAGTGAGAGTGTGGAATGTGCTGCCAGTGGTGCATGAGAGCTCCATTTCAATGTTTAAGAGAAGTTTGGATAGGTACATTGATGGTAAGGGTGTGGAGGACTATGGTCCTGGAGCAGGTCAATGGGAGTAGGCAGTCTAAATGGTTTTGGCATGGACTAGATGGGCCGAAGGTTCTATTTCTGTGCTGTACTTCTCAATAACTCTATGACTGTATGAAGGAAGGTTGCTCTGAACACTCATCGCAATACTGGGTATGATGTGAACTTATAGAGATGTGGAGATATAGAAAATAAAGTAGGCCACTCAGACCTGCTCTAAAGTCAGTCAAGGTTAAGGTTATTGTTACATGCATGTGTACAGGTATGCATATTGTACGGTGCAAAAGTCTTCGGCACTTATATATGTAGCTAGGGTGCCTAAGTCCTTTGCATAGTTCTACGTTTCTCAATGTGGAATGGAAAGTGAGTTGGTAAACCCAGTGGGAGCAAAGGATGTTGGGAATGGAGAGGGTGGAGCGCCGTATGAGGACGTGGGACAGGTGGCAGAGACTAAGTGCCAGGCCAGATGGTGTGGCACAGGTGCAGACACGCCCAGCCTTGAGACACCAGGCAAGGTCATTTGATTCCAAACAATACTGATCATTACAGAATGTCTCTCTGGTGCTTTCCTCTCCCTTTACACTCCCTTCACCTTTTCCCAACCATGATTCCCCACTCCCTGCCCCCTTCTCACTCTCAGTCCACAATGGAGACCCAGATCAGAATCAGGTTTATCATCACTCACATATCTCATGATTTTTTTTGTGACAACAGTACAACACAATACATAAGTTACTACAGTACTGTGCAAAAGTCTTAGGCACCCGTGCTATATGTATGTGCCTAAGATTTTTGCACAGCATTGTAGGTGCAATTAAAAACTTACTTTCAGCAGCATCACAAGCACAGAGCATTAAAAATGCAATAATCACGTACACTGTACGTACTTTGATAATAAATTTACTTTGAACTTTAAGTTCAGTACATTTTATAGAACTGCACTGCACTTACAGTTCAGCAGACAGTGATGGCTGCAAATACCTGTATGATTTGTTTCTTGTTTTATAATGACAGTTCTATAAAATGCCAACATCTCACTGCAGAAATGAGTGAAATAAATAAAGTCAGAGTTCAGAGGAATAACTGTCACGATGCAGTAAAAACATTAATTAAGGAGCATTTTTACATCTTAAATATTCATTTGACAGCCACTCTGGAAGAGAAAGCATTTTGCAAATGATGACTTCTTTCAAAAGTTCCTCTTGTGCATTTTTGAGAGGACAAATGATTACAATGGGGTGATGCCTGCACTGAGGTAGCACCTAGTGGAGTTTCATAATTGAAAGTCCGAAGTCAAGAGTTGAAAGTTAACACAAAGTACACCGCAGATGCTGTGGTCAAGTCAAGATGTACAAAAAAGCTGGATGAACTCAGCAGGTCGGGCAGCATCCATTGAAAGAAGCAGTCAATGTTTTGGGTCGAGACGTTCATCTGCTGAGTTCGTCCAGCTCTTTTGTATGTCAAGAGTTGAAAGTTGAATTTAATGTCACATCCACAAGTACATGTATATACATGTATTTGTGCAGGATTACATGTGTACTCATCATCAAAGATCTTCTCTGAGGATCATCACTTGTCACGGTGGAGAGGCTCGTGAATTCCTGAGATCCTGTGAGCTATGCTGTCTGGAGTTTAACTCCTGTAGGGTCCCCCATGGTGGTAAGGTCAAGGGGGAGGTTCTGGACAGACAGCAATCTAAACAGGACCTCAATGGTGGAGCTGGAAGACAATGATGAGACATTACAACAGCAGTGAAGGTGGAGGAAGGCTGTAGCTGTGAAGGGTCCCCAGTCATCTTGAAATCTATGCCAATGAACCCTGACCCTGATCTGCTGAGAGTTGTATGGTGGCTGCACACATCAGCCTTCCCAAAGTCACAGGCAGGCAGTGTCCATTAAGGGAATCCCGGATCAGCCTCTACAGTCACCTGAGGACCTACCAAAAGGCAACCCCTTAGGAGAACATTAACTCAATCCAGGCAATCACTCTACACGTGCATAATGTTATTTGTTACAAAAATTTACTTGCAGCAGTGTCACAGGCACATAGCATTGAAGACATAATCTCCACAAGGATAACATGAATTATACAAAATAATGCAAGATAGAACACAATAAGAACAAAACAATAAACAAAGTTTATTGTAGTGAAAAACGGTCAAAATAGTCACTGTGTTGATGTTCAGAGATCTTGATTGGGGCTGTGCAAGTTGTTCAAAAACTGAATGTGTGAAGGCAAGAAGGCAAGCGACTTCAGGCTTATGTAAGTCTGTAGTTGGCAATCTCAAGCCAAAGGTAGCATAATGGTTAGCACACCTCTTTACAGTGCCAGCCATCACCCATCAGGGTTCAGTCTCATCGCTCTCTGTAAGGAGTTTGTACATTCACCAACGACTGCGTGGATTTCCTCCTGGTACTCTGGTTTATTCACACATTCTAAACCCATACAATTAGGGCTAGTGATTTGTGGGCATGCTATGTCAGTGCATAAAGGATGGACACACTTGCAACTTGCCATGACACAAATTACACATTTCACTGTACACTCTGATGTTTCAATGAACATGTGACAAATAAAGCTAATCCTTATATCTTTATATTAAAAAAGTGTTTAAGTCAAAGAAACATGGGTTCTAGTCTCACTCCAGACATTTTGGAATGTTAAGGGAATTAAGGTAGCATGCAGTCTGTACTCATTCCTGGCCAAGTAAGACTGCATGCTATCTGATTCATAGTTCAAGTTTAATTGTCATTCAAACAGACATGAATAACCATTAATACAGCTGAACAGAACATTGTTACTTAGGGACCAAGATACAAAACACAATACTGAAAGTCTTACACAGCACTAAGCACATATAGCACATCTAAGATGGCCGGCATATATAAAATATCAGTAATATACAGTAAAATACAAAAAAATATAGTGCAAGTCCCTGAGTCCATGAATGTTGCAGCAGTCCGCAGTCAAACATAACACGGCTTGTCTTCTACCAGGCAAACACCAGGGGTAGCACTGACTCCAGCTTGGACACTGCCACAACACTTCTCGTAGAGTGCATTGCATTTAATGCCTCTTTCCCAGGGGCTGTAAACAGGTGACACCGTGACTTGATGCCTAGTCCTTGCTATAACCAAGGCCACGCAGCTTCCCCGCTGTCCGACAATAAATCAGTGAATCGGACTTACAACATTCAGTATTAACAACCTCCGACAGGATCTTGTGATCTCAAGAAACGCAACTAAGGTGATCCCTCACTGTTAAACTTCAGATGATCTAAAACGGACATGTCCATTGCATTAACAGAAGGGAATTCTCTCTCATGTCCCTTAGTAAACTCCGCAATATTGTAATTTACAAAAAAAGATGCATTTTGTTAAGAAAAACATTGACAATTATAAGTTCATATTGAAAAATATTGTGGGCATGTTTTATTTATTTTTATTTGGAGGTACAGTATGGAATAGGTATCTCCAGCCCAACAAGTCACACTACCCAGCAACACACCTATTTTACACCAGCCAAATAGACAATAGACAATAGGTGCAGAAGTAGACCATTTGGCCCTTTGAGCCTGCACCACCATTTTGAGATCATGGCTGATCAACTACTATAAATACGCAGTTCCTGCCTTGTCCCCGTATCCCTTGATTTCCCTATCAATAAGATACCTATCTAGCTCCTTCTTGAAAGCATCCAGAGAACTGGCCTCCACTACCTTCCAAGGCAGTTAATTCCAGACCCCCACAACTCTCTGGGAGAAGAAGTTTTTCCTTAACTCTGTCCTAAATGACCTACTCCTTATTCTCAAACCATGCCCTCTGGTACTGGATTCTCCCAGCATCTGGAACATATTTCCTGCCTCTATCTTGTCCAATCCCTTAATAATCTTATAAATTGCAATCAGATGCCCTCTCAATCTCCTTATTTCCAGCGTGTACAAGCCCAGTCTCTCTAACTTCTCTGCGTAAGACAGTCCAGACATCCCAGGAATTAACCTCGTGAATCTACGCTGCACTTCCTCTACAGCCAGGATGTCCTTCCTTAACCCTTAATCACAGAACAATTTAGAATGACCAATTAACCTACTACCTGGCCTCTCTTTGGAATGCAGGAAGAAACTTGAGCACCCGGACGAAACCCACACGCATATGGGAAGGATATACAAACTCCTTTGAGATGGTGTCAGAATTGAACTCTGAACTCCAACACCCCAAGCTGTAATGGAATCATGCAAACCGCTACACTACCATGGTGTTTACTCTGAATGCTCACACGAAAATTAATCTCAGTGTAGAATTTAGTGGCTTGTACATACTTTGATAATAAATTTACTTTGAACTTTTGTATATCCCCCCATACAGAATGTGGCTTACTGTTCATTGCAGCAAAAACAACCTCTATAAATCAGTCATAAGCCGTCGGAAGCTCATGGACTTATCAGAATAATTCAATAGACAATAGACAATAGGTGCAGAAGTAGACCATTCGGCCCCTCGAGTCTGCACTGCCATTCTGAGATCATGGCTGATCATTCACTATCAATACCCAGTCCCTGCCTTGTCCCCATATCCCTTGATTCCCCTATCCATCAGATATCTATCCAGCTCCTTCTTGAAAGCATCCAGAGAATTGGCCTCCACCGTCTTCCGAGGCAGAGCATTCCACACCTCCACAACTCTCTGGGAGAAGAAGCTCTTCCTCAACTCTGTTTTAAATAACTGACCTCTTATTCTCAATCCATGCCCTCTGGTACTGGACTCTCCCAACATCTGGAAAATATTTCCTCCCTCAATCCTATCAAATCCTTTAATTACCTTAAACGTTTCAATCAGATCCCCTCTCAATCTCCTCAATTCCAGCGTGTACAAGCCCAATCTCTCCAATCTCTCTGCGTAAGACAGCTTTGCCATCCCAGGAATCAACCTAGTGAATCTACGCTGCATTTCCTCAATTGCCAGAATGTCCTTCCTTAAACCTGGAGACCAAAACTGTACACAATATTCCAGGTGTGGTCTCACCAGGGCCCTGTACAAATGCAAAAGGACATCCTTGCTCTTGTATTCAATTCCCCTTGTAACAAAGGCCAACATTCCATTTGCCCTCTTCACTGCCTGTTGCACTTGCTCATTCACCTTCATTGACTGGTGAACTAGGACTCCTAGGTCTCTTTGCATTTCTCCCTTACCTAACTCTACACCGTTCAGACAATACTCTGCCCTCTTGTTCCAGCTTCCAAAGTGGATAACTTCACATTCATTCACATTGAATGACATCTGCTAAGTATCTTCCCACTCACTCAGCCTATCCAAGTCTCCCTGTATTCTCCTAACGTCCTCTTCGCATGTCACACTGCCACCCAGTTTAGTATCGTCAGCAAACTTGCTGATATAGTTTTCAATGCCCTCATCTAAATCATTGACATAAATCGTAAAGAGCTGTGGTCCCAATACAGAGCCCTGTGGTACCCCACTAGTCACCTCCAGCCAGTCTGAGAAACACCCATTCACTGCTACCCTTTGCTTTCTATCTGCCAACCAGTTTTCTATCCATGTTGAAACCCTGCCCCCAATGCCATGAGCTCTGATTTTACTCACCAATCTCCTATGTGGCACCTTATCGAATGCCTTCTGAAAATCTAGGTACACAACATCTACTGGCTTACCCTCGCCTAACATCCTTGTTACACCCTCAAAAAATTCCAACAGATTAGTCAAGCATGATTTGCCCTTGGTAAATCCATGCTGGCTCGGCCTAATCCTATTTCTGCCATCTAGATGTGCCACTATTTCGTCCTTAATAATGGACTCAAGCATCTTCCCCACGACTGACGTTAGGCTAACAGGGCGATAGTTCTCCGTTTTCTCCTTCCCTCCCTTCTTGAAAAGTGGGACAACATTAGCCACTCTCCAATCTTCAGGAACTGATCCTGAATCTAAGGAACATTGGAAAATGATTACCAATGCATCCGCAATTTCCTGAGCCACCTCTTTTAGAACCCTCGGATGCAGACCATCTGGACCCGGGGATTTATTAGCCTTCAGTCCTACCAGTCTACTCATCACAGTTTCTTTCCTAATGTCAATCTGTCTCAATTCCTCTGATATCTTATGACCCTGGCCCATCCATACATCTGGGAGATTGCTTGTGTCCTCCCTGGTGAAGACAGATCTAAAGTATGCATTAAATTCTGTTGCCATTTCCCTGTTTCCCATAACAATTTCTCCCAATTCATTCTTCAAGGGGCCAACATTGTTCTTAACTATCTTCTTTCTCTTCACATAGCTAAAAAAGCTTTTGCTATCCCCTTTTATATTCCTGGCTAGACTGAGCTCATACCTGATTTTTTCTCTCCGTATTGCTTTTTTAGTTAAGATCTGCTGTTCTTTAAAACTTTCCCAATCATCTGTATTCCCACTCATCTTAGCCCTGTCATACTTCTTTTTCTTTAATGCTATACAATCTCTGACTTCCTTTGTCAACCACTGTGGCCCCTTCCCCCTCTTTGAATCCTTCCTTCTCATTGGAATGAACTGCATTTGCATCTTTTGTATTATGCCCAAGAATATCTGCCACTGCTGATCCACTGTCTTTCCTGCCAGGGCATCCGCCCATTTAACTTTGGCCAGCTCTTCCCTCATGGCTCCGTAGTCTCCTTTATTTAATTGCAACACTGACACCTCTGATCTGCCCTTATCCCTCTCAATTTGTAGATAAAAACTTATCATGTTATGATCACTACTTCCTAATGGCTCCTTTACTTCAAGATCACTAATCAATTCCTGTGCATTACACATCACCAAGTCCAAAATAGCCTTGTTCCTGGTTGGCTCAAGCACAAGCTGTTCCAAAAATACATCCCTTAGACACTCCACAAACTCCCTATCCTGGGGTCCAGCACCTACCTGATTCTCCCAGTCCACCTGCATGTTGAAATCTCCCATAACGACTGCATTACCTTTAGCACATGCCAATGTTAACTCCCTAATCAACTTGTACCCAATATCCACGCTACTGTTTGGGGGCCTGTACACAACACCCATTAGGGTCTTTTTACCCTTACTGTTCCTCAGCTCAATCCACACAGAGTCTACTTCCCCTGTTCTCAAGTCACCTCTTGCTAAGGACTGCTAATTGCTAAGGACTTGCTAAGGACTGCTAATTGCTAAGGACTTGCTAAGGACTGCTAATTGCTAAGGACTTGCTAAGGACTGCTAATTGCTAAGGACTTGCTAATTCATAGCTTGAACATTCATAAATTGAGGGATATCAGTATCTGAACAAAGAACTGTTATTTATGTCTTGGATTACCAGTTCAAAGACATACTGGGTTAGTTAATTGCTCAATGTGAATTGTCCTGTGGTTAGGCTAGGGTTAAATCAGGGTTGTAGGGGATTTCTGAGGAGGCACAGCTCAAAGGGCCTGAAGGGCTTAATCTGCACTGTATTGCTAAATAAATAAATAAGACCATATAATATAGAACAGAATTAAGTCATTTGTTAAGTCTGCTCTGCCGTTCAATCACAGTTACATTTTTAATGCCATTCTCCTGCCTTCTCACAATCAGATTTATTTACTTATCATACATATATTGAAACATACAGTGAAATGAGCCATTTGCTTAACAAACAACATGACAATTTTCAAGACATATACCAGTGATTTTAAACCTGTCTGATTCTGAACCTAATGAACAGCTGGGGGCTGCCCATAGGTGTCACAACACATTCTGGCGCCAATATAGCATGCCCACAATTCTAGGCGGAACAACACAGAACACAAGAAGCAACAAAACAACCACAGCAAAACAAGCCCCTTTTCCCTCTCCCAACCACCCATCCACACAGACAGTCCTCTAACCACAGGACAGCCCTCCAGGCCTCCAGTACACCATGGATAATGGGCCTCTGACTTTTCCAGTGGACTTGTAGGCCCAGGGCTTCAGACACTAGCCTTCAACTTCCAATTGACCTTTGGGCTATGATCTTCATTATCAATCCAAGGACTAACCAATGACGGGACTGCAAACTCCAGGCTTCGAACTCTGGACTCACCAATAATTCTCCCCATCACCCTTAGCCCCCTAACCAGTCAAGAACTTATCAGTCTCTGCCTTAAATACATCTAAATGCGCCCTGTGCTTTGGCCTTCACAGCACTCTTTGTCTCAAATTCCACAGATCTATCTCCCTATGGCAGAAGAAGTTCCTCCTCATCTCGAGTTTAAAGGGACATCACTTTATTCTGAATTTTTGCTTTCAACTCCTTGGCTCTCCTCCTAGTTGAAACATCCTTTCCATGTCCAATGTGTCCAGGCCTCACAGTATCCAATAGGTTTCACTGAGTCCTTTACTGCAACGATGGTCTTCATTTATTTAGAAGTACAGCATGGAGTGGACATTTCCGGTCCTTCAAGCCATGTCACCATGCAACCCAAATGATTTAGCTCTTGACTAATCACAGAACAATTTACAATGACAAATTAACCTACTAACCAGTACATCTTTGGACCGTGGGAGAAAACTGCAGAACCCAGAGGAAACCCCCGTGCATACACGATAAATTGCCTCACAGAGGATGCCAGAATTGAACTGGCATCTAATGGCCTGAGGTGTCATTATGTTGGACTGACCATTGGCCTTTCATCATCTCAGCTTTATTAGGACATCCCTTTATTCTGAAGATGAGCGTTCAGGTCCTAACAATGGAAAGCATAAGATCATAAGACATATAGTCACTGTGCTAAAGTCAAGGCACATATATATAGCAAGGATACATAGGACTTACGTACAGTGCTGCAGTAATTTTATGTATTGCACTGTATTGCCGCTTAACATCTTTATCAAGAGTTACATCAAGCTCCTGAGTTATGCAAATTCCAAACAGACCCATCGGCCTGAAACACCATCACTACCTCCTCCCATAGATGCTGTCTGGCCTGCTGAGTTCTGCCAGCATTTTGTGCTTTTATCATTCTCGGTAACTTCCTCTGAACCCCCTTCCAACGTCAGCACTTTATTTCTTATACAAGAGACCCAAACCTCTCACAATGCTCCAAGAGGTGTCTCATCAGAGCCTTGGCACTACATCATGGTTTTTATATTCTTGTCCTGTTTGAAATAAATGCTAACATTGCATTTGCCTTCCTCACCACTGATTCAACTTGCAAATTAACCTTCAGCAAATCCTGCACGCGAACTCCCTTTGCGCGTGTCTATGTTCTCCACGTCCATTGTATCTAGGACTCTCAGGAGCTGGTAGATTGGAATTATTCCTTTACTCCCTTACTGTATTGTGGTATCTGACCGTGCACTAAATGCCTGCCATGTTTGCTTTATCAGATCACTGATTCACATGTGGATCCACCGTCGCTTGGCTGAAGTGAGTCAGACGTTTGAGTTGTTCTAGAGTTATGAGATCTCTGAAAGCACATGGTAAAATTTTTTCCTTTCTATCTGCAGCACATGTTATAAAAGTTTTAAAAAGTCACTTGAAACTCATGAGATTCAGTAAATTATTAAGGGCTGTAGATGTATGTGGTCAGCACATTGAGAATAATGTGCATGAGCAATCCAGGTATTTGTTGAAATCAGTGATTTGTGACCCTAAAATACTTCCTAAATGGACAATGCTTTAGTATTGCCAAGAACTGGCCGACTGAATTTGGCATAGAGAGTGAATTTAAATCAACCAAAAGCAGTTCTGGAGGAATGGTACCGTTCTCTAGTTCCCAGAACTGGAAGCATAGTTAATCAATGGTAATGGAGGAAAGATATTTATTTTAACGGTGACAAGATGCCATTGATTTTAAGTAATTTCTGCCGTAACAACCCGGCACAACAAAAACATTTATACAGTGACTTCCACACAGTGAAGTTTTCCCAGCGACTTCAGAAGACTATAAGACCAAACAACATAGGAGCAGAATTAGGCCTTTCAGCCCATCGAGTCTGCTCCACTTTCCATCATGGCTGATCTATTATCCCTCTCAACACCATTCTCCTGCTTTCTCCTCGTAACCTTTGACACCCTCATTAATCAAGAACCTATCAACCTCCTCCTTAAAAATTCAAGGTTGTTTAATGTCATTTCCAGTACGCAAGTGTAAATGAGAACAAAATAATTATTACTCCAGAAAGCATAAAAAAAGATAAAGAACACAATAATAATAAACATCACTATAAATATAAATACATTAGATAATATATTGCAATTATTCCTTTAATTGCAAGAGTTACCGAGTTATTGTACATGAGAGGGTGGTGGGGTGGAGATACATCTCTCCCAAAGGAGGTGGAAGACATGCCTTCCCTCCACTGGCCTGCAGGTCATGCTTGGGCAAAGTGTAGTACCAGCTTAGCCCCCCCAATCAGGATCACGTGAAGCCATGGGAACAGGTGGTGGATGACTGTGTGAGCAGCTGGGGCATATCTCAAGTCCTGGTTATGTGACCACTGACACCAGCCAGTCAGTCTTTGAAGAGTACTGATAATGGTTGAGGTCACACATCTTGTAAGAACACTGCCCAGGAGAAGACAATGGTAAACCACTTCTGTAGAAACCTTTGCCAAGAACAATCATGGTCATGGGACCTTGCTCGCCCACGTCAAATGACACGACATAGAATGGATAAACAAATGATAATTTTTAAGGTAATTAGAACAAGGTATCAGGGGGATGTCAGAGGTAAGATTTTTTTTGCATTGGGAGTGGAATATGCTGTCAAGGATGGAGGTAGACAGATACATTAGGAGCATTTAAGAAACTCTTAGGATGACAGAGAAATGGAAATTTACTGCATGTGAGAGGGAAGGGCCAGATTGATCTTGGAGTAGCTTAAAAGATCAGTACCCCATCGAAGAGAATGTGATCTGCTGTAATGTTCTATATTCCAAATAGAACAACTCCCATTGAGGGTAGATTCAAAGTTCAAAGTAAAATTTATTATCAGAGTGCATACATGTCACCACATACAACCCTGAGATTCTTTTTCCTGCGGGCATACTTAGCAAATCTATAGAACAGTAACTGTAAACAGGGTCAATGAACAATGAACTGTGCAAATGTAAATATAAATAAATAACAATAAATTACAAGAGCATGAGATAAAGAGTCCTTAAAGTGAAACCATTAGTTGTGGGAATACCAGAAATAGGATAGGCAAAGTTATCCCCTTTTGTTCAAGAGGCTGATGGTTGAGGGGTAGTAATTGTTCTTGAACCAGGTGGTGTGAGTTTTGAAGCACCTGTACCTACCTAATAGCAGCAGCAAGAAAAGAGCACGGCCTGGGTGGTCTGGATCTTTGATGATGGATACTGCTTTTCTATGGCAACATTTCATACAGATATGCTCAGTGGTTGGGAGGGCTATACACATGATATACTGGGCTAAATCCATTACATTTTGTAGGATTTTCTGCTCAAAAGCATTGCTATTCTTGCACCAGGCCATAATGCAGACAGTCAGTACACATTCCACCACACATCTACAGAAGTTTGACAAGGTTTTTGATGACATGTCAGATTTCTACAGACTCCTGAGGAAGTATAAGCACTGTTGTGCTTTCTTTGCAATTATATTTATATGGTGGGTCCAGGACAGGTCCTCTGAGATAGTGACACCCAGGAATTTAAAGTTACTGACCCTCTCCACCTCTGATCCTCCAATGATTACTGGCTCATGGACCTCTGGTTTCCCTCTCCAGAAGCCTACAATCAGTGCCTTGGTCTTAGTGAAATTGAGTGAGAGGTTGTTGTGATTACATCACTCAGCTAAATGTTCAGTCTCCCTCCTGTTTGCTGATCTGTCACCTTCTTTGATTCAGTGGTGTCATCAGCAAATCTGGAGCTGTGCTTAGCCACACAGTCACAGGTGTAAAGTGAATAGAGCAGGGGGTGACGTACACATCCCTGTGGTGTTCCTGTGCTGATGGAGATTGTGGATTTTTGTCAATCCAAATTACAAGTGAGGAAATCCAGGATCAAATTGCACAAGAAGGTATTGAGGTATTGTGGGTCTTGGAGTTTACTGATTAGTTTTGATGGGATAATGGCATTAAATACTGAGCCATAATTGATAAGGAGCATCCTGATGTATGTATCCCAGCTTGTGTCCGGTTGTTTGTTGTTTGTTTGATGGAAAGTCCACATACGTGGGTCTTTGATATAAAAAAACTCTTCCGCCAGTGACACTGTCACTTTGGAACTGGTAACTTGGTTTATTATTGTCACATTTACCAAGACAAAGGGAAATATTGTTTTGCATCCCATCCACAGAGATCACTTATAACCATACAAACATATAACAATTACAGCACGGAAACAGGCCATCTCGGCCTTTCTAGTCCGTGCCGAATGCTTACTCTCACCTCGTCCCACCGACCTGCACTCAGCCCATAACCCTCCATACCTTTCCTGGCCATATACCTATCCAATTTTTTTTTAAGTGACAAAATCAAACCTGTCTGTATCACTTCTACTGGAAGCTCATTCCACACAGCTACCACTCTCTGAGTAAAGAAGTTCCCCCTCGTGTTACCCCTAAACTATTGCCCCTTAAATCTCAACTCATGTCCTCTTGTTTGAAACTCCCCTACTCTCAATCGAAAAAGACTGTCCACGTCAACTCTATCTATCCCCCTCATAATTTAAAATACCTCTATCAAGTCCCCCTTAACCTTCTATGCTCCAAAGAATAAAGACCTAGCTTGTTTAACCTTTCTCAGTAACTTAGGTTCTGAAACCCAGGTAACATTCTAGTAAATCTCCTCTGTACTCTCTCAATTTTATTGACATCTTTCCCATAATTGGGTGACCAGAACTGTCCACAATACTCCACATTTTGGCCTCACCAATGCCTTGTACAATTTTAACATTACATCCCAACTCCTATACTCAATGCTCTAATTTATAAAGGCCAGCATACCAAAAGCTTTCTTCACCACCCTATCCACATGAGATTCCACCTTCAGGGAACTATGCACCATTATTCCTAGATTACTCTATTCTACTGAATTCCTCAATGCCCTACCATTTACCATGTATGTCCTATTTTGATTATTCCTACCAAAATGTAGCACCTCACACTTGACAGCATTAAACTCCATCTGCCATCTTTCAGCCCACTCTTCTAACTGGCCTAAATCTGTCTGCAAGCTTTGAAGACCTACTTCATTATCCACAACACCATCTATCTTAGTATCATCTGCATACTTACGAATCCAATTTACCACCCCATCATCCAGATCATTAATGTATATGACAAACAACATTGGACCCAGTACAGATTCCTGAGGCACACCACTAGTCACTGGCCTCCAACCTGACAAATAGTTATCCACCACTACTCTCTGGCATCTCCCATCCAGCCACTGTTGAATCCATTTCTCTACTTCAATATTAATACCTAACGATTGAACCTTCCTAACTAAACTTCCATGTGGAACCTTGTCAAAGGCCTTACTGAAGTCCATATAGACAACATCCACTGCTTTACCCTCATCAACTTTCCTAGTAACCTCTTCAAAAAATTCAATAACATTTGTCAAACATGACCTTCCACATACAAATCCATGTTGACTGCTCCTAATCAGACCCTGTCTATCCAGATAATTATATATACCATCTCTCAGAATACCTTCCATTAATTTACCCACCACAGACGTCAAATTTTCAGGCCGATAATTGCTAGGTTTACTCTTAGAACCCTTTTTAAACAATGGAACCACATGAGCGATATGCCAATTGTCCAGCACCATCCCCATTTCTAATGACATTTGAAATATTTCTGTCAGAGCCCCTACTATTTCTACACTAACTTCCCCCAAGGTCCTAGGGAATATCCTGTCAGGATCTGGAGACTTATCCACTTTTATATTCTTTAAAAGCTCCAGTACTTCCTCTTCTTTAATCATCATAGTTTCCATAAATACCCTACCTGTTTCTCTTACCTTACACAATTCAATATCCTTCTCAGTGAATACTAAAGAACAGAAATTGTTCAAAATCTCCCCCGTCTCTTTCAGCTCCACACATAGCTGTCCACTCTGGTTCTCTAAGGGACCAATTTTATCCCTCACTATCCTTTTGCTATTAATATAACTGTAGAAAACCGTCTAATTTATTTTCACCTTACTTGCCAAAGCAACCTCATATCTTCTTTTAGCTTTTATAATTTCTTTCTTAAGATTCTTTATATTCATTTACTCCATGGTGCCTATATTTATTGTAAATCTCCCTCTTTTTCTGAACCAAGTTTCCAGTATCCCTTGAAAACCATGGCTCTCTCAAACTTTTAACCTTTCCTTTCAACCTAACAGGAACATAAAGATTCAGTACCCTCGAAATTTCACCTTTAAATGACCTCCATTTCTCTATTACATCCTTCCCAAAAAACAAATTGTCCCAATCCACTCCTTCTAAATCCTTTTGCATCTCCTCAAAGTTAACATTTCTTCAATCAAAAATCTCAACCCTGGGTCCAGTCCTATCCTTCTCCATCATTATATTGAAACTAATGGCATTGTGATCACTGGACCTGAAGTGCTCCCCAGCACATACTTCTGTCACCTGACCTATTTCATTCCCTAACAGGAGATCCAGCACTGCCCTTTCTCTAGTTGGTACCTCTGTGTATTGCTGCAAAAAACTATCCTGCACACATTTTACAAACTCCAAACCATCCACCCCTTTTACAGAATGGGCTTCCCAGTCTATGTGCAGAAAATTAAAATCTCCCACAATCACAACCCTGTGCTTACTACAAATATCTGATATCTCCTTACAAATTTGCTCCTCCAATTCTCGTTCCCTATTAAGTGGTCTATAATACACCGCTCTAAGTGTTACTACACCTTTCCCATTCCTCAATTCTATCCAAATATCGCCCTAGACGAGCCCTCTATTCTATTCTGCAAAGCACTGCTGTAATATTCTCTCAGACAAGCAAAGCAACACCTCCCCCTCTTGCCCCTCCGATTCTATCACACCTGAAGCATCAAAATCCAGGAATATTGAGTTGTCAATCACACAGCTCCTGCAACCATTTTTCACTAATAGCTACAACATCATATTTCCAGGTATCAATCTATGCCCTAAGTTCATCCACCTTTCTTACAATGCTCCTAGCATTAAAATAGATGCATTTAAGAAACTCCACCTCTTCCTTTCTGTTTATCCCTAACAGTGCAAACAACTTTTTTTTCTTTTTCTTCCTTCTCCCCTATATCTTCGGTCTGAGTGCTCCCCTTCTCTATCACCTGCCTATCCTCCCTCACACACTGTCTACTAGCTTTCTCTATTTGTGAACTAACCTCCTCTCCCCTCGTCTCCTTAAATTGATTCCCACCCCACCAACCATTCTAGTTTAAAGTCTTCCCTGTAGCCTTAGGAAATCTCCCTGCCAGGATATTGGTCCCCCTAGGAATCAAGTGTAACCCATCCTTTTTGTACATGTTTCATCTGCCCCAAAAGAGGTCCCAATGATCCAGAAACTTGAATCCCTGCCCCCTGCTCCAATCCCTCAGCCACACATTTATCCTCCACCTCATTCCATTCCTACTCTCACTGTCGCGTGACACAGGCAGTAATCCCAAGGTTACTACCTTTACCGTCCTTCTTCTCAACTTCCTTCCTAACTCCAGATATTCTCCTTTCAGGACCTCTTCCCTTTTCCTACCTATGCCATTGGTATCTATAGGTACCATGACCTCTGGCTCCTCAGCCTCCCACTTCAGGATATTTTGGACATGATCAGAAACATCCCAGACCCTGGCACCAGAGAGGCAAATTACCATCCGGGTCTCCTGATTGCATCCACAGAATCACCTATCTGACCCTAACTATTGAGTCCCCTGTCACTACTGCCTTCCTCTTCCTTTCCCTACCCTTCTGAGCCACAGGGTCAGACTCTGTGCCAGAGGCACGGCCACTGTTGCTTCCCCCAGGTAGGCTGTCCGCCTCAACAGTACTCAATAGACAATAGACAGTAGGTGCAGGAGCAGGCCATTTGGTCCTTCTAGCCAGCACCGCCATTCACTGTGATCATGGCTGATCATCCACAATCAGTACCCCGTTCCTGCCCTCTCCCCATATCCCTTGACCCCGCTATCTATAAGAGCTCTATCTAACTCTCTCTTGAATGCATCCAGAGACTTGGCCTCCACTGCCTTCTGGGGCAGAGCATTCCACATATCCACCACTCTCTGGGTGAAAACGTTTTTCCGCATCTCTGTTCTAAATGGCCTACCCCTTATTCTTAAACTGTGGCCTCTAGTTCTGGACTCACCCATCAGCGGGAACATGCTTCCTGCCTCCAGTGTGTCCAATCCCTTAATAATCTTATATGTTTCAATCAGATCCCCTCTCATCCTTCTAAATTCCAGTGTATACAAGCCCAGTCACTCCAATCTTTCAACATATGACAGTCCCGCCATTCCGGGAATTAACCTTGTGAACCTACGCTACACTCCCTCAATAGCAAGAATGTCCTTCCTCAAATTTGGAGACCAAAACTGAACACAATCCTCCAGGGCCCTGTACAACTGCAGAAGGACCTCTTTACTCCTATACTCAATTCCACTTGTTATAAAAGCCAGCATGCCATTAGCTTTCTTCGCTGCTTGCTTGCATGCTTGCTTTCATTGACTGATGTACAAGAACACCTAGATCTCGTTGTACTTCTCCTTTTCCTAACTTGACTCCATTTAGATAGTAATCTGCCTTCCTGTTCTTGCCACCAAGGTGGATAACCTCACATTTATCCAATTTAAACTGTATCTCCCATACATTTGCCCACTCACCCAACCTGTCCAAGTCACCCTGCATTCTCATAACATCCTCCTGACATTTCACATTGCCACCCAGCTTTATGTCATCAGCAAATTTGCTAATGTTACTTTTAATCCCTTCATCTAAATCATTAATGTATATTGTAAACAGCTGTGGTCCCAGCACTGAACCTTGCGGTACCCCACTGGTCACAGCCTGCCATTTGGAAAGGGACCCGTTAATCGCTACTCTTTGTTTCCTGTCAGCCAGCCAATTTTCAATCCATGTCAGTGCTCTGCCCCCAATACCATGTGCCCTAATTTTGCCCACTAATCTCCTATGTGGGACTTTATCAAAAGCTTTCTGGAAGTCCAGGTACACTACATCCACTGGTTCTCCCTTGTCCATTTTCATAGTTACATCCTCAAAAAACTCCAGAAGATTAGTCAAGCATGATTTTCCCTTCATAAATCCATGCTGACTTGGACTGATCCTTCTACTGCTATCCAAATGTGTCATAATTTCCTCTTTTATAATTGACTCCAGCATCTTTCCCACCACTGATGTCAGGCCTATAATCCCCTGTTTTCTCTCTCCCAATTAATTAATTGGGAGAGAGAAAACAGGGAATTATAAGTCATAGGGAGGGTGATGAGTTGTGAATCAAATTGGGCTGGAGTCCCTTCACTCTTTGTTAGAGTCCTGGGGTGAATGAAGCATCGCAGTATTACCAGGGGCCATAGCAATTTGTCTTCCTCCACCAATTTGTTTCATGCTGTTGATTCTGTTTCAGACAAAAAGATGAAGGCACTTCAATATGACAAGTAAGACAAACTTCTATAGCTGTGCAGTGGGTGGTATATTGATCAGTTGCATCATGGCTGCTATGGGAACACCAATGCCCTTGAACGGAAGAGCCCTAATTTTGCCCACTAATCTCCTATGTGGGACTTTATCAAAAGCTTTCTGGAAGTCCAGGTACACTACATCCACTGGCTCTCCCTTGTCCATTTTCATAGTTACATTTCAAACAGGAGTACTTCTTGTCAAGGGGTACAGCCACTGGGGTACTCTCTAGTACCTGACTCTTCCCCTTCCCCCTCCTAACCGTGACCCACCTGTCTGTCTCCCATGGCCCTGGTGTGACCAGCTGCCTGTAACTCCTCTCCATCAACTCCTCACTCTCCATGTCCAGACGAAGGTCATTGAGCTGCAGCTCCAGTTCTTTAACACGGACCCTTAGGAGCTGCAGCTCGCTACACCTGGTGCAGATGTGGACGTTCGGGAGGCTAGGAGACTTCCGGACCTCCTACATACAACACCAATAACAACAAGCTCTCCTCACACTCATAATTCCCCCTTTCCTCAAATAACAGGAAAAACTGAAACCTAAACCTACCTTGCCTCGCCCGTTTCCACCTAAGCCCATCGAGCCCAAGCCCTTCAGCCTTCATTCTGCTCCCGGCTCCCTCCGCTGCCCACAAATGACGCTGCCCGCTGTATAAGGCTGCATTGCTTTTAAATCTTCCGCGCTTCACTGCCCGATGTCACATGCCTGCGCAGTCCCGCCTCTCTTAACTCCGATGAGAAGAAGAAAAAGTCAAAATGGCTCCTGCCGCTCTCCCGTTCTGATCCTCCGACTTCCTTTTCCAAATGAATGGTGGAGTTGGTGCTGCTCTCCAGTGTACGCTCAGCAGAAGACAAGCTGCATTGTGTTCAACTGCAGACTACTACAACATTCATGGACTCAGGGACTTGGACTGTATTTTTTTGTGTGTGACTGCATTTACTGCAATCTTACAGTGCCTATAAAAATTCACTCCCCCCCCCCACTTGGAAGTCTTCACATTTTATTGTTTTACAACATTGAACTGCAGTGGATTTAATTTGACATTTTTCACACTGATCAACAGGAAAAGGCTCTTTCATGTCAAAGTGAAAGAAGATTCTTTACAAAGTGATCTAAATTAATTACAAATATTAAATACAAAATAGTTAATTGCATAATTATTAATTTCCCCTTTGAAATGACATACCAAATCACCACTGGTGCAACCATTTGGTTTTAGAAGTCACATAATTAGTTAAATGGAGATCTGTTTTGGAGACCTGTGAGCATTCAAGGTGTTTCAATTGATCATAGTTAAAATATACCTCTATCTGGAAGGTCCAACTGCTGCTGAGTCAGTATCCTGGCAAAAACTACACCATGAAGACAGAACAACACTCCAAAACACTTGGCAAAAAGGTTATTGAGAAGCACAGGTCAAGAGGTGGATACAAGAACATTTCCAAGTCACTGAATATCCCTTGGAGTACAGTTAAGTCAATCATCAGGAAATGGAAAGAATATGGCACAGCTGTAAATCTGCCTACAGCAGGTCATCCTCAAAAGCTAAGTAACTGTGCAAGAAGGGGACTAGTGAGGGAGGCCACCAAGAGACCTATGAGAATGTTGGAGGAGTTACAAACCCAGTTGCTTCACCAGTCACATCTTTATGGGAGAGTGGCAAAGAGAACACCACTGTTGAAAAAACTCTCATGAAATCTCAGCTGGAGTTTGCCAGAAGGTATGTGAGAGACTCTGAAGTCAGCTGGAAGAGGGTTCTCTGTTTCGATAAAAGTGGAATCAAGCTTTTTATCCATTAGACAAAATGCTATGTTTGGTATAAGCCAAACATTGCACATCATCAAAACATACCATCTCTACCATAAAGCACGGTGGTGGCTGCATCATACTGTGGGGATGCTTCACTGCAGCAGGCCCTAGAAGGCTCGTGAATGTGGAGGGTAAAATGAATGCAGCAAAATACAGAGAAATCATGGAGGAAATCTGTGACCTGGGAGAACATTTATTTTCCAGCAAAACGATGAACCCAAGAATAAAGGCAAAGCTACACAGGAATGGCTTAAAAACAGCAAAGTTAATATCTTGGAGTGGCCAAGTCAGAGTCCAGACCTTAATCCAATTGAGAAGTTGTGGCTGGACTTGAAAAGGGCTGTTCACTCATTATCCCCATGCAATCTGATAGAGCTTGAGCAGTTTTGTAAAGATGAGTGGGGAAAAATTGCAGTCCAGATGTGCAAAGCTGATAGAGATCTATCCACACAGATTCAAGGCTCCAAAGGCTGCCAAAGCTGTATCTGCTAAGTACTGGTTTGAACACTTGTGCAATCAATTATTTTTTGTTTAATATTTGTAATTAATTTGATTATATTGTGGAGATCTGTTTTCACTTTGACACGAAAGAGTATTTTTCTGTTGATCAGTGGCAAAAAACAGCCAAATTAATTCCACTGTGATTCAATGTTGTAAGACATTAAAACATGAAAACTTCCAAGGAAGGTGAATACTTTTTATAGGCACTGTCTACGTGCTATACGTGCCTTGTTCTATGCGAATGGTGTGGGAGCTGCATGGCCTTGGTCGTAGTGAAAACTAAGACTCAAGCCGTGGTGTTGCCTGCTTGCAGTCTCCCAGGAGAGATGCAGCAACGTCAATGCTGGAGGCATCAGGGCTGCCCTCTAGTGTTCACTTAGCAAACAACAAGCTGTATTGCATTTGCTGCAATATTCATGGACTCAGGGATGGAGACTATTTTTTTATGTGCCAATGTTTTACTGATATCTTGTATGTGTTATATGTGCCTTGTGCTGTGTGTAACTGTGGGTATTGTTTTGTAACTTGACCCCAGAGTGACGCTGTTTTGTTAGACTGTATTCATGGTTATTCATGGTTAAATGACTAATGAACTTGAACTTGAGCTTGATAAAACTTTGGTGAGCCCTAACTTGGAGTGAAGTGTGCAGTCCTGGCCATCGTATTGCAGGAAGGATTTGGCGGCTTTGCAGAAGGTTCAGTAGAAGCTCACAAGGAGGATGCCTGAATTAGAGGGAATGAGCTGTAAGGAGAGGTTTTACAAACTTGTGTTTTACCCTCTGGTGTGATATTGGCTGAAAGGAGAATCAATAGAGATTTATAAAACTATGAGAAGCATGAGGACAGAATCTCTCTTCCTGGATAGAAATGCCAGGTATCAGAGGGCACGTATGTACAAAGAGAAGGAGAAAGTTTAAGAGATGTGTGGGGCAAGTTTTATTACAGAAAGAGTAGTGGATTCCTGGAACAGCCTGCTAAGTGTAGTGACATAAGCAGACATGATAATGGTATTTAAGAGGCTTTTAGATAGACTTGTGAATATGCAGAGATTGAATGATATGAACCAGGTACAGGCAGGAATTTACTTATTTATTATGATTGCTACATCTTTCTTTTTGTAATTACACTGTCTGCTGTCTTTCTGTCTTTTGCACACTGGTTGAAAGTGGCCCTTTATTGATTCTGTTAAGGCTATTGTTCTATAGATTTATTGAGTATTCCTGCAAGAAAATTAATCTCAGGGTTGTATATGATGACATTTATGTACTTAGATAATAAATAAACTTTGAACTTTGAATAAATTGTTCAGTGCAGGCATGGTGAGCTACAGGGCCTAATCCTGTGCTGTACCGTTCTATGTTTACAAGTACAAAACAGCAGAATGGTATAAAGTAGCGTAAACTGAAAATGGTAAATGCTAACACAAGAGAGCGAAAAACAATTTTAAAATGAAGGCAAGGGAAAAGACAGATGTGACAGATGACTGGTTCGGGAGTCAGTTAACAGTGGGCAACATTCCCTCTCATATTTTCACAGCTGCGCACACCAATCATGGCTCTGAGCAGAAGATGCTTACGTGGTCTGAAAACTGCGTGGTGCATGAAATGTTTCATTTGTTATAGGCACACTATGAATATTTAAAATGAAAATTGAAACACTGATTTTGCAAATATATTGAAGCTCTAAAATGTTTCAAAGTGTAAGTTGTGGTATGTTTATTATTATTGTAATATTATATAAAAGGAAATTCCAACCACGTGGCACCACAAGCTATGTGTACAGGAGCATTTCAATTAATGTGTGACCACATGGATTAGAGGGAACAGAGGCAGTGGGAAAAAGCTATTCTTGAATCTGGATTGAGCTTTCTAGCTCATGTATCCTCTCCTGGAAGGTCATCATCATTATCACGTGCTGTGTTGTAAGATGTAAGTTATCACGATCTATCCATGACCATGATTGTTCTTGGCAAATTCTATGGAAGTAGTTTGCCATTGTCTTCTTCTGGACAGTGTCTTTACAAGCCGGGTGACCCCAGCCATTATCAGTACTCTACAGAGATCATTGGCCTGGCACCAGCTCCTCATGCGACCATCCACCACCTGCTCCCAATGAATCACATGGCCCTGATCAGGAGGACTAAGCAGGTGCTACACCTTGCCCAAGGATGACCTGTAGACTTCCGACAGGAAGCAGTGCTTTATACCTCCTTTGGTAGAGACGTATCTCCACCTTGCCACTCATCCCGGAAGGTAGGAGAGCGAAAAGGAAAAGAACTGTGTGAGGCCTCCTTGATTATACTGTTCACTTTACTGAACCAACACAATGGGGAGTTGGACTGGACAGAAGTGATGAGCTGTCCAAATTCACGGAAACATGATCCATGCATATCTTGATCATCCTATGAAGAGAAGCTTGTTTCTATGAACTGTTGTTCCTTACAGTGAGGGAGTCCAGGACCAGATGGCACATCCTCAGAATTAGGACAGAGATGATGAGGAATTTCTTGAGCCAGAGGGAGGTGAATCTGTGTAATTCATTCCCACAGACAGCACAGGAGGACAAATCATTGGGTATATTTAAAACAATGGTTGATAGTTTCAAAGTTCAAAGTTCAAAGTACATTTATTACCAAACTACATATATTGTATATAACCATATATACTCCTAAGATTCATTTTCTTGAGGGCATTCTCAATAAATCTATAGAATAATAACAATAATAGAATCAATGAAAGACTGCCCAACTTGGGTGTTCAACCTGAGTGCAGAAGACAACAAACTGTACAATATAAAAAAGAAAGAAATAATAATAATAAATAAATATGCAATAAATATGGAGAACATGAGATGAAGAGTCATTGAGAGTGAGCCCATAGGTTCTGGGAACAGTTCAATGATGGAGTAAGTGAAGTCGAGTGATTTTATCCCCTTTGGTTCAAAAGGTTGAGGGGTACTAACTGTTCCTGAACCTGATGGTGTTAGTCCTGAGGCTCTTGAAACCTCCTTCCTGAAGGCAGCAGTGAGAAGAGAGCATGACCTGGGTGGTGGGGGTCCCTAATGATGGATGCTGCTTTCCCACAACAGCATTTCATGTGTATGTGATCAATGGCAGGGAGGGTATTACCTGTAATGCACAGGGCTGTATCCACTACTCCTTGATTAGTCGGGGCATTAAAGGTTATGGCGTGAGTGCAGGGTTGAGAGGGATAATAAATCTGCTGCGATGGGATTGTGAAGCAGTCTTGATAGGCTGAATGGCCTAATTCTGTCTTCTAGACTAATGGCCTTGTTACATTTGAATTTGAAAAATGCAAGTCCTGCATTCACCCCCACACAGCTTTCCACATCCCAACAGGAATCTTCATTATGAAAAATGAGCTCGACTGAAGCCAATCTGCGATAACTCCACACCAGGTAATTATGATACATGGTGACAGCAGCACTAAGCAGACATATGTCTTGCAATTAAATGACTTTCCTTCATCTTGTGCTGTAGGAGCATCAGATAGTTTAGAAAAACAAATCACCTGTTTAAATTTTGCTTTTAAATTCTTCTATAGAAATGAGCAGCATTTATTACAGAAGGATGACTTCTTTCTGAAGCACATTACCAGTTCAATACACCTCAGTGAGGTTGCTCCATTACAATATAAATATATCACTAAGCCAGTATGAAGCCATCCGTTGGTCGAGGTCAATCATGGATATTGTATCCTAGCTGTCCATGTTGATACACAAGCCAGGGCAGTACGATATGGAGAGCAAGCTGTTGCCCATGTAGCAGGCCTCCTTGACCTTGCAGGCCTCTCCACACCTCAGATGAACCCAACGGAATGGCAGAGACCGAGACAGTTTGGCATCAGCAGCATCACAGGAATTGCCAGTCAGCATTGAACTCATTGTAGGGATTCCTGCTCTGGATTTTCATCAGGGTTTACCCCCAAAGCCTTCCTCATGACTGGGTATAGATGCAAGGCAGCAGAGCTTTGAGTTCAGAGTTTTACTTCTCCTAGATGAGCTTCTAACCCTTAATCTGAAACAACTCGTTGTAAGGCACCAGGAACCTGCCTTTACCCCTTCTCCTGCCAGTAAAAACAGCTCCACCAGGCTTAGCAGCTAAACCAGGTGAAGTTCAGGAGCTGGACTTGGTCACCAGAGGCTATTTGAGATGTACACCATTGGGAACATTTCATAGGTAGTGGGAGCTTATCCATACTACCACCCCCAACTATGACACCTTAAGCAACTTTAAGCCAATTAATTATGTAGAGGGAAAATGTCACAACTGATACACCAAGCCTTTGTATCTCAGATTTGGATTTATTTATCATTGAAACATTGAAAGATACAGTGAAATGCATTGTTTGCATTAACAACCAACACACCTAAGGACTACTGGGCATTAAGTTATCAGATGACCAATCCTGGGCCCAGCACATAGATCCATCAGAAGGAAAGCATGCCAGTCTTTAATTTCTTAGAAGGTTAAGGAGATTTGATTTGTCACCAAACATTCTACTAAACTTCAACGCAAGTACTGTTGAAAGTATCTTGATTGATTACATCACATTGTGGTACAGAAATTTGAGTCATTAGAATACGAGAAGCTGCAGAGGGTAGTGAACCCTGCCCGATACATTATGGACTCATCCCTCTCCATCCTATAGTGATAACTATAGGATTGTGGCTCAAGTAAGCAAAATCTATCATCAAGATCACAAAGCAACACTGTAACAACTTTGATCACATTGTACTACAATAGACTTTGCTCTAATAGTGTTCTTTCCTGCATACTTTTATATAATGTATGCTTTTCTCGTGAACCATGTGTCACAAATGTTAATTGCCTGCAATGCCGCTGTAAGTAAGTACTTCATGTACGTGTACCTTTGGCAAAAAACACGTTCGTTGTAGGGTAGTCACCACTCCAAAACCTGGTGGCGTGGGACTCCAGCACCTCTTGCTCGTTGGCAGCAGCAAGATAGAAAGACCAGCTACACACAGGCAGACAGCATTGAGCATGTGTTAATTTTCCACTTTCATCCTTGACAACTTTAATCTTGCTTGAGTATGTGATCTACAGGATGTTGCCATTGGTCACTGATGCCATCATGATGCTTGCACTTACCCTATCTATAGCCCTCATAATTTTGTATACCTCTATCAAATCTCCTCTCAATCTTCTACGTTCTAAAGAATACAGTTCTAAACTATTCAATCTTTCCTTATAACTCAGGTCCTCTGGAGTAGAAAACATCTTTGTGAATTTTCTCTGAACTCTTTTAACCTTGTTTACATCTTTCCCGTCAGTAGGTGAACAAAAGTGAACACAATGTTCCAAGTTAGGCCTCAGCAACATCTTATACAAGTTCAACATAACATCCCATCTCCTGTACTCAGTACATCGATTTATGAAGGTCAATGTGCCAAAAGCTTTCTTTGTGACCCTGTGCACTTGTGAGAACACTTTCAACACATTATAGACTTGCATTCTCAGATCCTATTGTTCTACCACTCTCCTCAGTGTCCTATCATTCACTGTGAAAGACCTACCCCGGCTGATCCTATCAAAGTGCAACATCTCACACATGTCTGCATTAAATTCTGTCTGCTATTTAATCTGAAGGTTGTGACTTCAAATTCCATGAACAATCTCATTGCTGCCATTTAGAGCTACTCAATGAGTGTAGAACAGACCCATCAGCTCACCAAATCCAAGCCAACCACCTTTCTTTTACCTTAATTCTGCCCTGAGCCTCTTTATTTCTCCAGCATTCCCATCAATGACGTCCTTCATTCTTCCATCATAGCCTATTTACCTTCCATTCTACATTTCCTAAGGCCAAGGGAGAAAACTGGAAAACAGAGAAAACCCATGCAGAGGCAGACGGAATGTGCAAACTCCACATGGACAGCACCCGAGGTCAGGATGCAGATGCAGATTCAGATTCATTTTTTTATCATTGAAGCTCGGAGTGAAATGCATCATTTGCATTAACCATCAACTCAACTCAGGGGTGTGCTGAGGGCAGCCCACAAGTGTTGCCACGTAATCTAGTGCCAACATAGCATGCCCACAGAGCTTAGCAGAACAACGCATAGAAGAATAGCAGCAACAGCCTCTTTGCTACCCGCTCACACACACAGATAGGATTGCAACCAGGGCACAGTAGTTTTGGGGTTTGTGTAATGCTTTACAGCACCAGTGACCTGGGTTCAATTCATGCCGCTGTCTGTAAGGGGACTGGACATTACAGACACATAATATACAAGCTGTAAGGAGTTAGTACGTACTCCCTGTGAACACATGGGTTTCCCCTGGGTGCTCTGGCTTCCTCCCATATCCAAAAGACCTACGGGCCAGTAGGTTAATTCATCACATGGGCAAGCCTGTTGGGTTGGGAGGACCTGTTGCTGAGTTGTAACAATATCTAAAAGATAAAATAAACTCCAGCACGAGTCTCATTGACTCGTAGAGTGTCAGACTCATAGATATCGAGTCTCTTACTTTCAGACATGCCAACCCAAGGGATTCAAGCATCGGGGTTTGACTTCCAGACTCACCAACCTCAGTATTCGCCTTAGACTCTATGAGGCAGCAACCCTACTGGATGTATCTTTGTAGCCCTTCATGTCTCTAGCCAGTGGCTGATGTGTTTTCCGCAGATATGGAGATTAAAATGTGACAGATACAACGGTTAGTCAAAACTGCCCAACAAATCACTGGCACCAACCTATCCACCATCCAGGGCACATATACAGAAAGGTGTCAGTAAAGGACCAATAAAATCATGAAGGATCCCACCCACCCTGCTCATGGACCGTTTGTCCCACTGCCATCAGAGAGGAGGCTGCGTAGCATCACACCAGGACCACCAGACTCAGAAACAGTTATTTTCCTCAAGCAGTAAGGCAGCTCAGAACCTCCAACAACGAACCCAACCATCCACTCTCCAAACCACCACCACTTTATTATTTCCTGTCAGTCACCTTATGTTCAGATGCTCCTGTATCACTATATGGACACACAATCAATCTATAAGGTTTCAAATGTATTTATATTTACTCTGTTTTTTATTATTGTTTTCTTCGTTTTATTGTGTTATTGTTTGTGCAGCACCAGATCCAGAGTAACAATTATTTTGTTTTCTTTTACGCTTCAGTACTGGAAATGACGTTAAACAATCTTGAACCAGATGAATGTAAAATACTCAGTGACCACTAACAAGCATTGTGGATGAGTTAGGCTGAATATTCTGGCTGAGATTTATCCCTCAGTCAATATTACCAAATGAACTTGTGGAACTTGTGGAAATTTCAGAAGCAACTCAGTTCCCCACATTACAATGACCCTTACCTCATTCTCCATAAAACACACTGAAGCCACCTGAAGTGAAAGTGAAAAGTGAATTTATTATCAAAGTACATATATGTCATTACAAACTACTTAAGGATTCATTTTCTTGTGGGCTTTTACAGAAAAGTAAAGAAATGCATTAGAATTTATGAAAAACCAAGCTTAAACAAAGATTACAAGCAACCAATATGTATAACAAGACAAATTATGCAAATAAAAAAGTAATACTGAGAACATGAATTGTATCATTAAAGGAGAGTCCACAAGTTGCAAAATCTATTCGGTGTTGAGGTCAGTGAAGTTATCCTTGCTGATTGAGAAACCTGATTGTAATTGGACCTGGTGCTGTGGGGCCTAAGCTCTTATAATATTCGTGTTTCCACCAAAATTGAGTTAGGGTCTTCATTTTAAGAGGCAGGTCTGATGTGATGATGTTGTTATGTAAAGAGTTTTGGCACACTTCTGTTGTGTAGGTATTGGAGTTCAATAAAATGTGTTATGGTTTTTGTTAAACATAAAATGCCCCTTTTAATTCGATATCCAGAAACCTACATTGGTGACCCTGATGCTCTAGGACAATTCCTGAGTTATTGAACATGTGGCCCAAAACAGTTGCTTTGATACTGCTGGAGCTTTGGGAGCAAAATTCCATCGCTTGGTTCATACAAGTTGAGGCCGAGTTCGTCTTGGGAGAAATCTCTCCTGACAAGAACAAATTTTACTATGTGGTAGCATTGCTCAGCAATTCCATGGTGGTGAGAGTAGTGAGTCTGCTTGAACACCTGTCTGAACACAATATATACTGATCGCTGAAAACTCAGCTTTTATAGCCTTTTGGACAGTCAGAGTCTTAGCACACCAAATAGCTCCTCTCCTCCCCAGACTCTACCATGCTAGGCCTTCAGAGCTAATGGACCACATGTTGTCTCTTCTGGAAATCACCATCCTTGTTTTATTTTTAAAGAACTCTTCCAGCAGCAAACGCCTGATCAAGCTAGTGTAGCCCTCGCTAATGCACCTGTGATGGACTACAGGGAGCTTACTAAAATGGCTGATAGTCTACATTCAGCTGGGCAGCAAGGGATTGTTCCTCCTCATTTCCCTACCTCAATAAGCCCAGTCATCAAAGTTGCCAACATAAGGATGCCCGTGGCTATGAAGCAGGCGATGACAGGCCTATGCTTTTACCATGCTCAGTTTGGTCGGAAGGCAAGGAAGTGCTGGCTGCCTTGCAGCTTTGAATTCTGCCAGCAGAGGTCTGTGAAAATGATGGGTTCCAGCTGCCAGGATCGTCTACTGTTCATCATGAACATCCTTTCAGGGTGACACTTCTTAAGAGACATGGGTGCTCAAGTGAGTATGCTGCTGACATCACCTATTGATGAGAAGACAAACGGTGACAAATGTCACTGGAGGCTGTCCATGGTGGGAAGATCTAGACAACAGGTGATGCTCTGCTTCAGTGGGTGACGTTACAAGTGGGACTTTGCTCTGGCTAAGGTGGCTAGACCTCTGTTTGGTGCAGATTTCCTGTGTGTCCAAAGTCTGTTAATTGGTCTTAATAACTACTGGTTTGTAGATATTAACGACTTTGGGTCGTTGCCCTGCTCCCCCAGTAAGTTCCTCACAATGACTCTGTCAAGCGCTTGCACCACTGCATGTGAATTTACTTGACTACTGGGTGAACTCCCAGACCTTACAAAGCCACAGTTTCCACTACAGTCACAAACACGGAGTCCAGCACCACATTTCTACACCTGTCCTGCCATTCCATGTCCATGTGCATAGACTGGACCCAGAAAAGCTGGCAACAGCAAAGGCTGAGCTTGCCAACATGGAAAGAAATTGAATTGTATATCAGTTGAATCATCCCCAGGTTTCGTCCCTCCATATGGTCCCTAAGTCTGATGGTGGTTGCCGCCCATGTGGTGATTACTAACACCTTAACAAGGCCAGCACCTCCAATCATTACCCAGTCCCATACATTCAAAATGTTTTGGTATGTTTAGCCTGAAAGTTAATTTTTTTCCAAAGCCGGTCTAGTTAGGGGCTACCGTCACACGATATTTCCAGAACAGCTCTGATAACTTTGTTTAGCCTTTTTGAGTTTCTGCACATACCATATTGACTGAAAAATGCAGCAGAGACTGTCCAATGGCTGATGGACTCTGCATTGAAAGATTTAGATTTTCTTTTTGTTTACCTAGGTGATATACTTGTCACCAGTGCATCCAAATCTGAACCAATCCACACACTTTTCGAGTGCTTAAGCCAAAAAGGGTTGACCTGCTAAATACCAGTTTGGGTTGTCAGCCTTTGACTTTCGCAGCCATCACATCTCTGCAGAAGGTGTGAAACCACTCCCATCAAAAATAGCCACTTTTATGGACAACTTAAAAACTCCAAGAGATTTTTGCCATTGTGAATTTCTATCACTGCTTCATTCTGACAGCTGCTGAACATAAGACCATAAAATATAGGAGCAGAATTAGGCCATTTGGACCATCGAGTCAGCTCCACCATTTCACCATGGCTGATCCAATTTTCCTCTCAACCCCAACCTCTTGCCTTTTCCTCATATCCATTCATGCCCTGACCAATCAAGAATCTATCAACCTCTGCCTTAAATATATATGAAGACTTGGCCTTCATAACTGCCTGTGGCAAAGAATTCCCCAGATTCACCACTCTTTGGCTAAAGAATTTCTTCCTGTTATGGATTCAGGCAACAATAAATAGATGAGTTACGCAAGGGCTTATATAACAAATAACACGTTTATTAAACACTGAAAACAAACCCCCCCAAAAGTAAACAAACACTAACGTAACTGGAAATCAGCAGCTGTGCGGCAGCTTAAACAGTTCTTCAAGTGATGTTGCAAAAACTTCTTTAAAGTAGTATTGCCAAAAGTTCAAAATGCTCACAGTCCATTTAAGGGAGAGACTTTTTTAAGACGATTTAAATTCTCTTTCACGTCGTTTTGCTTCAGTCCCCGAAGTCAAACTTTTTCCCATGAAGAATTTATGAAACGTAACGGCTTAAAGGCACTGACCTTTCCTTTATCACTGTCCTCAATCTTTTCTGCTATCCCGCAGAGATTAACACGAGTACAGTCAACGAATTCCTTCCGAATAAGGATCAAACAAGGTCAAACCCGTTTCACCGTCGAAAATCGATTCTCCTCGATCTTTAACTCCCGAACTCCAATCTTCACTCTCCACTGATTCTCAACTAGCAGTATTGTAAAGAAACTGCTGGCAATGACCTTTTAAACTTTAGGCATTAGATAAAACTTCATCTTTCAACTAAATTGTGTCATCACATTAAATCACGCAGTGGCATGAAGTCAACTTGGCAAATCCAGCCACGAACTGCCCCCCCTCACAGGGTGGGGTCTTCCTTTTATAACCTGTAAAAAAAACCTGTCACATGATTTCTACTGGCAGGAAAATGACATCACTCCACCATCACAAGATCATTACCTCAAGTCCAATTTAGCTTCAACCCCAGTCACGTGACAAGTACACGTGTAACATTCCTCATCTCTATTTTAAAAGGATGCCCCTCTATTCTGAAGCCGTGTCCTCTGGTCTTAGACTCTCCCACCAAAGTAAACATTCTTTCCACATCCACTCTATCAAGACTTTACGCCATTTGATAAGTTTCCATGAGATCACTCCTCATTCTTTTGAACCCCAGTGAATACAGGCCCAGAGCCATCAATCACTCTTCATATGACAAGCTATTCAATCCTGGAGTCATTTTCGTGAACTTCTTTTGAACTCTCTCGAGTCTCAGCATATTTTTTTCTAATATGAGGGATCCAAAACTGCTCACAATACTCCAAGTGAGACCTCACCCATGCTTTATAAAGCCTTAACATTACATCCTTGCTTTTATATTCTAGTCCTCTAGAAATGAATGCTAACATCACATTTGCCTTCCCCCCCACAGACTCTGTCTGCAAATCAACCTTCAGGGAATCCGACACAAGGACACGAAGGACCCTTTGAACCTCAGTTTTTGTACTTTCTCTCCAATTAGAAAATAGTCAATCTTTTCATTTTTTTCTATCAAAGTGCATGACCATACACTTCCCGAGACTGTATTCTGTCTGTCATTTCTTTGCCCATTTTGTGTGGATAGTCAGAGGCTTTTCCCAAGGCTGACACGAGAGGGCACGGTTTTAATGAAACTTCCTCTCTCTATATCCTCACTGCCACCCCTTCAGCCTCCCAAATGATCCAGAGTTCATCCAGTTCCAACTCCAACTCCTGAGCGTGGTTTGTTAGAAGCTGCATCTGGATGCACTTCTCAAGTTGTGGTGGTCAGAGACACCGGAGATCTCCCTGCCTTCCCACATCCCACAAGAGGAACATTGCACTATCCTGCCTGTCATCTCTACTCCTAGCTGAGCAGATATAAAGAAGAAAATGAAAAAAAAAAATTGAGCTTTTCTTTCCTTTGCTTTGTCTGATCGAAGCCTCTCTTTGCGGAAGCATTGAAGAGCTAAAGCCTCCAACTATGTCAACTCAGACAATGGCCGCTGTACTTGCCCCCGGCCTTCCTTTAACTTGCTTTTGCTAATCAGTGGCAAGAGCATTGGTCAAAGCTCTTTTTCACTATATCCGACCCGCTGTTGTCTTTTATGCTCGGGCAGTGGACCTGATTGAAGAACCCTCATCTTAAAGCTTCCAATATCTGGATTGGCTGCGGGTCCAAGCTCTTATGCTCCCTTTTGTAGAGCGCTTACAGGAAATTCCCCTAACCAAGTGCATGAGTGGTCAGCGGACATGACCAGGATATTGGTGATACTAACCAGCTCATTATAACATGACCCTGCTGGTGGAACTGCTCCCCAATGCACCCATAGCCTCAGACTCAGACTATGCTTTAGGAGCTGTGCAGGAATAGTTGGTCAGACACGTGTGGCAACCACTCATCTTCTTCAGCCAGCAGCTCTGCCTCCTAAAGAAAGAACAGCACATTTGACTGTGACCTTTGCTGTCTCTGTCTGCTATCCGCCATTTTCATTTTCTTCTGAGGGTCGCCATTTCACAGTGTTCATTGACCACAAACTTCTAGTGCGAATGATGGCCAAATGATCAGACCCTTAGTCTGCAAGGCGGCAATGCCACCTGGCCTCTATATCCAGGTTCACAACGAATAGAGCAGATATCAAGGGGAGATAAAGTGTTGTGGCTGATTGCCTCTCACAGCCAGCTGTTGAGGCCCGACACATTGAGGCTGACTATGCCGGCATTACAGCCAACCAAGCTACTGATCCAGAGGTCCAAGCTTACCGAACAGCAGCCACAGATCTGTCGCTGGCTGACATTAAGTTTCGGGAAGCTGTGGATTCAGTCCTGTGTGATGTCTCAACTGTTCACCCTTACTCCATTGTGCCTGCAAATTGGAGACAGACTGTTCTGAACTCCATACGGGGCCTCTCGCATCCAGGCCGTAAGGTCTCACAGAAACTGGTTGCATTAAAGTTTGTGTGGCATGACCTCAGAAAGGATGTGCATGATTGGATCGTAGCCTGTGTTGAGTGCCATCAGACAAAAATTACCCATCATGTCAGGCACCATTGGCACCTTTTGAGGTCCCTGTGCAATGGTTTGACCATGTCACTGTGGAGCTTGTTGGTCCTCTTTCTCCCTCCTGCATGGACTGTATCAGCAGGAAGCTAGAGGTTGTCCTTCTAGCATCAATGACGGCCGCAGATGTGGCCCGGGTGTTCATCAGCATCTGAGTTCCTCGGTTTAGCACCCAGTCTGATATTTCCTCTGGCTGTGTTCATTTCAGACCTCTGGGATGTGATGGCCCAGAACCTTGGTTTAGGTTACGCCACACCATACCATATCACCCACAGTCCAATGGCCTATGCGAGCGGTTTCACTGCTCCTTAAAGGCTGGTCTGGGAGATTCCTTGATGGACGAATGTTGGCGTGATCACCTCCCATTGGTCTCGATGGGGCTCAGAACTACTCCAAAAGAGAACCTGCAGTTGTCCATGGCAGAGTTGGTATATGGGCAGCTGCTACAAGTGCCAGGGGATTTTATTCCTGACACCACAATTGCCAGGCCGGCCTCTCAACAGCATTCCACTCTACTCAGTAATTTCAATTCCTATTCACCTATTCCTATTTCTCAACATGGCGTGCAACACTCTTGGGTTCCTGTTGACCTTGACTCCACCTCGTTTGCTTTCGTCCACCACAATGCACACCAACATCTCTTTAGGACACTTTACGATAGCTCATTCTATGTTTTGGGGTAGGGAGAAAAGACTTTTGTCACAGATAAGAGGGGTAAACCTGAACATATTTCTGTAGATTGATTTAAGCCCGTCCACCAAGATTCGGAGCGTTCCGTTGCCATGCCCCCACATCACAACATGATGAACACACCTTTGGACAAGCCAGAGGCACCTGCTGTTCCTCCACCCATGGAACTCAGAACCTGATCTGAGCATCTTGTCTGAGCTCCAGAAAGGCTCACAATGCTGGTTGTCGTGAACTGTGAGCTGGCCTACATAGGTTAACGTAATAGGGAGAAATGTACGTAATTCAAAATTCCTGACATTGAGTTAGGGATTTCACTTTAAGAGAGTGGTCTGACTTGATGGTGTTTTTACATAAAGAGTTTTGGCACACCTTGTATAGGTTTTGGAATTCAATAAAATGTGTTATGGGATTTTGTTAAATATAAAAACTTCACATTGTTTTATTTGTGGAAATCTACATTAGTAGCATAATCACTCACTTGAGTCGAGTATGATGCTCTCCAAGGAATTGTCTATTGTTGGGTCCTCAGGTAGCTGTGGAGGCCACTCCAGGATCTATATATTCTGGTGAAATTTGGAGATAAGACCATAAGATTATGGAGCAGAATTAGGTTGTTCAGCCTATCAACTCTGCTTTGGCATTTGATCATAGCTGATCTATAGAACCATAGAACTATAGAACATTACAGCACTGAAACAGGCCTTTTGGCCCTTCTTGGCTGTGCCGAACCATTTTTCTGCCTAGTCCCACTGACCTGTACCTGGGCCATATCCCTCCAAACCCCTCTCATCCATATACCTGTCCAAGTTTTTCTTAAATGTCAAAAGTGAGCCTGCATTCACCACTTCATCTGGCAGCTCATTCCACACTCTCACCGTGAATCGACCCCATTCCCTTGCCTTCTCCCCATAACCTGCCACACCCTGACTCATCAATGCCCTGAACTCCACAGGCATCTGCGGCAGTGAATTCCACAGATTGGTGGTAGGTGACAGGTGAAACTGAAAAGTGGGGAGGGGTAAAGCAAGGAACTGGGAAGCTAATTGGTGAAAGAGATAAAGGGCTGGAAAAGGGGGAATCTGGTAGTAGAGGGCAGAAGATCATGGAAGAAAGGAAACGGGAGGAACACCAGTGAGAATGATGGGCAGGTAAGAAGAAAATGTATGAGGGGGGAACAAAAATGTGGAATGGTGAGGGAGGGGACTGTCTTTCACTAATCAACTTCGCAGCTCTTTTCTTCACCCCCTTCCCCTCGCCTGGTTTCACCAATCACCCGCTACCTTGTACTTTTTTCTCGCCTTCCCTAATTTCTTATTCTGGCATCTCCCCCCTTCCTTTCCAGTCCTGATGAATGGTCTCGGCCGGAAACATTAACTGTTTACTATTTTCCATTGATGCTGCCCCAACTGCTCAGTTCCTCCAGCATTTTGTGTGTGTTGCACTAGATTGTTAGCATCTGCCGAATCTCTTGTGTTTATATTATGATGTGGTGCAGGGTTTCAACCTGAAATAGAAACATAGAAACATAGAAAACCTACAGCACAATACAGGCCCTTCGGCCCACAAAGTTGTGCTGAACATGTCCCTACCTTAGAAATTACTAGGCTTAAACATAGCCCTCTATTTTTCTAAGCTCTATGTACCTATCTAAAAGTCTCTTAAAAGACCCTATCGTATCTGCTTCCACCACCATTGCCGCCAGCCCATTCCATGCACTCACCACTTTCTGAGTGAAAAACTTACCCCGGACATCTCCTCTGTACCTACTCCCCAGCACCTTAAACCTGTGTCCTCTTGTGGCAAACATTTCAGCCCTGGGAGACTGCCTGTGAGTATCCACACAATCAATGCCTCTCTTCATCAAATGTTAGCAATTTATTTATTCCACAGATGCTGCTCAACCACGGAGCTCCCCCAATGGATAGTGTGTAACCTAACCTGCTGAGAAGATGATTACATGATTGCAAGAGGGAGCGAGTCATCTGATGTTTTAGTGTACACAAGTAAATTATGAAGGGGCAGGCTTGTTGGCAAGAATGATTCACATTTTTCACAATTACCACTGAGATCTCTGTAGTATATAAATCTCCCAAGCACCATTGTGATGATAGCAATGGAGCCATCTGTGTTTGCTGTTAAAGTGCCATTTTTTAGCATGATGTTGATGAGTCAGTGGTCCAGCGAGAGTTTTCATCTGGATATATTTCCATTGTGAAGTAATGTTTTAATCTCACCGATGGGGATTCCATCAGAAGATGATAAAGGGAGACTTCTCAGCAGAAGTGGTAAGGATCAGTACATTATCTGGGATGCAGCCAATAGGAAGCATAAAAAAATATCACCAGAGACCAGAGGAACTGAAGAGAACAAGTGCAAACTATTGTCTAGATGGAGATGTATCACAAACAAATGCAGAGGGATTCAAGTTTTCTTGCAAAAGGTTAACAGGCAGGTGCAACAAGTAGTTATGAAGGCACGGTGATATTGGCTTTTATTGAAGACGGTTGGGACTAGACAGAATAATTATTTGGTATGGACCAGATTAAGGGCCTGTTTCTGTGTTGTGTTCTCTATCACTCAGAGTTTGAGAACAGAAGTATAGTTATAATTGTACAAAATGTGGGAGAACTGTGCTCAGTGTCGGCCTCCTATTTAACACAGAATATGAGTATATGGTCCTAACACAAACGTCTAAAGAAAGCAGAACTGCCTACTCTATATATGGTTTAATAAAGATTACCTCTCTTTCTTTCATTCTTTGGAGGTGAACTTTATTGAACCATAAATGAGAAAGAATGACAAGGGAGGTATTGGGACATTTCGAAAAGTCGGAGAACCTCTGATGAGAAGATATGGGTACAATACAAGCGGCCATTCCTTTAAAACATGGGCTGGGCTGGGTAGAAATTCTTTCGCACACAATGTGGTAAGTCTTTGATTTCTCCCCATGGTAGGACTGTAGAGGCTAACTTTCTGGAAATAGAGTTGAGATTCAAATTTACTTATCATTTGTACATCGAAATGTACAGTGAAATGTGCAGGTTGTACATCCTTGAGTTAGATAATTTTTTTTGAAAGATTGAGGAATCGAGGGTATTGTGCGACTTGCATGGAACAGGAGATGAGGCTTGGAACGGTTCAGCTTTGATCCTATTGTGTCATAGTGCAGGCTTGTTGTATCTTCTCCTGGAAGGTAGAAGAGAGAAAAGGAAATGGCCAGGTTGACAGGCATCCTTGATAATACCTGTAAGCCTTCCTGAAGCAATGCATAAAGAAGATGAACTGGACATAAAAACTAGCCATACACATTAATGGAACAACACACAAAAAATGCTGGTGGAACACAGCAGGCCAGGCAGCATCTATGAGGAGAAGAGCTGTCGACGTTTTGGGCCGAGACCCTTTGTCAGTAATTTTCAGCATCTGCAGATTTCCTCGTGTTTGCTCTTGAAATACACATTCATGGAAATATGTTTTGTTGTACAGTTTTGGTTGCCTCATTATAGGAAGAAAGTCAAGGCTTTGGAGAGGGGGCAAAGATTTAGACAGGTGTTGCCTAGGTTAGAGGCCATATGCTATAAGAAGAAGTTGGGCAAATGTAGATCGTATTCTCTGGAGTGGTGGAGGCTGAGAGGAGTCTGATAAAGGTTCATAAGATTATGAAAGGCATAAATAAAGTATTCAGGCAGTATCTTTTTCCAAGGGGTTGAAAGGTCTAATACGAGAGGGCATTCATTTAAGGTGAGTTAACGTCATTTCAAAGGAGGTGTGAGGGACATTTTTTTTTTCACAGAGCATTGTGGGTGTCTGGACTGCACTGCCTGGGCAGAGGCAGAAACATTAGAGAATTCTAAGAGATATTTAGACGGGCACATGAATGTGGGGAAAATGGAAGGATTTGAATGATGTATGGGAAAAGTGGATTAGTTTAGTTGGCCCTTTGATTATTAATATATTTGCTTGGGCACAACATAGTGGACCAAAGGGGGCCTGTACTGTTCTGTGTTCTATGTTCTAATTCAGAATAAAAGAACATAAAATGACAGATACTATACTAAACAACACTAGAATAATCTGAAAGTCCCTAGCAATTGAGAAATTAGTCTACTTGGCTATTCCCATAACTCAGGTTTTACCAGCTTAAGCTATAAGAATACAATATAAATAATAATAATTAATAAATAAACAATAAATATTAAGAACAGTCTTTGACAGTCTTTGACTCTTTAAGAAGAGTCTTTGACAGTCAGTCCATAGATGTGAGAACAGTTCAGTGCTGGGTGAGTGAAGTTGAGTGAAATTACCCTCTCTGCTTCATGACCCTGATGGTTGAAGGGTAATAACTGTTCCTGGATCTGATGGCGTGGATCCTAAGGCTCCCTTACCTTCTTGCTGATCTCCCTGATGCTGCCTAATTTGCTGAGTTTCTCCAGTATTTTGTGTGTGTTGCTCAAAATTTCCAGCATCTGCAGAATCTCTTGCATTTAACATCTGTAAGACCCTGAATTTCCTGCCCCCTTGTCTGAGGAAGGAAGAGTTTGATATCTTCACTCTCAAAAGGCCTGTCCTAATTTCTCAAGTCTGGCATCCACACCAGGGGAAATAGTTGAAGTTCATCAGTGTTGTTCCACTTAATATCTTGAAAATTTGAAAACAAATCAAGCTTTAGCCTTCAAAATTCTAGTGAGTACAATTTCAGCTTCTGAAATGTCTCTCTGTAATTAACCCTTGTTATCCAGAATGAATTTGGAGAATCCCTCCAGAACAGGATGGAGTTATAGGAACTGCCACATGGAAATTTAAACACAAGAGATCCTGCAGATGCTGCAACTCACACACAAATTGCTGGAGGAACTCAACAGGTCAGGCAGCATCTATGGAAATGAGAAAACAGTCGACGTATTGGGCGGAGATTATTTATTAGGTCTGGAAAGAATGGAGCAAAGTACCAGAATAAGAAAGTGGAGAATGGGGAAGGAGGACAAGATAGAAGACAATAGTGGATGGAGGAATAGAAGGATGAAGTAAGAAGCTGGAAAAGGTAAAATGCTGAAGAAGAAGGAATCTGACAGGACAGGAGAGTAGACCATAGGAAAAAGGGAAGGAGGAGGGCCACCATGGAGACATGATAGACAGGTGAAGAGAAGAGGTATGAGGTCAGAGTGGGGAAATGAAGAAGAGGGAAGGAGCAGGGGGAGAAATACCAGAACTATTTTCCTGGATCTTCCTCACTATGTTCCTGAATTTAACATCTTTATCAAGAGTTACATCAAGCTCCTGAGTTATGCAAATTCCAAACAGACCCATCGGCCTGACTCTTGTCTGCTGACTGAGCAAATAATCCCATATGCCATCATTGGACCCAAATTCATTCCCATCAGAGTCAGAAGCAGAGTTATTAACACTGACTTAGGTGCTACTGGCTATTGAGATTGGCTTATTATTGTCATGTGCACCAAGATACAGTGAGGAGCTTGTCTTGATTCCTGTTCATACAGATCAGATCATTACACAGTGCACTGAGGTAGAATAAGTAAAACAGTAACAATGCAGAATAAAATGTACAAGCAAATGAAAAAGAACAGTGCAGCTAAACAATAAAGTAAAAGATCATTATGAGGTTAATTGAGAGGCCAAGAGTCCATCTTACCATACAAAAGTCTGAATTGAAGCTGTCCTTGAGCCTGCTGACTTGTGCTTTAGTATCTCTGGGAGACGGGAGGAGGGAGAAGACAGAATGTCTGGATGCTGGGGTCTTTGATTGTACGGGCTGCTTTCTTGAGGCAGCAACAAGTATAGATGGAATTCATAGAAGGGAGGGTGATTTTCTTGATGTGCTGAGCTCTGTCTCAACATTCTATGGTTATGTGTGGTCACTTGCAAAGCAGTTACTGTACTAATTTGTGATGTATCCATGAAATTTGTTGCTTTGTGGCAGTAGTACAGTGCAAAGTCACAAAAATACTGTAAATTACAAAAATAGAAAAAGTACAAATAAAAGAAATAACAAGAGAACAGAGGAAGATGATACCCTTAAGTGATGTCTCTTTGTGTGCTGCTGCAATGGGAATCCTCAAATATTCAGGACCACTACAGCTGAAATCCATAGACACAATCATGAGTACTTCAGTAAGCAACATTGTTTTAAGATGTTTAAAAAAATTTATTGATAATAAAAATCAATGGACCTCAGAGAGCAAACTCAGGTCACGAGTATGGTTCCCCTTTAAGAAAACAGAATACAGGATGCTGCAGCGATTTATAAGTTCATTTGAAATGCATATGCTTCAGACCTCCATTCCTAATTATTCTTCAGGCCAATGTACAGTCCCTGGAAAATAATATTGAAGACCAAGATTGTTTTGCCAGTGGGATATCAGGGACTGCTGTGTACATAGCTTCACGGAAACATGGCTATCTCCTACCATTTTGGATGCAGCACTGCAGCTTGATGGCTTCACTGTGTTCTGCAAAGATAGGACAGCACAGTCTTTTAAAGGCAGAGGAGGTGGGGTACGTGTTATGGTTAACTCATCCTGGTATACAAACATAATGGTGCTGTCTTAGTCCTGCTCGGCTGACCTGGAACATCCAGTGGTCAAATGTCATTCATTTTATCTGCCGAGTGAGCTTTCCACTATCATCCTGGTATGTAGCAATGTACATTCCATGACAGTCCAAAGTCAAGCAGGCTCTACAGGAGCTGAGCACCATAATCATCAGGCACGAAACTGTGCTTCCTGATGTCTTCCCTATCATTGTAGAGATTTCAACAGGCCAGCTTGAAAAAGTCTCTGCACAACTACACCAACATATCCCCTGTGGAACCAGTGGAGCCAGCACACTTGATCACTGTTCTATCACCATCAAGGATGTTTACCATGCTATCTCACACACACAATTGGAAAAGCCCCATCACCCTGTTGTACTTCTACCCCTTGCGTATATACAGCAACTAAACAACACAGCACCAGCAGTGAGGACTAAAAAGATACGGTCAAAAGAGGCAGAGGAGTGTTTACAGGACTGATTTAAATCAGTGGACTAAACATTATGTGGGGATTCAGCTTCAAGTCTGAATGAATACACTTCTGTTTTCACCGACTTCATTAAAACTTGTTTGGTCAAATCTGTGCATACAAGAACATACCAATCATACCCAAATTAGAAGCCATGGATGAACCAGGAGATTCATAATCTGTTGAGGGCTAGACCTTTGCCAATCATGTCTGCTGATCCAGAACTATACAAGAAGTCTTGGTTTGATCTACAGAAGGCTATCTTAAGAGCGATAAAACAATTCCGATGGAAGTTAGAGATGGAATTCGATGCACATCAGCTCTGGCAGGGTTTGCAGGTCATTACTTCTTAGAAACCTAACATCATGACTGGCAGTGATGCTTCGTTCCCAGATGAGCTCTGTGCACTTTACGCATACTTTGAAAGGGAGAATCTCTCTACAGCATCTGGTAACCCTATGATCTCTGTCTCGGCCGCTGACATCCGGACATCTTTCAAGAGTGGTAACCTGTACAGGCATCAGGCCCTGATGGTGTACCTGGTAGGGCTCTGAAAACCTGTGTCAACCAACTGACTAGAGTGTTCAAGGATCACTTCAACCTCTCACTGCTACAGTTGGAGATGCCCACTTTCTTCAAAAGGGCAACAATCATACAGTGGCCAAGAACAGCAATGTGAGCTGCCTTAATGACTATCACCAAGTGGCACTCACATCTGTGATGAAGTGCTTTGAGAAGTTGGTCATAGCTAGAATCAACTCCTGCCTGAGCAAGGACCTGGACCCACTGTAACATGCCTATTGCCAAAATAAATCTATAGTTGATGCAACATCTCTGGCTCTCCACTCGGCCTTGGATCACCTGGACAATAGTAATACTTACATCAAGCTGCTGTTTATTGACTACAACTCAGCATTCAACATAATCATACCTTCAGTTTTCATCAAAAAGTTCCAAAACCTGGGTCTCTGTAGCTCCTCCAACAACTGGATCATCAATTCTTCACCGGGTGACCACAGTCTCTGCGAATCAGAAATAATATCTCCTCCTCTCAGACCATCAACACTGGCACATATCAAGAATGTGTTCTTAGCCCACTGCTCTACTCTCTCTACACCCACGACTGTGTGACTAGACATAGCTCTAACACCATTTATAACTTTGCCGACAACACATGTATTGTTGGTAGAATTTCAGATTGTGGCAAGGAGGTGTACAGGCATAGGGTAGGTCAGCTGCTTGAGTGTTATTGCAGCAATAAACTTGCACTCTGTGTCAGTAAGACCAAGGAATTGATTGTAGATGCCAGGAATGGTAAGTCAGGGGAACACACACCGGAGCTCATTGAGGGATCAGAAGTGGAAATGATGAGCAGTTTCAAGTTCCTAGCCCACCATATTGATACAGTTACGAAGAAGGCATGGCATTGGCTCCATTTCATTAGGAGTTTGAGGAGAATTGGTATGAGTCCAAGGACACTTGCAAATTTCTACAGATGTACTGTGGGGAGCATTCTGACTGGCTGCATTGGTATTGAGGGGACTCTGCACAGGCACTATCCTCCCTAGCATCCAGGACACCTTCAAAACACAATACCTCAAAAAGGTGGCATCCTTCCCACTCACCATCAAGGAAGAGATACAGGAGCCTGAAGACACACCTTCAACATCTTAGGACAGGTTCTTCACCTCCCCATTAGATTTCTGAAGGGACAATATTCTCATGAACACTACCTCAGTACTTTTTCTTTTTTGCACTACTTGTTTCATGTATTTTATATATATACCATACTTCTTAATGATATTTATAGTTTTTATTACTACATATTGCTATATACTGCTACTGCAGAACAACAAATTTAATGACATATGCCAGTGATATTAAATTTGATTCAGATTCTAATTCTGCAGGTTGTATTCATGGGTTAATGGACCATTCAGAAATCTGATCGCGGCAGGGAAGAAGCTGTTCTGGAGAAGACAAATTTCAGAGTTGTATATGGATTCATGCTTTGATAATAAATGAATCTTTGACCCTTTGAAAACAGCATTACAGGTAGATATATTTGTAAGGAAAGCTTTTGGCTCATTGGCCTTCATAAATCAAAACATTTGAGTATCGGAGATGGGATATTATGTTGCAGTTGTCTTAGACATTTGTGAGTTCCAATTTGGAATATGCAGATATAGGAAATGTTGAATAGGTTAGGGCTTTATTCTGCAGAGCATAGCAGACTGATAAAATGTGTACAAAATTACGAGGGGTATAGATAGAATAATGCAAGTAGGCTTTTTCATCTGAGGTTAGGTAAAACTACAACTGGAGGTCATGGGTTAAGGGTGAAAGGTAAAATGTTTAAGGTGTACATGAGGGGGAGCTCCTTCACTCAGAGCGTGGTGGGAGTATGGAACAAGCTGCCAATGCAAAGATACTTGCAATATCAAAGAGTAATTTGGATAGGTACATAGATGTGGTGGGTATGGAGGGCTATGGTCTGGGTGCAGGTTGATGGGACTAGGCAGACTAATGGTTCAACATGGACTAGATGGGCTGAAAGGCCTGCTTCTGTCCTGTAGTTTTGCATGACTCTATTATACTACTTATATCTTGCTATGTGCCTGTGATGGTGCTGAAAGTAAGTTTTTTCATTACACCTGTGCATTCATGTACTTGTGTATCTGACGATAAATTCAACTTTGATTTTGACCTTGATCATGAACTTGATTCGCATTGCCTATATTAACTGTACTTCATAATACAACTGAGGTAAATCACCCTCCTGTGAACCATTAGGCAAGTGTCAGAGAGGTAGGAAAAAGTCCTTTGATGAAGGATATTGAGTTTTCCCCAACCACCCTGTTATTTCATAGTCAATGGTACAGACAATGACTAATTTGTATTACTGAAATAATTCATTCACTAAATTTAAATTTCCCAGCTGCTGTAATAGACAACTGTCTAACCTTGATCATTTAACCTTGAATTATTTTACTTATAACCTTATTTATTTAATTCTTGCTTATTTGTACTAGCAATTATTGGACCCTATTCCTTCATTAAAAAAATATATATACACTCAATGGCCACTGTGTGGTAATTTGAGTTATTGTCACCTTCCTGTCAGCTTGAGCCAGTCTGGCCATTCTCCTCCGATCTCTCTCATTAACATGACAATTTTGCCCACAGAAATACAGCTTACTGAATGATTTTTTTTTTTGTTTTTACTTCATTCTCTGTAAAATTTAGAGACTGTTCTGTGTAAAAATCCCAGGAAATCGGCAGTAGTTTCTGAGAAACTCAAACCATCCCATCTGGCACTGACAATCATTCCACAGTCAAAATCACTTGGCTCACATTTCTTCTCCATTCTTGTGTAGGACCTAAACAATAACTAAACCTCTTGACCATGTCAACATTCTTTTACACATTGAGTTGCTGCCAATTGATTCAAGTTCAAGTTCATGTTTATTTTCATTCAACCATATACATGTATACAGCTAAATGAATCAACATTCCTCCGAACCAAGGTGCACAACACAATACATATAATCCACACACATCACACAATAGTTAATATTACCACAAATAAGTTAACAAACAATAAGGTACATTTATGACACGTTAAAAAATAAACTATAATGCTACTGACACTTCATAAAATCATAGACCATAAGACACAGGAGCAGAATTAGGTCATCTGACCCATTGAGTCTGCTCTGTCATTCAATCATGGCTGATCCTTTTTTTTCTATCTCCTCCTCAACCCTAGTTCCTGGCCTTCTCCCCGTAACGTTTGATGCCTTTCATGTGTGATGAGGCCTGGGAGATTAGTAGTCTTACGGACTGGGAGAAAAAACTGTTTCCCATCCAAACGTTTCTTGCCAGAATGCAATGGTACCTCCTGCTCGATGGTAGGTGGTCAAAGAGACCGAATAGGTATTTGCATTAACAGGCGCGTGTATGGGTGTACCTAATAAAGTGGCCACTGAGTGTCTACCTTTTCCAATTCTTGTAAAATATTCAACTGGTAGACGAGGACATTCAAACAATTAAAATGCTGCCTATATTAAACCAGCAGAGAGATGAATAGTACACGATTGTATTAAACCAATATCGCTAACAGCACTCTCTCAGTTGTAAATCTTTCATCTTGATTTTGTATTGCAAGTCGACACTTAAAGTAATTAATCCTCATTTTATTCCAGATACACTAACTGCAAATGCCAGCAGATATTTTCCGCCACAGTTCAGAAAATGTTTCTGACATTCAGAAGGCCAGTGGTGAGTACACCCCTTACTGGCAGAGGTAAGATGATTCGTAGGGATTAACATGGAGTAACATACCACATTTCCTGAAAATAGCAATAGAAGTCGGCAGATTCAGCTTCAGATACATTTATTGATCACATGTACATCAAATGTTACAGTGAAATACAGCATTTGCATTAACAACTAAGGGGAGATCTGAAAGAAGTTGATAAGATTATGAGAGCCATAAATAGAGTAGAGAAACAGTGTCTTTTTCTCAGGGTTGAAATGCCTAATATCAGAGAGCATGCATTTAAAGGTGAGAAGGGGTACATTCAAAAGAGATGAGGGGCAAGTTTTTTGACACAGAGAGTTGGGGGTGCCTGAGCTGCATGCTAAGGTGGTGGTAGAGGCAGATGCATTAGAGAGTTTTAAGGATGTTTCGAGAGGCACATGAATGTGAGGAAAATGGAGAAGTATGAACATTGATGAAAAATTCTGCAGATGCCGGAAATCCGAGCAACACACACAAAAAATGCTGGAAGGACTCAGCAGGTCTGACAGTATCTATGAAAAAGAGTAAACTGTCGACATTTCAGGCTGAGACCCTCCATCAGGTCTGGTATGCATGTTGTGCAGGCAGAGGAGTTTAGTTTAGTTTAGTTAGATATTTGATTACTGATTTAGATTAATTAGATTGGCAAAACACACACAAAATGCTGGAGGAACTCAGCAGGCTAGGCAGCAGCCATGAAAAGAATAAGGTTGATGAAGGGTTTTGGCCCAAAATGTCGTCTGTACACTTTCCCTAGATGCTGCCTGGCCTGCTGAGTTCCTCCAGCATCACGTGTGTGTTGCTCAGATTTCCAGTGTCTGCAGATTTTCTCTTGTTTGCGTTTCGTTTGGCACAATATTGTGAGCTGAAGACCCTGTTCCTATACTGAACTGTTTCATGCCCTGTGTTTTAACGAGAACAGCCTAAGGATATAGAGTGGACAGCCCACAAGTACTGGTTTTCATCTGTCAAGACACTGATAATGGAAGCTTTTGATTTATATACAGGACAGTAACAGGCCCTTCCAGCCCAGTGAGTCAGTGCTAGCCATTACAACCAAGTAACCAACTGACCAACCAACCCAAACATCTTTGCAAACTTTGCATCTTTGAAAACAGAGTGCCCAAAGGAAACCTCCACAGTCATGGGTAAAACGTACAAACTTCGTACAGACTCTTAACTGTGTTGATGAGCAGAGAGATTTTGGGGTCCAAGGCAATAGCTCCCTGTAAGTAGCTACACAGTTCAACATGGTGGTTAAGAAAGCAATTGGCATTCTTGCCTTTATTAGTCAAGGGATTGAGTTCAAAAGACAGGAAGTTATGCTGTGTTTTATAAAACTTTAGTTAGGCCACAGCTGAAGTACTGCATACTGTTCTGGTCCCCAGATTACAGGAAGTCTGTTGAAGCTTTGGACAATGTGCAGAAGAGGTTAACCAGTGAAACCCCATTTTTACTGGGTATCTCTAGAGATGCTGCTCGATAACCCCTCGCTAAGACAGCCATCAGAATCAGTGGTGGAAAAAACACTTCCCGTACATCTCGAACTGATATGACTGGGATCCTGTCAAACCCGTGGGGTTGAGATGTTGCACCCACCCGAATCCCGGTCTGTGTGAATTCGGTGTACAGTAATTTACTGCCCACTTGCAATCAGCTGTCAGCAAAAAATAATAGTTTTATCGAAGAGTTAGTAGGAAAAAGAAGAGAAAAAGTAGAAAGGGCTCATTAGACCCGTCCAAATGTGTACTTCAGTTGGAGCTCACCTGGAAGTTTTCTGTCACTCACGCAGTGGACCCATGGTCTGCATGAAAGTACACGCTACCTTCCAAATGTCATTTGAGATCCATCTCAAACAAATGGGAATATTAGTCCTTCCTCATTCATCTGCACCAAGCACCTTGTGCAACATGGATGGGAGTCTCAGCCATCTACCCTCCTATCTATCTCCCAGCTTCCACAAAAAAGACCCACACCAGTATCCGTCACAAAAACCCCTCCTCCGGCATCCTCTAAAACCTCCAAATTCCACCATCCTGATTGGCTGACACAACATTCCTAAACTGAACAGCAAATCCCCTTATCTTAGCTCAAACCTAAACAGGCTGAAAGCAGAAGCGACTGCTCTAACAGAACTGCTAAAATGGAATACCTACAGCATCGTAGTAAAAATCCTAACCAGGGCGTTAGACCAGGATGCTGCCTCGATTAAGAGGGCATGTGCTACAACAAAAGATTGGACAGAATTGGATCATTTTCTCTGGAGCATTAGAGACTGAGGGGAGATCTGAGAGAGGTTTGTAAGATTATGAGAGGCATAGATTGAGTAGACAGACAATATCTTTTTTCCAGTGTTGGATTGTCTAACACCAGAAGGCATGCATTTGAGGTGAGAGGGTGTAAGTTTAAAGGAGGTGCGAAGGGCAAGTGTTTTTTACACAGAGAGTTGTTGGTGTCTGGAATGCACTGACTGGGGTCTTGTCTTGTCTTGTCCATATTGGACCAACCACCACCATTGGGATACAAATGTGCCGGAGCAGTGTACGATTAAGTGCCTTGCTCAGGGACACACACGCTGCCTCGGCTGAGGCTTGAACTAATGACCTTCAGATTGCCAGCCCAAAGCCTTAACCACTTGGCCATGCGCCAACACAGTGTGTGTGGGAGGGGCAGAAATATTAGAGATTTTTAATAGACGTTTAACTAAGTACACAAATGTGAAGAAAATGGAAGGCTATGGACATTGTTTAGGCAGAGGAGATTAGTTGGGCATTTGATTAATAATTTAATTGGTTCTGCACAACATAATGGGCTGAAGGGCTTGAATCTGTGGTGTACTGTTCTATGTTCTGTGTTCAGTAAAAAAAAATGTAAAGCTGGCTTCACTGCCCATCACATATTCTCAGGGCAGGGACAACAGTGGGGAATCGGGAATTAAGACTACCAACTCCAAAGTGAAAGAGAAAACAGATAATAAAAGATAAAATTGATTGTACTTAGTGTGTCAATAACAAGTTCTATCTTGCAATAGCGTGCCATAAGCTTGCTATTCACTCTGTACGCCTGCTGTGTTTATAGCAATTCTTGAATAAATAATACGCAACAGTCCCACCACTATGTAATTGAGTCTAATATTTCAAAGCTACAGTATCTATGCTTTATCCATTCAGGCAATGGCATAGGTTTTTACTCTTGAAGTGGCTCTGCTAATCAATCAAATTAAATTACATTTATGTAGTTCTCTTTCCATCCCAAGATACTGAGAGTGCCTTATTGTACCTTTCCGCTGTTCAATCCTGAAGTAGGCTCACCAGCCATTTCTTTCATTACTTACAAAGTAAAGCCCATCAAGGTTCAAGCTTGCTTAATGTCATTTCCAGTACAACACTGTAAGGAGGATAAAATAACTGTTACTCTGGAACTGATGTAGCACAGAAAAAATATATAAAAATGATAATGAACACAATAATAATATTAACAAACACAATAAATATAAAGCAACACATGAGATGCTGGAGGAACTCAGCAGGTTAGGCAGCACTTATTGAAATGAATAAACAGTCAACGTTTCAGGCCGAAAACCTTATTCTGGAAAAGAAGAGGAAAAATGCCAGAATTAAAAGCAAAACACACAAAATGTTGGAGGAACTCAGCAGGCCAGTCAGCATCTATGGAATCTTTGGCAGGGTTTCGGAGCAAAACCTTGACTGTACTTTTTTTCCACAGATGCTGCCTGTCCTGCTGAGTTCCTCCAGCATTTTGTGTGTGTTGCTCAGATTTCCAGCATCTGCAAATTTTCTCTTGTTTGTGGCCAGAATAACAAGTTGGGGGAGAGGGAAAGGAGGATAGCCAAATAGTGATAGGTGAAGCCAGGTGGGTAGGAAAGATAAAAGGCTGGAGAGGAAGGAATGACATAGGAGAGCTGAGTCGACCACAGGAGAAAGGGAAAAAGGAGGGGACTTGGGAAAGCGATAGGCAGGTGAGAAGAAGACACAAGAGGACAGAGTGGAGAAAAGAAAAGGAGGACAGGGCGAGAGAAAGAAATTACCTTCAGGAGAAATTGATATTTGTGCCATCAGGTTCAGGCAACACAGATGGAATATAAGGTGTTGCTCCTCCACCCTTGGCACAAGGGGAGGCTATGGACCAACATGTCAGAACAGGAATGGGAATCAGAATTAAAATATTTGACCACCAGTTATTTCTGTTTTTGGTAGATGGAGCTGAGGTTCTCAATGAAGTGGTCGCCCAATATAAATCCATAAGATAGCTATATATATAAAACTATAAATTAAACACACACACACACACACACACACACACACACACACACACACACACACACACACACACACACTATCAATAATGTGACACCAGGCACAGGAATGTCTGTAGAGAAGGTGACCAACAGGAAATGATAAAACAGTCGTGATTGGGGGTATGGAGTGGTGGCTTAGTTGGTGACAGTGTAGATCAGCCTTACTGTTTGAGAAATGTAACTGTTTTTGAGTCTGGTGGTCCTGGTGTAGATGCTGCATAGCCTTCTCCCTGAGGGGAATGTGGCAATCAGTCCATCACCAGCGTTACAAACAGCATCTGAGGTAATTGGACAGTTAATGTGATTTAGAGGGCTGGTATGAGGGATGAATACTGATGGCTCTACCCACAGAGTTTCTCCTCAGGAGAGCAGCTGCCCCAATGGATCTTTCTTCAGGCTGACAAGATCTCAGCTTGAAGTCCAATGGACGACACTTCCAATGTATCAGAACCTGTCAACACCCCACCACATGTCAGTCTGGGTTTCCCACTCAGTTCTTTGCTCCTTCTGGGAAGCTCACACAGGAAAATGAAGGCTGACATTTTCAGATTAATTGGATAGAAGGGGATGTTGATTGCTAGCAAGTGCTTTCCAAATCTTTGGTTATTTAAGGAGACAGAGATAGACTCAGATAAGATACGATGAAGGTGACTTGACATCTGACAACAGTGAAATGGAAAGATGGATTTACCTTCAATTCTCCAAGTTATTTGCAAGTTGATTGATAATGAATTTTTAAGTAGGAGCTCTCACCTAATGGGACACGGTATATAGTATTTAGATGTACTGGAGGGAAACAAAATACCTGTCAACAGTTCTAGCACAGTTATGATTATAATTAAAGCAGAGATTGATATGTTCTTGATTTGTCAGGGCTTCAAATGATCTGGGGAGAAGGCAGGAGATTGGGGTTCAGCCATGATAGAATGGCGGACAGAATCGATGGTCTAATGGAAATTTGTTTTCTTACAAGCATTTACAGGAGAGTAAAGAAATACAATATCATTTATGAAAAGCTGTAAATAGCAAAGACTGGCAAACAACCAATGTGCAAAAGAAAATTGCGAATAATAATAAAAAATAAATAATACTGAGTGAAAAGATCTTTGAAAATGAATCCATTGGTTCTGGGGTCATTTCAGTTTTGGGGAGAGTGATATTAACCCCTTTGGTTCAAGAGCCTGATGACTGAGGGGCAATAACAGTTCCTGGACTGCCTTGCCAATGGCAGCAACAAGCAGGTGGCATGGCCTGGACGGTGGGAGTCATTGATGATGGGTACTTCTGTACTGCCATAGCACCCCTTGTAGATGTGCTCGATAGTGGGGAGGGCTTTTCCTATCATGGACCAGGATGGATCCACTATGTTTTGCCATGTATTTTTTTTTGTTCAAGGGCATTGGTGTTTCCATACCAGAACGTGGAATGGAAACCACTTGAACTTGCTAGAATTGCTGTGGTCTTTTCAATGGCGACCCCACCCTGTGACTGAGCATGGATGCCAGGATTTAGACCCAGCAACAGTGAAGGAACTGCAAATCCTTTCAAGCACAACATAGTGTGTGGCTCGGAGGGGAACCTGCAGGTGGTGGTGCTTCCCTGTGCCTGATGCCTTTGTCCTTCTTGCTGGTGGATGTAGCATGCTTGGAAGATGCAGAGGTGAACAATTGCAGTTAATTTACATAGAATAGAACAGTACAGGAAGGCTCTTCGGCCCACACTGTCTGTGTTAAATGCCAATTTAAACTGTACATCTGTCTGTGCAGATTCTACATAATTACAATGTTTAAAGGACAGGTACAGCACCTTGCAAAAGCCTTAAAGACATGTGTGTGTGTATAGATATAGATATATATATATACACACACAAGTGTGAGTTATGTGTGAGTGATGATAAACCTGATTCTGATTTGGGTCTTTATTGGGAAGGGGGCAGAGAGAGGGGAATCAAAGTTGGGAAAGGGGGCAGGGAGAAGGAGGGGGGGAGTGGGAGGCACCAGAGAGACATTTAATAAACCAATTGTTTGGAATCAGACGACCTTGCCTGGTGTTTCAGGGCTGGGTGTGTCCAAAGCTGCTCCTTCTCTGCCACCTGTCCCACACCCCTCCTATATTGAACATAATAACATCCAATAACATCTGCTTACTCCACTCTCACTATTCTCAGCAGTCTTTGCTCCAGCCAGGTTTACAAACTCGCTCTCTGACTAACACAGTACTCTGCAAAGGTTTTAGGCACTCTAGCTGTGTGTATGCATCTAAGATGTTTAAACACTGCTGTACCTGGATAGAACTGCTCAAAGAGATATGGGCCAAACCATCTTGGCTGAGTTTGGCTAAAGGGCCTGCTTTCCATCCTGTGTAATTTAGGTGGGTGGTATGGTAACATAACGGTTAGCATAATTACTTTACAAGAATTGCCAGTTGGGTTTTGATTCTCGCTGGTCTCTGTAAGGACTTCCCATCTCCTCCCTGAGACCATGAGGGTTTACTCTGGGTGCACTGGCTTCCTCCTATATTCCAAAGAAATATGGGCTGGTCAGGGTCAGTGAGTGTGGGCATGCTCTGTTGGTGTTAGAAACATGGCAACACTTGCAGGCTGTCCCAGCACAGCCCATGCTGATCTGATTTGAAACAAATAACATCTTTCACCAGCACAGGAAATTCTGCAGATGCTGGAAATCCAAAGCAAAATACACAAAATACTGGAGTAACTCAGCAGGTCAGGCAGCATCTGTCGAAATGAAAAGACAATTGACGTTTCAGGCCGAGAGCCTTCTTCAGGACTTGAAGGGAAGGAGGAAGATGCCAAAATAAAAAATTTGGGGGGGGGGGAGGAGAAGGAGGATAGCTCGAAGGTGATAGGTGAAAACAAATGGATAGGAAAGGTAAAAGGCCGGAGAGGAAGGCATGTGATAGGAAAGGAGGGTGGACCACAGGAGAAAGGGAAGGGGGAGGAGACCCAGGGAGGTGTAACATGCTGGTAAGAAGAACATGTAAGAGGCCAGAGTGGAGAATAAAAGAAGAGGGGAGGGGGAGGGAAAAGAATTACCTTAACCAGAAATTGATATTTCAATGGACACATAACAAATAAAAGGTTTAAAGCTCAAGAATCTTCCACTAGAATTTTATGAAATTATGAAAGGCATACTGTAGATATGGTAGAGAGCCAGAATCCTTTCCTGGGGAGAAATGTCAAATATCAGATAGCTTAGCGTCAAGGTGAGAGGGATAAGTTTAAATGAGATGTGTAGGGCAAGTATTTCTACAGAGAGAGAGGTCGGTTACTGGAATGGACTACAAGGTGGTGGTGGAAGAAGCAGGCACAATATCAACCTTAACTAGCATTCTTTTCTCACTGTTCCCATCAGGTAGAAGGTTCAAGAGCCTCAGCACTCACTCCACCAATTTCCAGACCAGTTACTACCCCTCAACCACCAGGCTCTTGAAGAAAAGAAGATAATTACACTCATTCTATTTTTGGTGTTCTTACAACAAATGATCTCACTTTAAGGACTCTTTCTCTCGTTATTTTATACTGTTGATATGTATTGCTATTTATTTATATTTGCATTTACACAGCTTGTTGTCTTCTGTGCTGTTGCTCTTTCATTGATTCTGTTTACAGTTACTGTTCTACAGATTTGCTGAATTTGCTTGTTAGAAGAAGAATCTCAGAGTTGTATATGGTGACATCTACAGTATGCACTCTCAATAAATCTTACTTTGATTTTGACTTTGAAGAGGCTTTTAGATAGATGTATGGATATGATGGGAGTGGAGGGATTTTGATCACATACGGGCATAAATGATTCTGTTTAACTTGGTATCATGTTCAACACAGACATCATGGGCTGAGGGCCTGTTACTGCGCTCTACTGTTCTGTGTTGACTGACTCTATATCCCTCCATTCCCATCTATCTATGTGTCTGTCTAAAAACAGTACTTTGTAAATATTGTTGTTATAATAGATCGTGATATTCTAACTGATAGCACATTTACGAGACGAAAAGAGGCATTTGGGTGGTGAGTTGGAGATGGATTTTTATCAAAGGAGGTGTAAGATGCTCCTTTTCTGCATTAACCTGCAGGTCACCCTTGGGCAAGGTAACATCTGCTTAGTCCCCGATCAGTGTTCCGTGAATCCATGGGAGCAGGTGATGAATGGTCGTATGAGCAGCTGGTGCGCATCACAACTCCTGGTTATACGATCACAGGCAGATAATCTCAACAGGTTTCAATAGGACATTTAATGTTGGAGAAATAGATACACCCAATATATATCCTGAAATTCTTTTTCTTCACAAATGTCCACAAAAACAGAGGAGTGCTCCAAAGAATGAATGACAATTAAATGTTAGAACCTCAAAGCCCCCACCAGCTCCCCCCCCCATGCATAAGCAGCAGAAAAGCAACAATCCCCCCTCCCCACCAGCAAAAAAAGCATCGGCACCTTCCACCATGCACTCAAGCGTGCAGCAAAGGATCAATAAAGACCATGATTCCTCACGTCATACGACACCCCAGCACATAATGAAGATGACAAATAATCTAACAGATAGCACATATTACAAGATGATAGGAGCATAGTTTGACTGGACAGCCAGGGAAATTTTCTCAGGGTGGAAATGATTAATACAAGGAGGCAGAATTTTAAGATGACTTGGGGGGATGTCAGAGGTAGGCTTTTTTTAAACAGAGAAAGAGATGGGTGTGTGGAGCAAGCTGCCAGGGTTGATGGTAGTATTAGATACCTCAAGAATTTTTAAGAAACTCTTAAATAGGCACAAGGAAGATAGAAAAAATGGAGGGGTAAGTAGGAGGGCAAGATTAAATTGATCTTAGAGAAGGTTTACAGGCTGCAATAACATTGTGGGCTGAAGGGCTGGAATTATTATGAATAAACACCCGTCACCATCTCTACATCAGAGTCTATCGTCCTCCGTACTTGTGTTCCGATATTGCTAATGTACATCATGACAGTAAGGGCCAAGATATGAAGACTTAACAGGAATGTATGTTCTGTCTGGTTGATGGAGTACCAATCAATTGGTTTCCTTTGTCCTGGATGGTATGAAGCTTGTTGAAAAATTCTAGAGCTGTATTAATCCAGGCAGGTGGGGTGTATGCCATTAAGATTGTGAATTGTGCCTTGTATATGCTGGAAAGCTTTTGGTGAGCTGATATAGGTAATAAGCTACAGGTATTACGTACTCTGAAGATGCTGGAAATGTTGATCAACACACACACAATACTGAATGAACTCAGCAGGTCAGGCAGTTCGATGGAGGGGAATAGACAGTTGATGTTTTGGGCCGCAATGCTTCATCATAACTGGAAAGGATGGAGAGAGAAACCAGAAGAAGAAGAAGAAGAAGAAGGTGGGGGGAGGGGAAGGAGTACAAGCTGGCAAGTGATAGATGAGACCAGGTAAGGAGCAAGATAAGTGGGTGGGCAGAAGGGGGAAATGAAATAAAAAGCTGGGAGGTGATAGTTGGAAGACGTAAAGGGCTCACTATCAACGTTCCCAAACATTCTGGACATCGATGCAGAAGACCTGGTGACAGAGATGTCAATATGGTGTACAGGATCGCCTGTAGGGACTGCAATAAGATCTATGTTGGCCAGACAGGATGTACACTCTCAATTACTTTACAGGAACACAAACTGGAGGAGCAGTGACACGATCCACCGTTGCTGATCTCAGTACGTGAAGACCGAGAAGGACTCCACTTTTACTGGGGCAACGCGGAGGTTCTGGCACAGGCAAACACGAAGGAGGCATGAGAATGTTTAGTAGTATGGTTCACTTGTGATAAGCCCATAAACAAACATATTGAAATAGATAGCATCTACGAACCCCTATGAGCCAAAGAAATGGGAGTCAATTGAAGGGGTAGCCAGTCAGGACTGAGGCAAGTGAATGGGGGCCTCTATAAATGTGAGGACTCCCAGAGAGAAACACCAACAGCTCTGAACTGGGGATGTCATCTTGACTGGTGATGAAATGTTTGCAAGCTAATTGCCAATGCAGCGAATGTCACAACATCAAGCACATCAATCCAAGTTACCAATATTCACTACCATGTCATTTCCTCTTTCTTTCCATTGCCTGGCAGTTCTGCAGTGTGGATATTACTTGCTATCAATTAGCCCCTGAGTGAATAATGCCCGGATCTCATTGCTTGTAGGCTCTGGCTGCTTCATTTATTGTGCAGAAGGAAATGGAATCCAGCCTCCTGCAATCGATGGTTTTTAGAAGCTCAGGTCATGATTGATTCCTGGAACACAGAATCTTAAGAGGAACTTTGTTGATAGCAGTAAAATAAAAGTTTGATTCCTATTCCCTGGGGCAGTAGAGCTGATAATTAAAGGGGTCAGGTTTAAAGTGACTGTTAAAAATCAAAGAAAGGACTTGAAGTCAGATTTTTTTTCCACACAGTGAGCTGCTGTGATCAGGAATGCAGGCCTGAATGGCAGTGAGGTAGATTCATCTGAAGCTTTCAACAGAGAATTGAATCCATACTTTAAGGGAAAAGAATTTTAGACTTTTGAGAAAGCACAGAGAGTGGAATTAAAGGGTGATTTAATTAAAGAGTTGGCTCAGGCCAGATGGGTTTATTAGCCTCTTCCATTCTCTATCATTCTTTGAGTCTATAGAAAGGTATTTGGAACAAAAAATCACTATCTGCTTTAAGGTATATTTATCCTCAATGAATTTATCAGAATGAAGTGCACAGTACTTATCAAACGATTCAGAATACAAAACACACAGGATCGTCAAAGGGGTCGAGCACTCCAATTTATAGAAGGAATCGTATATCTGAAGCTGTCTTCAATGAGGAAGTGCATTAGCAGTGCTGAATGAGAGGATTAATTAAACCTACACCTGGTGAAACACAGGCAGCAACTGTAAACGTGGCGCTGAGGAACAAATCCGCAGCCCTTGTGGACAGCCAGGACCCAGAGTCTTGTAGTTGCAGGACACTTGTAGAGTTTATCAACATAGAGTACAGTACAGCACAGTTTGGCCCTTTAGCCCACAATATTATACCGATACTTTAACCTGCCCTAAGCTAAACCTAACCATTCCCTCCCACATACTCTGTTTTTCTATCATCCATGTCCCTCTCTAGGAATCTCTCAAATGTGTCTACTGTACCCACCTCTACCATCACCCTGACAGAGTGGTTCATGCACTCAATAATCTATGTGTAAAAATCTACCTCTGATATCTCCTCTAAAAATTCTTCCTCTCACCTTACAAGCATGTCCTTTGCTATTAGCCAATTCCACCCTGGAAACCTTATTTATTGATGTTTTTGATAACCAGGTACTCTTAAAATCCAGCAGTCCTTTCTTGGCCAATGAACCCCTGAAGCAGACAACAATCAGCCAAGTACATTAACTCCTTCTGATGTTTGCTGTGATTAATAGCCATAGAATCACAGAAACAGATAGCATAGAAGCTGGCAGGAGTGTTCAAGGACGTCTTCAATTTTTCACTGCTGCAGCCAAAGGTTCTCACCTGCTTTTAAGAGGTGAAAATCATACTCGTTCCCAAGAAGAACAGAGTGATCAGCCTCAATGACTATTGCCCAGTGGCTCTCATATCTATTGCTTTGAGGTGTTGGTCATGGCTAGAATGAACTCCTACCTAAGCAAAGAGCTGGACACACTGCAATTTGCCTTTCACAACAAAAGGTCTACAGGGCATACCTGGACTATAGTATTACTTATGTCCAGCTGTAGTTTATTGACTACGGCTCAACGTTCAACACAATCATATCCTCAGTCCTAATCAAAAAGCTCCAAATCATGGGTCTCTGCACACCCTCTGCCCCCCCTCTGCAACTGGACCCTTGACCCCCCAGTCAGGAGACCACAGTCTGTACTGATTGGAAATAACCTCTCCTCCTTGCTGGCATTCAACCCTGGTGTACCACAGGATGCGTGCTTAGCTCGGTACTCTAATACCAGGGCACCCATGACTGTGTGGCTGGGCACGGTTCTAATGCCTTCTGATGACACAACTATCACTGGCAGAATTTCACATGGTGGCGAGAAGGTATTCAGAAGTGAGATAGATCAGCAGGTTGAGTGGTGTCACAGCAACAACCTTACACTCAAAATCAGTAAGACCAAGGAATTGATAGTGGATATTAAGAGTGGGAAGTCAAGGGGAACCATACAGGTCCTCATTGAGGGGTCAGAAGTGGAAAGGGAGTACATTTACAAGTTCCTGGGTGTCAACATCTCTGAGGATCTATCCTGGACCCACATGTTGATGCAGTTACAAAGAATGCACAACAATGGCTATACTTCATGCATATCCAGTAATAAGCAAGCATCGTATTTCTAATAATAAGCAGCTTCAACCATGGGTTCAATCCAGTAATTAGTGGCTTCTTGTATTTCCATTGTCAATTGCTGCACTGACAGATGAACTTGATAGGCGGAGGAAGAGTTGTGGATCAAACCCGCTGACGATTCAGGATAGCTGGAGCCCTTTTACAATAACTAAGCCTTGCTTCACCATCCCCTTCAATATGATTAGACTATAAAAGGGTGCAAAGCTAAGGCTTTATGAGGCCTTACTGCACTTGTGAGCAGTTTTTGGCCCTTTATCAAAGAAAGGATGTGTTGGTTGACCGTCGTTTCCGATGATGAAGTTTGTCTGTGCAGCTCATCGGTAGTAAATGGCACAGAGGAAAATCTATGCTGGAGGAGTTTTATGGTGAAAAAGCCTTTGCACTGGGGCAGTTCTACTCTCTTGGCCTCAAAAATCTTGGTCCAATGGTATGCAAGATCGTCACAACCGGAGGCTTCCTCGGCTACAGTGGATAGCCATCACGCTTTCTGTGTCTTGTCTTGCCCTTTGCTCTCATTGCAGCACCACCTCCTTGACCGTTTTACCTTGTCATTGATCTCATCCACCCAATCCACTGGGACTATCCCTACCTCACCAGGGTTGGAGGTTCCCTGCTACCCTCACCTGGTTTACCCTGCCTGTTGAAGCAGTGTACTGGGGTGTGACCACTGTCACATGCAAACAGCTACTTGGAGCCACAGGTGAGATCTGGGTGGTAGATGTGGGTGAAAGGTGATGACCTGCCCCTGGGCCGGGCACGACAACCTTGCTAAAAGAGTTGCTACCCACCCCTGGACACCCCAAAGCAAGGATGTGCCGGCAATGGAAAGGGTCCAGAGGAGGTTCACAAGATTGATCCCAGGAAAAAAAAGGGTTAATGTATGTGGAACATTTGATGGTTCTGGGTCTGTACTCACTGGAATTTAGAGGAATGGGTGGGACCCTCTTGAAACAGATCGAAAAACAAAACGTATTAGTGGTGATGAGGAAGTTTAAGAAGAACCCAAGACAATGACCTACCTGTTGAAGTGCAGCAGGATGTTAGCATTTTTAAAAAAGCGTAGTGAGATGTTTGAGTTAAATAAAATTCACAGTGTGGGTCTATTTGAAATGGAAAGTGGTAGATTTTTTTTAAAAAGCAGAAAATGGACAAGTTCACTGAATCATAAGCAGTGAGTACTAGATGATAATAATCATATATTAAAAATACAGTAATAGCTGGCTACATAAGAAATATAGACATGTTTGATTGTGCACGAGATAACTGGATATTATATTCTGTGTAAATTGAACAGCATTTTAAAGCAAATGGCATTGCCATTGCCAGCTGCCAGTTTTGCCGGGTGCATTGAATTTAAAGGCATACAGTTTGCTTAGAAATTTGACTACTCCAACAAAACCAGCCAAAATAAACGTTGCTGATATTGTAGAAGTAAGGCGGTATTGTTCAGAACCAAAAACAACAAATTGTATGACCTGTACCAGTGATATTAAACCTGATTTTGTCCTGCTGATTTCCTGTAACTTGATCTTCCCCGAATTCCAGCAGCTCAGTCTATATATGTAAATCCTGCATTGATAGAGGTACCTCAAAGTAAAAAAAAAATCATTGAACCTTTAAACTTTGAAAATAATGGTTCTACTTCAAGTTTGATATGACTTCTAAGTCTGAGCCAGTAAAATTTGACTTCCAGAGGAGGGAACTTCACCTTTCTATCTCAATTAGCATCATAAATCTTCAATTATCTTGGATAGTACCCTTGATCTTCTGCAACACTTCAATAAAATAATTAATTAAGAAATGTGATGACAATACTACATCAAGCAAAGTGCATTAAAATGAATGGTAACAGGGAGCTTTAAGTTCTAATCTTTGGTGGCTGCAATTCACAATGTAATTACAAGTTGGTCTTTGTATAAAGACAAGTATTGCTGCAGAATCTGCTGAAAAATTTATGTTTTATTTTTGCAAGAATCAAGTAATTAGTTCAGTAGAATCAGACAAGGAGCTACTGGAGCATAAGTATGTAATGGATGTATCAATAACTGCAAGTTTTAACATGAAAACATTTGCATAATTTGCTTTCCTTTTTAATGGGAGACATCACTGTGACAGAGTTTCAATTGTCATTTCGAACTAATTTCTTAGTTTCATTTACTTTGCCTTTCACAAAATGAAACTAAAACAGTTTTTTTTAACCTTACACTTTAATCTTCTACTCCATTTTAAAAATTTTATTTAGAGATACAGCAATGAACAGGCCCTTCTAACATACCAAGCCACCTATTTAACCCTAGCCTAATTACAAGACATCATCACCCATTGTCCTTCCAGACAGATGGATGCCATCCAAACCAATCACAGGACAATTTATGATGACCAATTAACCTACTAACCAGTAGATGTTTGCACTGTGGAGGAAACTGGAGCACCTGGAGAAAACCCATGCACACTCAGGATGGAACGTACAAACTTACTTACATAGGATACCAGAATTGAACTCCAAACTCCAATGCCCTGTGCTGTAAACATGACAACTGCTATGCTGCCATGCTTTATTTGAAGGTATCATTGTCATTGATGAATAACTTGAATGCTTCTTAGTGGATTGTCTTACAATTCATCACACTGGCTGGCATGGTAGCATAGCAGCTGGCATAATGCTTTACAGTGCCCACTGTAAGGTCAGAGTTCAATTTCCACTGCTGTCTGGAGGAGATTATACCTTCTCCAAATGACTGCATCGCTCTGGCTTCCTCCCATGTTCCACAGATGTGCAGTTAAGGTTATCATTGGAGAGTTGCAGGAGCACTACATTGTAACCAGAAGCATGGCAACAGTTGCAGGCTATCCCCCGCACAGCCTTGCTGATTTGATTAAATCAAACAGGTGCATTTCACTTGTTTTGATGTATATATGATGAGTAAAACTAATATTTAAAAATCCATTATCTTTTTCAAGGGTCCCTTTCCCTGATATGTTCTACTATACACTACTGCTGGACACATCTTGGGCAGCATGATAGTGTAGTGATTAGTACAATGCCTTACAGTATCAGTGACATGGGTTCAATTCCCACCTACTTCTGTAAAGAATTTGTGTGTTCTGCCCTTAATCACGTGGGTTTCCTCTGGGTGTTCCTGTTTCCTCCCACAGTCCAAAGCTATACTGATTGATAGATTATTTGGTCAATGTGAATTGTCCCATGATTAGGCTAGTATTAAATTGGGGTTGTGGATGCCATGTCCCAAAGCACCAAAAGGGCCTATTTCATGCTGTATTTCAATAAATAAAGTATCACTTTTTCTATATCCACTATTTACAGTATTTGATGGTTTGCAAAACTACTTCTTCTACATTTTCTTTTTCATTCAGATGTGGTTCTGCTGATGTTAGAGCCTGATATCTATACTTTGGTGATGTGAGCAATCTGGCACTTTGCTGCCTCTGTAAGGTTTTGAGCAAAGTGTAGGTCCTCAAGGCCAAGAAACCTGGAGATGTGGTTCAAGCCCATAATCAACTCCATTTCTTGACAGCCTCGTCGATTAAAGTGTCGAAGAAGATTAAAATTACCGAGGCGAGAGCAGAAAGCGAGTGGGTGTTCAGCACTGTCTACCAGCTTCTCGCTCCCTACTGCTGGAGGAGGGGGATCGGTTTGATGTTGTTCTTTGAGTGGGTCCCATGATCTCTTTGTTCTGTGACTGCTTGTGAGGTAGACAAACCTCACGGTTGTATACTGCATACAGACTTTAATATGAAATGTATATTGAAACATTGTTTTGCAATTTATAGTGATATTAAACTTTAGCAGGTTACTGCAACTGGAGAATGATAAATTGCATGCCGTGTAAGTCCGTGATAATAAATCTGATTCTGATTCTGATTCAGAAGCACGTGATTTTCAACATAGAATACAGAACAGTACAACAGAGGAAAAGGCCCTTCGGCCCACATTGTTGTGTTGAACCAGTGATACTAATAAAAGTGCCTTCTACCCACACAGAGTCCACATCCCTCTGTCCTCTGAATTTTCATCTGCCCATCCAGGAGAATCTTAAACAGTGCTTATCCGTCATGTCTGATGATAACAGGAGACCTGTCCGGGAGAGGTTTTAATGTCAAAATGCAGTTACACTGCAGCATTTCCACTCTCCCAACCTCAGAAGTCCAAGTCCAGTGTACAAACAAGTGTCAGAAACCGGGGTCTTCCTTGGGGTAGATGACCATGACATTTTCTGTATCCTGCCATGCCCTTTGCTCTCCTTGGGAGCATAGAACCACCTTCCTGGCCATTGGATCTCACTGTTGATTTCATCTACACAGTTCACCAGAGCCAACTTCACATGCTAGGGCAGCCATGTCCCCATCTCACTGAGGTATGAGGTCCATCCAGTACACACCTGGTTTAAACTGCCTATTGGAGCTGTGTACCAGGGGTGGCTGCTGTCACATCAGATAGCTACTTGAAGCCACAGATAAGAACTGAGTACCTGGTATAGACCAAAGCTGAATGAGCTGCCCTAGACATGACAAACCCCTTCAGCAGAGGTGCCAACTCTACTCGACACCATATAAACCCCACCTCTCAAATACCTTGTTGAATTTGCCTCCACCACATCACTGCCAGCACATTCCTGGCACCCACCATTCTCTATGCCAAAATAGTTACTCCACACATCCCCTTTGAACATTATTTCTTTCATCTCAAATGCATGCCTTGTAGTATTGGACATTTCAACCCTATTGTAAGTATTCACTCCGTGTTAGGTGAAGCCACACTGACTGCATTGTGGTCGACCGTGGATTGGTGCTGCAAGTTTTGGTCTCCTTTATTGTGAGATCGTGATACCATTTGTGCTTGTTACCTTGTGCATGCTTTGTGTTGTGTGTGACTGGTGGTACTGTGTTTTGTGCTGTGTGTGACTGGTGGTATTGTGTTTTGTTCATCCCAGTTTGGCAAAAGAATAAACCAGGGAAGGTAGTGCACCTGTGGCTGACAAGGGAAATTAGGGATAGTATCAAGTGCAAAGAAGAAACATATAAATTAGCAAAAAAAAGGCGGCACACCTGAGGACTGGGAGAAATTCAGAGACCAGCAGAGGAGGACAAAGGGCTTAATTAAGAAAAGGAAAAAAGATTATGAGAGAAAGCTGGCAGGGAACATAAAAACTGACTGTAAAAGCTTTTATAGATATGTGAAAAGAAAAAGATTGGTCAAGATAAATATAGGTCCCTTACAGTCAGAAACAGGTGAATTGATCATAAGGAACAAGGACATGGCAGACCAATTGAATAACTACTTTGGTTCTGTCTTCACGAAGGAGGACATAAATAATCTTCTGGAAATAGCAAGGGACCGAGGGTCTAGTGAGATGGGGAACTGAGGGAAATACATGCTAGTAGGGAAGTGGTGTTAGGTAAATTGAAGGGATTAAAGGCAGATGAATCCCCAGGGCCAGATGGTCTGCATCCCAGAGTGCTTAAGGAAGTAACCCAAGAAATAGTGGATGCGTTAGTTATAATTTTCAATAACTCCTTAGATTCTGGATTAGTTCCTGAGGATTGGAGGGTGGCTAATGTAACCCAACTTTTTAAAATAGGAGGAAGAGAGAAACCGGGGAATTATAAACCAGTTAGTCTGACATCGGTGGTGGGGAAAATGCTAGAGTCGGTTATCAAAGATGTGATAACAGCACACTTGGAAAGAGGTGAAATCATCGGACAAAGTCAGCATGGATTTGTGAAAGGAAAATCATGTCTGACGAATCTTATAGAATTTTTTGAAGATGTAACTAGTAGAGTGGATAGGGGAGAGCCAGTGGATGTGGTATATTTAGATTTTCAAAAGGCTTTTGATAAGGTCCCACACAGGAGATTAGTGTGCAAACTTAAAGCACACGGTATTGGGGGTATGGTATTGATGTGGATAGAGAATTGGTTGGCAGACAGGAAGCAAGGAATGGGAGTAAACGGGACCTTTTCAGAATGGCAGGCAATGACT